>NC_087222.1:14421358-14436669 GCF_015104395.2 Macrobrachium nipponense
ATTTGGATTATCTTGGCCCATTTATCCATAAGTCTTAGGCAACTGTTGCTCATTTGTACAATAACCGGATGGTTGGTCTACGTCATATGAATGTCTCTGTTTCATGTCGTACCACTGAGACGCTAAATTTTTCACAAGTATCCTGAAGAGGAAGGTACAGAGGACAGCTTTTTTTTTGTCTCCTTGTAGAGTGAAAGATGGAAGGGAATCGGTTTAAACAAAATGTTGCCATGTTTGGTGCATGTGGATTATCCATAGGAATTTTCCTATTCTTGGCAGAATCAGTCACAGAATTTTTGTGCCGCTGATAATAGTTTGGACGAATCAGTGGTTTGTTCCCAACAGTTGGCGGCCATACTTGTTGGTGTATTGAAGTATTTTGGGTCATAGGTCAATGCGTCTGAGTACTGTACCGTTGAAAAGGATGAAAATAACTTTGTAGGGTTTTTAAGTTGCTTGATAAGGTCATCCAGAGATTAAAGATGGTCATATGTGCAGATTATAATTGATAAAGACATCTCACATATATATTTGCCTTATGGTTCACAGTACGCATAAAGTAACTATGTTATGTATGGGCAGAGTAGGTCAACAGAAAGGTCAGGTAATTCCCTGCCCTCCAATGGAGACATCGGAATGCTGCTTTTTGGTTCCGAAGGTCATCTCAGGATGATCTCATCACCAATGATGGGGGAATTTGACAGCAGTCCAATCGGGTGCCCTATTGGCCGAGGTGAGGCCAGGGATATCCAGGTAGTAGTACCCTACATTGATGTCATCCCCTTTCCCTAGTCTTTTATTCACCCAAGAAGCATCACTTGGAAGGGCTTCTCTCAGAGGTGTGTTTGATCTTACTGCTTTTGTAATCAAATGTGCTTGAAATAAGGACTCCTTCCTTGGTGTGGGGACTTGGGACATTTAAGCAGATTAAAATTGCCTGAACATTGATGATATTTCATTCACGTTTATTAGTTTTCTGAAGGGTTTATTCAATCTTCTAGTTGGGTCCTTTTGAAATGTAAGATATGCTCAGCTAAGGTAGCGTAAGTATACTATACTTGAATGGAAATTTCTAGGGTTAGGCAAAGTAATTAGTTGTCGTACAGATGCAGCGACATGAATCAAACTTGAGGTTGATTTATTGCATTAATCTCGTGCATAAATGCCCACATTCACAAAACGAATTTGTTTTCTTGCTAGTGAACTTTGAAAAAGAATGAGTGATTTTGTAGTCATGAGTGAGACTCAAGAACTTTCTATCGAGAGCTTTTAGTGTCAAGATTTTATGCGACACTGAAAGCCCTCATGAATTTCAGCCGAGTATAAACTTTACATATAACAGGAAGCAAAGAATATCAGTAGCAGAGATTCAAGTTATAATAATCCTCTAAATATTTATCAAGCATTTTTTTGGAGGTTAATTCAGCAACCGTTAACCGAACACTCAAGGTCTTTAAAGTGTCCAGTGAGCAGGCAATTGTCGAACACCATATAGGCATATATATAGACCTAAATATATTCAATTTATAGGCATACTACACAGGCCTCCAGTACTGAGAAGACGCAGACACACATCATGGGAGTTATTCTGGGGTCGTTTTGCAACTACCTACTGAAGGTCTCTGGTATGCAGGGCCCTAGAAAAGGCTCTTAAGTGATTGTAAATCCAGTTCCATAGGGACAGAACCCCTTTTCAGGGGACACTTATTTATGATAATTTGATTGTATTAGTTTGTTTGTTAGTAAATAAGAGCTAATTTGTAGTAATTTGGTTTATTTTTGGTTGGTTCCTTCAGTGTATAAGGCATTAATATACATTGCAAGTATAAAATTACTGTACATACTGTATTTTCATTATGCACATTGATAATTTTGATGTATTTTTACATGATACAAAGATCCTGTAATATAAAATATAGCTAATTATTTTCACCAAGAAGATTATATAAGGATCTGAAATCTACATATAATTGAAATTATATTACATAATAGTATTTGCCACTGAGACTTCACTATACAGCTACGAGTCTCTTGCACAGTTCAGAAACTCATTAAATTTTCTCTTGCACACTGCATGAGCTTATTAAATTTCTCTCACACACTTGATGAACTCAAGTTTATGCAGTGTACGAGAGAAAATTTAAATAGTTTCATACAATGAACTTACCTGTCAGATATATACTTAGCTAAGACTCCGTCGTCCCCGACAGAAATTCCAAATTTCGTGCCACTCGCTACCAGTAAGGTCAGGTGATCTACCTGCCTGCGGCCCTGGGCGGCAGGACTAGGAACATTCCGTTTTCTATCTACTTTTCTCTGTCGCCGGTTGGTATCAACATTGTTGTTTTTTTTACTACCTCCTGACTGGAATTCGCTTTTCAAGACTTTTGATCATCTAATGGATTTCTTGGTGACGTACTGGATCGTTGTTTTGGCATTCGCTACTGTGGACTGGATTGGACTTGCTTTTTTTTGATTTTTTTCTGATAGAATGTCTGATTCAAGTGTTAGTGTGGAGAGTGTGTGTGAATGTAGGCTGCAAAGGTAGGATACCGAAGGCTTCGGTTGATCCTCACACTGTATGTCGTAAGTGTAGGGGGTTTGACTGTTCTTTAGCTAACACCTGTATTGAGTGTGAAAAGTTGAATGCTAATGAATGAAAGACTCTAACTTCTTACTTGAAGAAGTTAGAGAGGGATAGAATTAGACGGGCTGCACAAAAGGGTGTGAGTACAAGGCCTATTGAGCCTTTTTCTGAGTCTAACTCTCCTGTTATTAATGATTTTGATTCTCCCTATGTATCTGAACCCTCACAGGCTTTGCATCGGATTCGGCTTCTGAAATCGCCAATCTGAAGGCTACTCTTCGTAAGATGAAGACAAAATGGCGGCCATGCAAGGTAAGGGAAGTGATAGTGAATTACTTAGTGAAGCGATGCTCCCAGCCTAGACCTCTTCCAAACTCACATACCCAGAGGAGAAGGAAAGTCGAAAGTCGTACGGAGGTTGTGGGGAATCCCCAACGGTCCAGGCGTCCCTTCAGCAGGTTCTGTTTCGCTACAGTCTGCTCAGGACCGCTTTAATAGAAAGCGTCCTACGAGATTGTTTCTCGTCGTCCGGTTTCCCTTCCTTCACCTAAACGAGGGTGGAAAGGACTGGATCTTTCTAGGCACTGAAAAAGGCACTGGAAAGAACCGGCGCGTTTGACTCGAGCCCGGAGCGCTTCTCGGAGGAAGCCCCCTCTTCTATCAAGAAGGCCTAAGATGGTCTCGACGCCTCCTCGATCGGTTAGTTGAGGAATCGCACTCCTTCGAGTTCTCCTGCTTCTTCTATTGAAGAGGACGCTGGTGTGGCTTCCAAGAGGATATTGCTAGCTGTACACGAGAACAGTTAGCCTCTTTGGTGGGGGTTAGTTCTTTCGAGGGATCCCCCTCGCAAGAAAGGACGCCTAGAACTTCCTATTAAAGAAAGTCTCGTCTTCTTTCGCCTGCCAGAACGTGAAGCGTCCTTCAGGCATGAAGAGCCTTACAAGCGCGAAACGTCTTCCAGGCACGAAGATTCTTTCAGGCGTCAGGAGCTATCCGAGCGAGTTGCTCCAGACAAGGATACGCTCAGGCGCGAGGAGTCAGCCAGGCGCGGAGGAGTCAGCCAAGCGCGAGGCGCCAGCCAGGCGCGAGGAGTCAGCAAGCACGAGGCCAGCCAGGCGCGAGAGTCAGCCAAGCGCGAGGCGCCAGCCAGGCGCGAGGAGTCAGCTAAGCGCGAGGCGCCAGACAAGCGCGAGGCGTCAGCCAGGCGCGAGATGCCAGCCAAGCAACAAGCTCCAGCCAAGCGCGAAGCGCCAGCCAAGCGCGAGGCGCCAGCCAAGCGCGAAGAACTTGCCAGGTGTGAGAAGTCAAGCAGACGCGAGACTACTAGTAGACTTGAGAGAGAATCTGTTCACTCTATGAGTCCCTCTCCTAGTAGGAGTTTGTCGCCAGTAGAGAGAGAACTTGGTGAAGATCCTCTCGTATTTCAAGCCGATTCTCCGCACGGTGTGGACGTAGATTCGGAAGACGAGGTTAACGGTAGAGAAGGCTTCTCTAACTATAGAGTTTTGACGGACCTTCTTTTGCAGGAGTATGGAGATTCGTTGACTCCTGCGGCTCCTCCTTCGCCTCGATCACTGTTTTTGAGTGCGATAGTACCGAAGTCTTCGTCGGTTTTGAAGATGAGACCGACGATCTTCTATCAAAAGAGCTCTACAGTCTCTTGACAAGTGGATGTTGTCGAAGAAGGATCTGGGCAGAACCCCACTTCTGTATGCCTCCAGCCATACTTTCTGGTAAAGAGGTGTCTGGTACCGAACTGGGGAGAACATGGGCCTTTCTCTCCCAGCGTCGGCTGAAGCGGACTTTTCAACCTTGGTTGATTCATCGCGTAGACACGCTTTGAATGGAGCTCGTGTGACTTGGGCGATTTCTGAGACTGATCATCTCCTCAAGGGACTCTTCCATATTTTGGAAGTGTTTAATTTCCTAGACTGGTCCCTTGGGGTGATGTCTAAGAAGGCTCATGACTCGGAAGGTCTAGACCCCGAAGTCATTCTTAGTATTCTGTCATGTATTGACAAGGCAGTACAAGACGGATCGGGAGAAGTCCTCTCTCTTTGGAGCGGTACTCCTTAAGAAGAGGAGTATTTTTAGTGCCTTCTTAACCAAGGCGGTTTCTCTCACACAGAGCAGCCCTGGTTTTCGCTCCCATGTCAGACTTCTTTGTTTCCTTCTCAGTTAGTGAAGGACATATCTCGTTCACTGACTGAGCAGGCGACCCAGGATCTTCTCCTTCACACTGCAAGGAAGAAGAGACCCCTAGTTGCGGTTGACAAGAAAGGACCGACTTCTACTGTTCAGCCCTTTCGAGGAGGCCCTCCCTCCAGAGCTCACCCTCTAAGAGGGAGAGGTCCTGAGAGTGGAGAGGTAAAGCTTCCTTCCCGTCCCTTTAAGAAAGGGAAGTGAGAACAGACAAACCTCCAAACATCAGTGGGTGCCAGGCTTCTCGAATTTGCAGACGCCTGGACATTCATAAACTCGCACGCCTCTTCGATGTCTATAATCAGGAAGGGATATCTTATCCCCTTCCAGGACAGTCCCCTTTACGACTATTCCGCGGGAACTGTCAGCCAGATACAGGGGACCTGTACTGAGGGATACTCTTCGTCTGATGGTGGATCAAATGTGGGACAAACGAGCTATAGAATTAGTTCTGGAGCAAAGCTCTCCGGGGTTTTACAATCGTCTCTGGTTGCGAAAGCCTCGGGGGGCTGGTTCCAGTACTAGATGTCAGCGCTCTGAACAAGTTCGTTCTAAAAGGAGAAGTTCTCTATGGAGACTTCGGCCTCAGTTCCTTGCAGCTTTTACGTCAAGGAGATTGGATGGTGTCGCTGGATCTCCAGGATGCTTATTTTTCATGTCCCAATTCACCCTTCTTTGAAGAAGTACCTCCGTTTCATGACGGGGGAAGGATCTTTCAATTCAGGGCCTTGTGTTTCGGCCTGTCCACAGCTCCTCAGGTCTTCACAAACCTGATGAAGAATGTGGCGAGGTTTCTTCACCTCAAAGGCGTCAACATCTCTCTATATCTGGACGATTGGCTCATCAGGGCCAGAACAGAGAGACAGTGTTTGGAGGACCTTTCTTTGACCCTAGACCTGATAAAGGCGTTGGGACTACTCGTGAACCTCGAGAAGTCACAGCTGATCCCAAACAGAACAATTAGTCTATCTGGGGATTCAGATGGATTCTCGGGGTTTTCGAGTATTTCCTTCGCAAGAGAGAATCGTGAGAGGCTTGGAGAAAGTCTCTCTTCTTCTTAGGGAAAGAACGAACTTCGGCGAGGGAATGGTTAAGCCTTCTAGGGACCCTTTCCTCGCTCGAACAGTTCTTTCCTCTAAGAAGACTTCATCTTCGTCCTCTTCAGTTTTTCCTAAGGAGATCATGGAATTGGAAGACGGGACTTCTCTCCGACAGTTTTCTCCTTCCAATGGAAATGAAACCACACCTGAAATGGTGGTTGTCCCCTCTAAAAGAGAACAAGGGAATTTCTCTGGAAGTTCCGAACCCAAGCCGAGTGTTATATTCAGACGCATCGGAGAAGGGTTGGGGAGCAACACTAGGACCGAGAGAAGTGTCAGGCACCTGGAAGGCAGCACAGGTGTCCTGGCACATAAATTGCAAAGAACTTCTGGCAGTTCACTTTGGCTCTAAAAGTTCTTCGAACCTTTTGTGGCAAACAGTGTGGTCCAAGTGAATGTGGACAACACTACCGCCCTGTCCTACATTCGGAAGCAAGGAGGAACACACTCCTTGTTCCTATACGAAATAGCAAGAGATCTGCTACTTTGGACCTCCCAGAGGAACATCTCCCTCCTGACAAGATTTGTTCAGGGTACGAGAAACGTCAGGGCGGACAGACTGAGCAGGAGAAGCCTTCACACAGAATGGACCCTTCATTCAGAGGTGTGTCAGAGTCTTTGGGATCTTTGGGGCACTCCTCATGTAGATCTGTTCGCCACATTCCTTTCCAAAAGACTGGAAGTCTTTTGCTCAGTGGTGGAAGACCCAAGAGCTCTCGTGGTCGACGCCTTCCTGCTAGACTGGTCTCATGTAGACGTGTACGCTTTTCCCCCTTTCAAAATCCTGGGGCAAGTGTTGAGAAAGTTTGTAGCGTCCAACGGAACAAGAATGACCCCGATAGCCCCGTTTTGGCCAGCACAAGATTGGTTTGCAGAGGTACTGGAGTGGACAGTAGACTTCCCCAGATCCCTTCCAAGAAGGATGGATCTTCTCAGACAGCCACACTTCGAGAGGTTTCATCAAAACCTCCCCGCTCTAGCTCTGACTGCCTTTCGACTATCGAAAGACTTGTCAGAGCGAGGGGGTTTTCTCGCGAAGCTGCAAGCGCTATCGCTAGAGCCCGCAGAGCTTCCACTAGACGAGTCTATCAGTCTAAGTGGGAGGTTTTTAGAAGGTGGTGTAAGTCTAAGAAGTTGTCCTCCTCCAGTACCTCTATAACCGAAATCGCTGATTTCCTTTTGTTCCTGAGAGAGGACTCTCACTTATCTGTATCGACTATCAAAGGATACAGGAGCATGCTTTCGGCAGTCTTCAGAAACAGAGACCTAGAGATTGCTGATAATAAAGATCTGCACGACTTGATTAGATCGTTTGAAATAACAAAATCTAAGGAACTAACTCCTCCCAGCTGGAACCTGGATGTAGTTCTCAAGTTCCTTTCGTCTGACAGATTCGAGCCTCCTCATTTAGCTTCGTTTAGGGATTTAACGAGGAAATGCTTGTTTCTCCTATCTTTGGCGACAGCCAAAAGAATTGGTGAACTTCACGCCCTTGAAGATGAAGTCGGCTTTAACAGAGACTCGGCCTTCTGCTCGTTTAGAACACTTTTTCTAGCGAAAAAATGAAAACCCCTCGAATCCCTGGCCCAAGAGATTCGAGATTAAAGGCTTATCGAGTCTAGTGGGTAGAGAAACAGAAAGGTCTCTTTGCCCTGTAAGAGCCTTGAAGTTCTACTTGCAAAGGAAGAAACAAATGGGAGGCTCTAGGCAAGGTCTTTGGTGTTCGATTAAGGACCCCACAAGAATCATGTCTAAGAATGCATTAGCTTTCTTCATAAGGAGCGTCATTACAGATGCTCACAAGTTCTGTCCTGACGACTCTTTTCCGCTTTTAAGAGTAAAAGCTCATGAAGTTAGAGCAGTGGCGACGTCTCTCTCTTTTCAGAAGAATATGTCGCTAAAGAAAATCATTGATACGACATATTGGAGGTGCAATTCGGTATTTGCATCTCACTATCTTAAAGACGTTCGTGTGACCTACGAGAAATGTTTTTCTCTGGGGCCTTTCGTATCGGCGGATACGATACTGGGTACGGGAGCAAACACCAATCCTTAACTTTGTACATACCTTCTACTAGATATGTTCTAGATTTCTGCTGACAAAGAGGGCTCGGTGCTGCACTGGCGGCCAGTCACTGTTGTTCAGTAAGGAACTCTTGTGATATCTTTTAGAGGAGTATTAAAAAATTTTTTTTTGAGAATTTTTGTATGAATGCGTATTAGTTTCGAGTTATGGGTTGTTTGTAATGAGTTCGGGGATAACTCAGAACAATTCTTTATACTAACATGATGGTTAGGATCAGGTGGTCGGGATTGGTTGTGCTCCTTCATAAGGTGTGTTGTCATAGAAGTGGTCCAGTACCCATTGACAAAGTCCTTTCAGGCTCTGCCGAGTAAGCGGTTCATATACCCATCGACAGACCCACAAGAACTCTTAGCCATAGATCACATATCTCGCTAAAGTCTTGAGGTGATGCAGACTACCGGGCTACAGCCACGAAGTCTACCACCTATCAGGTAGGAACCAAGGTTTTTCTTTTATACCTACAACATATGTTGTTTACCTGTCTATTCCATTTTAGCTGTCTCTTACCCTCCACCAAAGGGTGCCAATCAGTCTAAGTATATATCTGGACAGGTAAAGTTCATTGTATGAAAATGATATTGTTTATAATATAATAAAGTTTCATACATACTTACCTGGCAGATATATACGATTAATGGCCCACCCAGCCTCCCCGCAGGAGACAGGTGGAAGAGAGAAAATATGATAGAAAACGGGAATGGTTCCTAGTCCTGCCGCCCAGGGCAGGCAGGTAGATCACCTGACCTACCGGTAGCGAGTGGCGCGAAATTTGAATTTCTGTCGGGGACGACGGAGTCTTAGCTAAGTATATATCTGCCAGGTAAGTATGTATGAAACTTTATTGTATTATAACAATGTCATGTTTCTAAAGTAAAAGAGTGAGAAAGAGTGAAAGCGTCATAGCAAGTGAAAAGAGTGAAAGAGAAATAATAGAAATGGAGAGAGCGAAAGAGAGGACAAGAGTGTGAAAGAAAGGGCAGAAGGGAAAGTCAGTGAAAGACAAAGAGTCAAAGAGAGTGAATGAGAGAAAATGGGAGAGATTGAAAAAGAACAAAAGCTAGTGAATGAGAGAAAGAGAGACAGAAGTTTTAGTTTCAGTTTCGACTAAAATTGGTGAAAGAGAGAATGACTCTTAGATGTGGGATGCGCCCAATAGGCTGTACTATTCCCTTATTGCACCTTCTCTCATCATTTTCTATAAAAACTTTAGAATATATTATATAACAACACATCTCTCCTGTTGTTCAACACAGCACAGCATAGAACCTGAGTAGCGAGGTTCGCTCCAAAAAACTGCTCTGGAGTTGCAGACTTGAAGGTCGTCATCTCTGACGTGTAACGAGGACGAATTTAAATGATGGTGTACTGAGTTATGGCGGAGACTAAGGCCAGTAAGGCCTATTTCAATGCATTTCATACTGATGAAGATTCCATGACTATAAGTATTTAACCTGAATAATGAAAGACTTACAGTAAGACATTTTTTCCATGAAATTGATAAAGATAACAGAGTGACTTGTAAAGTCAAACTGTAAAGTTTCCAGAAATGGCAGTGAATGTGCCCTTTAGATAGACCTATGCAAAATAGGTCTATGAATTATAGAGTACAGTTGACCCCCATTATTCAGTTATCGGCAAAGATTCCGTTCTTGGCGGGGTGTTGATAAGTGAAAACCGCTATTAACTGAAACTCAGTGATTTATGACAACGATAACCGGTTAATGGTGGGTCTGTTATTTATGTTATGGTGTCATAACTATTAGCAGTGCCTTATGGCATCAATAGCTGGAACTTGGCGTGTTATGGCACCATAAAACGGGACCGCAGCGTCCCTTTGGCCCCTAGCTGCAACTGCTTTTGTTGCTTTTACCGTACTTCCATTCATATTCTCTTTTCTTCCATCTTACTTTACACCCTCTCCTAACAATTGTTTCAAAGTACAACTGCTTTGAGGTTTTCCTCCTGTAACACCTTTCAAACCTTTTACTGCCAATTTTAGTTTCAGCGTTGAATGGCCTTAGGTGCCCCAGTGGTTGGCATAATGCCAAAAACCTATATAGATCAAATCAAATCAAACCGGATCGTCATTAACCTATTAGTTCAAACAACTAGTTTTATAAAAAAAAATTGTATTTAGTTACGAAAGTAATATGAAAATACAGTATTTAATGAATATTTCCTTGTGAAAAATACTGTGAATAGGCGAATTTTCCACGAATAATGTAGAGATATGTTCCACAAAAGTCTGCAAATCCTGAACCGTGAATAAGCAGGGTGCACTGTTTAACTCTAAGCTCAATTAGTCCTTTATAACTGGGTCAACTGAGTGACTGGCAAGTGGGGATTGACTCTAAGACCTTCCAAATAAAGGCTCTGCACTCTACCACCAAGCCATGATAGTCCTAATTATTATAAATGAGAAAATCTCCATTAACTAAAAATAAAAAGTTTGGAAGAAACACATTATAAATTAAATGGCAAGAGTTATAAAAGTTTTATATCATTTAAATTCATAAAATCCTTATCAAATATTTTCGGTGAAACTTTGAGCCTCAAATTAACTGAAATCTCATAAAAATGGGTACAAATGCCCTTAAATAATATTGAATTAAACAAAACCATCCAAATGACAAACTTGTATTTTGTAGATATGACCCGACTTAGTTTCTCTTCACGGTCAAAAATTGGGTTTCTCACTGGACCTTCATGTGATGCAACCATTCGTCTGATTAAAACATATAATTCACTTTAAAATCATACAAAATATGTTCCTTTGTAGTGACACATGTTCCTTTACAAGGGAAAATATTCTGTCAAATTTCAAGTTTTACTCGTAATTACTAATGGCCAGATTTAGCAGCTATGGGGTGGAGAAATAAACGATGATTATTACCTTAACGGTAGGATGACATACACCCAGGGATTTATCACTAACTGCAACTGCTACAGTTTGAATAAGACAGGAATAAAAAATGGCAACATCTTTGCGAAGAAACTCCATTCAGAGAACAGGTCATCAATGAACCATAAAACTGGTCTATTAAGCTTAGATTTCTTTTTCATTGTCATAAAAAGTTAAAATACATAATTGAAGAACCTTTGTATAGGTAACTTATATGGGTGTTACACCATTTCAGGATAGGGTTATACATCATTGTTAAATGTTTATCTGGCTTAGTTCTTAATGTCCTTCACCTACTCACAGTTAAGGTAACATGTTTACTTATTCCTATATATAAGCTCTTATTGTAGTACACTTCTTATATATATCAACTGTTACGATGTCCACATCATGAACTACCACAACACATATTTAAAAACAG
This sequence comes from Macrobrachium nipponense, assembly GCF_015104395.2. Classification (NCBI taxonomy): domain Eukaryota; kingdom Metazoa; phylum Arthropoda; class Malacostraca; order Decapoda; family Palaemonidae; genus Macrobrachium; species Macrobrachium nipponense. Next base: position 14,432,657 of record NC_087222.1, read on the forward strand.
GTTTAACTATGAGGAGGAGAATTACACACAAAACAACACTTCAAAGCACTTTTATTATGCTTAAATAACAAACACTTGCAAATACGACCGGTATCCAAGAGCTCAGGTAATATTCATGGAAAAATAATTAATAAATATAATAAAACAAAACTTAGCTGACGTTCAAACAAGCAGTTCTAGAGGTCTCCGAGTGAATAGGGAGTATTCGAAAACAACCTTTTGAGTAAGAGGTTCTTCTTCAGCCACCGATACGAAAATACGCCTGGAAATCACAATCCAGGAATGAAGCCACACTCCTGAAATTCCCACATCTAAACAGGCCACACCAACGTAACTCGAGAGGGCCAACGCTGCTTCTCATACAGCCACAACCATCAGATGGGAACGGAAATTATTTGCTCCAACTCAACGGCGAAACACCGGATCCAACAATGTATCTTCTAAAACGTATCAGTGACCTTCCTTGAAGACAGACACCTTCTCACAGCCGACCATAACTCTCGTTGCTGTGACGTGAAATCCGAAACCTTCGTTCCTGATCGATAAATGGGGAACAAGTAGTTAACAGCATTTGGACAATTGTCTAAACAATCTCTTTCCCGAACTATTCAAAACAGAATTACTTATTTATATTACACAATTCATATTAATATTCCAAGGCTTTATTATTTATCTTTGTATATTTTCCGTATCTTCAATACAGGTATGGAGGAGAAGCTGATCCTTTAAGAGGAGGAGCCCTGAGTTATGCATTTGATATTTTCACGTTATTAAACATGAATAAACTTCTTTAAATTTTCCAAGCGTATAAATTAACTTCCATTCAATAGCATTGGTTTTTATGGTTTTCAGCATACTTTGTTTATACTGAAAGATTATTTCCCTAAGGATAATCTTTCCACCTAGTTCCTCATGAATGCTCTCTGGCGTGTACGCGCACGTGCTCAACCACGAGAGACTTCTGCGCAAATGCCGCCTTCTAACAGACTCTGCATTTGTATGGCTTCTCCCTGGTGTGCATCCACATGTGTTCAGTGATTTTCAAGTGCTTGCCACATAGCTTACCGCTGAATTACCTCACTCCAGTGTGGCAGTTCATGTGACTGGTGAGGTAAACCCTAAGAGAAGCCTTTCCCGCGCTGACCACAAGCAGACTTCCTTCCCAAGTGGACTAGTCCCCCTGTAACCAGTACTGACTCGCTACTCTAGAGTTTATAGTTGCCTTAAGAGTTCCCAGAAGTCATTTATGGCCCACTGAAGGATTTGAACATTTTTCATTCAAAATTCAATCAAACTGTATGGCGTGAAATGTCAATTGTCATGGGACAACACCAGAAAATCACCCTAATGCTGTAAATAGTTGTCAGTTGACGCCACCAGGTCACAAAGGGTTAAAGAAAAAGCATAGGCATAAATTTCTCCAAGATCACTATGACCACCAATATGATATGGTATGAATAAAAAATCATCTACAAAAGACAAAGAATAATGATATTGAACACAAGAGAATCACTCCAAGAAAAAGAAATAAAAATCAAAAAATCCAATTCATAAAACTAATAATAATAATAAATAATAATAATAATAATAATAATAAAATAATAATAATAATAATAACTAATAATAATAATAATAATAAGATAATAAGAATAATAATAAGTAAATAATAATAATAATAATAATAGAGATAGAAAGTCTTTACCTGTCATGAGGAAGATGATGTCATTAGATATCTTTTATCTTCTTCATAATTATATTACATATTCATAAGAAGAATGATAAGTAGAGAGAGAGAAAGGGGGAGAGATTTTCAAGGAGAGACAGATCGAAAGAGAGCAAAAGTGATAGAGAGAGAGAGAGAGAGAGAGAGAGAGATTAGGAACATCCGAGGGCGCTTCCGTCTCACTGGTGTTGCAGACTTGAAGGCCGTCGTCATCTCTACTCATAAAGAGTATACATATATAAAATTATGGGGTACCGAGTCAATTAGGCCCATATAGGCCTACATATTTCAATGCATCAGCTATAAAGGACCACCTTTCATACTAATAAAGGCTCCCTAAGAATATTCATAACGACGGGGTTGACTTGTTTATTGTATGAAACTGATACTGAAAAACAGAGACATAGAAATAAGTTTATTTAATAGGCAGTTTAGTGATTAAAATATATGTATAAAACTTGATACAATCCATCATACATGGCTTAAACATTCTAAGAGGTCAGCTTAGGCCTAAGTTGCAAATACCATAGTCTAAAATGGGTTTTTTCCCATAGGCCTAAGCCCCAACTACCATAATCTATAATGGTTTCCTCGCTAACCTGAATAGATTGTAGCGACAATTTATCATGACGTCTAAGTAGCCTCATCTCTTGAATGTTTTATAGATTTCTCAGAAGTAACAGTCTGCTAACTAACAAATCCTCATAATATGTATAGCCAGTATGTACTACTTGAATATTTTCAAGAATCATGATGAGTAACCAAGTCAGTAATAGTAATAAAAAAAATTATAACAATAAAAATACATAATACAGTAATAATAACAAAAATAGAGCAATATTAATGTCACTCAATATGTAAAGTGAATTTTCACTCATTAAATGCATCCTTTAAATAGGCCTAAGCGTGCAAAGCCTAGGAATTATTTGAATATTATAAATGATAAAAAATCTTTCCTTAACCCTTAATGGATGTAGTAATACCTTTAATTAAATCATATAGAATTCAGTAGCATTTGTGAAAATTTCACAATTAAATGTTTCAAATATTCTTGGGAGATTTTGTCGAGTCTTCTTATTCTATCCAAGACGTCATTGAGTGGGAAACGGGACTAAAATATTTAGCATGAGTTCGTCACATTGGAGATAAAGTGGTAGTCAACATATATATATTATATATAAATATAATATATATAATATATATATATGATAATATTATTTGATATATATATATATATATATATATATAAGATATGAAACCACCAGTGTTAAGAATATCAAAGTGTCAGGACTATTATACCATTTATTTAAAAGACTGACCTCAAATAATGATGTTTAAACCAACTAACAGCATCCTTTGTAACTATACAGAATATCATCCATGGTTTAAAAGTAAGTCTCATTCGTAAAATATTTCTCCGTTGATATACAAGATAGATTATGGAAATCATGAAGACTCATTACCTATCAGGTGATTAGCGGAAATTCTTAATAAAAATATATATGAGAATCGTTAATGGCAGTTTTCACAAATCACATAACTCGAACCCTTTTGATACATAATAGGCTTCAATGAAATAGATATAAATATAAAATAAACAATAGCAGCTATATTTGTATGAAAATATTACATATTTTATATATTAAAAAATTTCTTCTCTTGTCCTTTTATAATTTAGACTCGTTGTCCACTGGGAATGTTTAAAAAAAAAAAACTTGTTTTTATGCTTAAGTCTATAAAATACTGTACTTTTTTTTTTTAAAGGATTTCTATATAATATATAATATATATATATAGATATATGTATATATAATTAGATAATATCTATAATATATATAGATATATATATATATATAAACACTACTTTCATAATGAATAGAAAGATATTTGTTGTAAAATATCTTTCTATTCAGTAACTGAGACAGCAGACGAATTTCCGACAGGACGAGAACGACAGTAATTCATTCAAAACTGGATTATTGATGTGGAAGTGGAAGAGACCAATCAAGTGGGAGGAATGAAGTCTTGAGGAGAGAGAGAGAGAGAGAGCAGTTGGGAGGCATCAGAAGAATTGGGAAATCAGCCTTCAAAACGCCAATGGAAACATAGAGGGAGATTGATGATGCTCATTTCGCTTCTTTATCTAACTTTCTTCTGTCTGGGTTCTTTTCCTTCAGCTTTTAATTTGTATATTAATCTACGCCAATTATTGGAAGCATCATTTCCTTTGTTAAACTTATTTTCAGCTCGAAATAAGGAGAAAATACGCCTTCAAATATGTCAATTGAAA
>NC_087222.1:14437169-14478683 GCF_015104395.2 Macrobrachium nipponense
AAAAACTTAGAATGGAAAGGTGGAAAGACATGGAAGGGCAGAAGATTTCAAGACGAACTGGAAAAAGTTAAATAGACAAAGAAGAGTCACTCAGATGGATAAGAAATGGAGATCTAGGTTATGATGGAGAAAGACTGATAATAGGAGCCCAAGACCAAGGCCTCCTGACAAACGGCTTCAAGAAAATGGCGGGTATATCACTACACAGCCCGCCACAACAAGATCTGTAAATATATACATTGGAAAATATGTAAAGAATACAGAACTGAAGTGAAAGAAAAAGTGTGGGAGCATAAACCAAGTCCAATCACCTCCAACAGGAAGATATATAGAAGCAGGTGCTATAAGACCTGTTATTGTCATCTGGAACAATGAGGAATAAACAGCAAAGATTATAAATGTGACAGTACCCAGTGACTTTGGCCTCAATAGAGCTTAAAGGCATAAAATAACAAAATGCCAAGACCTGAAGAATGACCTGAAAAGCACATGGAACTGAATGAAATAGAAAAAAATACTTTTGGTGGTAGGAGCAACAGGACTTATAAAGAAAAACCGGAGAAAATATCTTCAGGTTATACGAAATTCCCCAGTATAAATGAGGTGCAGATTGCTGCCCTCAAAGCAGTGGTAAACACCTTGAAACGAGCCCTTGGATATAAGGCTAGTGGAATATGAAGGTGCAATCATAGACCCCAGGCTGGAGCCCATTGCACCCCTGATATAAATTGAAAATTAAGAATAACATAAGCCAGAGAGAAACCGCATTGTAGCTCTACATGTCAAAGAAGTTTTTCTCAACCAAGTCCTCTCAAAAGACACGAGAATTCACACTAGACAGAAACTGTTTACTTGATCTCTGTCCAAGTAGTTTTTATTACATGATTTTATTTAACTTGACTCCTGCGCCTGTTTTGAATGAAGGTGTCTCAAAAGGTGTGTGAAAACTCATGCTAGAAAGAAGTCATATCCTGTATCTGCACTTAGTTTCCAAGAGCTCTTTTTCATTGGGTTTTTTCATTAGGTTCATCTTAGAATGAATGTGTTAACTCAGAAGAAAGACGTCATTCTTCCACACGGTGTAGAAACAGTTTCTCTTTTGTATATTCATAACATATGTGAGCACTCATGAAGGATAGATATTGTTCATTTACACTGCATGTTGTACTTTTGTCTTGTATTCTGCAAATCACAGTTATTGGCTCTGAATGACAGACTGTTTTTCTTGTATCAAAATGCACAAGCAAAGTCACTCATCAGAGAGGATGTTCAGTTGCACTGACAGATTTGTTTATGTTTTGCACCCCAAAGTAAGTTGCACTTGATAGGGAGATAATTATTGTGAACTTGTCTGCTAAATCTATAGAAAAAAAGGCAACAGCAACCTAAGGGACGATAAAAAGAAAAACCACATATTTTTATGATCCAATTGATGACCATCATCATTGCTGTTACTTAAAGAAGAGAAGGAGAATCTGGAGGAGGGTCTCACTGAAAATGCAGATGAAGGCTCTTCATTTGCAGAGTCTTTGTTAGAAGTCAAGGCAGAGCCAAAGTATTTTAGCCAGAGTGAATTTGATGCAAAATGGTTGTGTAACCTTTATGCAAAGGTAAAATAAATAACTGTTTTTTTCTTACAATTGTTTTCAATGAACACTGTACAGTGCTAGGTTAAGAAACTTTCATTTGCCTTCTCCATTCTTCTAGTTCCTGTGTATTTTTTGTATGATTTCCAAATAAAGAATTAGTATTATCTTTGGCTGACACGAAGTTTTTTCCTTTTGTTATTCAGCATTGTGCATATATGCACTTGTATATGTAGTTGTAAGCTTGAATATTATCATGAAATGTTATTCTTAGTGGAAATAGAAAGGATTGATATCTTCATTAAACTTCAATGAAATTTTGGTGCATTTTTTATATGATCATTTTTTTATATGTTCTTGGTTTTAATCTTCTACAAAAAATGTGCTACAGCATTTGTAAGTAAACCATAATTCCTTGTATCAGCTCACTAAATACTACAGTGGACTGAGTAGTATTTTGTTTTAGGTTAACCAGTCTGAAGTGTTGAGACTAGACTAGTTATGTAAATGACTAAAGTAATGCGTTATTCTGATTAGATTAAACCTCTTTTTTTATTTCATTGTATAAACTTTGATAATATTGATAAATAATAAAAATTGTTTATACATAAATACAATTTTTCATTTGGCCCCATTAAAACTTAAATAATATCAGAATAATATTCTACACTGCCAAAAGTGAATGAATGCACCATGATGTGGTCTGAATGCACCGAGTATCTGGTCCCAGTGCACCTCTTCCCAACTGAAGTGCATCTTTCCTTGTGGTCCCAATGCACCAACTTCATTCACATAACAGCTGCCTTTGGCGAACTGTATAGGTGACTATACTCTATTCACTTTGCAGGATTATTTTTTTTATAAAGTGAATCAGTTTAAAGTCTGAATAAAAACAGAATATCACAAAACCAACAAACACATCCTGCTATGAGGGAGAAGTTTAAAATGTGATAACCTCACCTCTTAATTCAAACTGCAAGTCTAACTGTTTCTGTAGCTGGTGGTTAACCTCCAAAAGAATGACTGTGCTAACTTCTCCTTTGGATCTGTGGTGGCTGCTCATCAAACTGTGTAGCTAACCCAGCTCTTTTATTGGGACAAGGTTGCATCTCGTCTTAGATGTGCAGTTGTAGAGACGGGGGAATGAATGATGGAGTGACTGGGATTTCTTCTCCGCCCCTTCATCCTCCTCCTCCTTCGGGCTAGAGTGTATCCGGCCATCATGTGTTGGAACTGTCGACCCATGCAAGGAAGTTTTGCAATGGAGCAACCATTCTATTTATCTTTATAGAGTATAGAAGCAACTGCCCCTTTCTCTAGCAAGGGGAGGTCCCTGACAATAAGACAAACCCACTGCTTATTTGCCTTAGTGTCTCTTAACTTTCAGATTCACCCCAACTTGATTTTGTGTGGTGTTATGTTTCTTTCTTCATTCGGAAAAGCCGAGAAGTCTGGTGGCTGATCACGCAGTCTCTGTATTACTCCAATCAATTCATCAGAGGAAGACTTGTTCTTTTACCTGAAGATCTCTCAAAGACTGAGTTTATCTTGATGCTTGGTTTCTCCATAATGAAGTGTGGGGAAAATATCTAAACTATTATCTTGACATTTGAGTTGAGGGGGAAGTTATCAATGGCTAGTCGAAGTACCTACTATTATCCCAAATAACTAAAGGTATGGTTGAAGGCATATTAACAGCAGACTCCACATGCAGTAATAAGTCACAAATAATTCTAGACCCCTGGAGACCTGATCCGAATGTCTAGATGAAACCAAGTTGTATCTCGTCAGAGATTTTAAGTTTTTGTGGTTATTACACTTATAACATTTAAAGCTACTTATTATCCCTTGCCATACAGGTGACAAAGGTAACCCTTGTCACTTTGTTTCAGAACTTCAGTAATGAATGAACATTGTAGGTGGTAAATATAATCACTAGTGGATATTGACATGCTAATTTACGGAATAACTAAATGTTGAGACTTTAGTTTTACTGTCCTAACTTTCATTTAACCACTAGTGTCACCGGTCTAGTTGGTCTTCGTGAACAAAGATGTGTGGAAGGTTAAGCGTTGGAATCAGGTACCTATTACAAAGCCATATTACGGCCCTCTTGTTAAGTTGGATGGAACGGAGGGCCTAACCAAAGTAGGCAATTATTCTAGAGAAGTTTTTTCTGATGGGTTTCAACATACTTTGAACAATTCAAGATTAAAGTCCTTTTAAGATGACTACATAATAACTGACATATGCATGGAGGTTCTGTGGCAACAAAACTGTTACTACCTGTCATTAAACTTGCATGATGGACACTGTACTGTTTCTCCCATCGCCTGCTAGTTCCTGGACTTCCTGTGGTCTTCCCTCATACTTGACCGTCAACTTTTATCGTTGATATTAACAGGAACATTAGAATTAAGACGTTTGGCCTGTGACAGGACAGTTGAATGTGTCTAAATTTATGTATAAAGCTAAAATTGTCGTACACCTGAAACTCATTTGTGTATTGGGTCAGGAATATCTTCTTTCTCTCTCTCTCTCTCTCTCTCTCTCTCTCTCTCTCTCTCTCTCTCTCTCTCTCTCTCTGTCTCTCTCTCTCTCTCTCTCTCTTTTTCTCTCTCGTTTTGATGATAGTTTCTGTATTTCAAAGTTAAAAACCCTAACTACATGAAGGAACTTACGCTACTAGAATCTACATAAATTATTAAGGAACAATTCTATAGTAATTAAAAGCTGAAAATGGCCCGTTTTAAGGTTAACTGAATAAAGCGAAATGAGCGTAAACCTGCTATTTCAATTGACATATTTGAAGGCGTATTTTCTCCTTATTTCGAGCTGAAAATAAGTTTAACAAAGGAAATGATGCTTCCAATAATTGGCGTAGATTAATATACAAATTAAAAGCTGAAGAAAAGAAGCCAGACAGAAGAAAGTTAGATAAAGAAGCGAAATGAGCATCATCAATCTCCCTCTATGTTTCCATTGGCGTTTTGAAGGCTGATTTCCCCAATTCTTCTGATGCCTCCCGATTTGCTCTAGTCTTCTTCCAACTGCTCTCTCTCTCTCTCTCTCTCTCTCTTTTCACACTTCATTCCTCCCACTTTATTGGTCTCCACTTCCACTTCCACATCAATCAGTTTTGAATGAATTACTGTCGTTCTCGTCCTGTCGGAAATTCGTTCTGCTGTCTCAGTTACTGAACAGTTGATCAGGAAGTCTAGAAAACCATTTATTTTACAACAAATACCTTTCTATTCATTATGAAAATAGTGTTTATATATATATATATATATATATATATATATATATATATATATATATATATATATATATATATATATATATATTATATAGAAATCCTTTAAAAATAAAAAATTATACAGTATTTTATAGACTTAAGCTTAAAAACAAGTTTTTTAAAAACATTCCCAGTGGACAACGAGTCTAAATTATAAAAGGACAATGAGAAGAATTTTTTTAATATATAAAATATGTAATATTTCCATACAAATATAGCTGCTATTGTTTATTTATATTTATATCTATTTCATTGAAGCCTATTATGTATCAAAGGTTCGAGTTATGTGATTTGTGAAAACTGCCATTATTTACGATTTTCATATATATTTTATTAAGAATTTCCGCTAATCACCCATGACAGGTAATGAGTCTTCATGATTTCCATAATCTATCTTGTATATCAAACGGAGAAATATTTTACGAATGAGACTTACTTTAAATCATGGATGATATTCTGTATAGTTACAAGATGCTGTTAGTTGGTTTAAACATCATTATTTGAGGTCAGTCTTTTAAATAAATGGTGTAATAGTCCTGACACTTTGATATGCCTAGAGATGTGGTTATATATATATATATATATATATATATATATATATATATATATATATATATGTATATATATATTATATATATATATATCTATATATATATATATATATATATATATATATATATATATGTATATATATATATATATATATATCTATATATATATATATATATATATCTATATATATATATATATATATATATATATGTGTGTGTGTGTGGTTATATATATATATATATATATATATATATATATATATATATATATATATATATATATATATATATATAGTATATATATATATATATATATATATATATATATATATATATATATATATATATAACCACACACACACATATATATATATATATATATATATATATATATATATACTATATATATATATATATATATATATATATATATATATATATATATTGAGTACCACTTTATCTCCAATGTGACGAATTCAGTGCTAAATATTTTAGTCCAGTTTCCCACTCAATGACGTCTTGGATAGAATAAGAAGACTCGACAAAATCTCCCAAGAATATTTGAACATTTTTAATTGTGAAATTTTCACAAATGCTACTAAATTCTATATATTAATTAAAGGTATTACTACATCCATTAAGGGTTAAGGAAAGATTTTTTATCATTTCTAATATTCAAATAATTCCTAGGCCGTTTGCACGCTTAGGCCTATTAAAGGATGCATTTAATGAGTGAAAATTCACTTTACATATTGAGTGACATTAATATTGCTCTATTTTTGTTATTATTACTGTATTATGTATTTTTATTGTTATAATTTTTTTTATTACTATTACTGACTTGGTTACTCATCATGATTCTTGAAAATATTCAAGTAGTACATACTGGCTATACATATTATGAGGGATTTGTTAGTTAGCAGACTGTTACTTCTGAGAAATCTATAAAACATTCAAGAGATGAGGCTACTTAGACGTCATAATAAATTGTCGCTACAATCTATTCAGGTTAGCGAGGAAACCATTATAGATTATGGTAGTTGGGGCTTAGGCCTATGGGAAAAAACCCATTTTAGACTATGGTATTTGCAACTTAGGCCTAAGCTGACCTCTTAGAATGTTTAAGCCATGTATGATGGATTGTATCAAGTTTTATGCATATATTTTAATCACTAAACTGCCTATCAAATAAACTTATTTCTATGTCTCTGTTTTCAGTATCAGTTTCATACAATAAAGGTACAAGTCTTTATGAATATTCAGGGAGCCTTTATTAGTATGAAATGGGTCCTTTATAGGCCTGATGCATTGAAATATGTAGGCCTATATGGGCCTAATTGACTCGGTACCCCATAATTTTATATATGTATACTCTCTATGGGTAGAGATGACAACGACCTTCAAGTCTGCAACGCCAGTGAGACGGAAGCGCCCTCGGATGTTCCTAATCTCTCTCTCTCTCTCCTCTCTCTCTCTCCTCTCTCTCTCTCTCCTCTCTATCACTTTTGCTCTCTTTCGATCTGTCTCTCCTTGAAAATCTCTCCCCCTTTCTCTCTCTCTACTTATCATTCTTCTTATGAATATGTAATATAATTATGAAGAAGATAAAAGATATCTAATGACATCATCTTCCTCATGACAGGTAAAGACTTTCTATCTCTATTATTATTATTATTATTATTATTATTATTATTATTATTATTATTATTATTATTATTATTATTATTATTATTATTAGATGAATTAGATTTTTATTTCTTTTTCTTGGAGTGATTCTCTTGTGTTCAATATCATTATTCTTTGTCTTTTGTAGATGATTTTTTATTCATACCATATCATATTGGTGGTCATAGTGATCTTGGAGAAATTCATGCCTATGCTTTTTCTTTAACCCTTTGTGACCTGGTGGCGTCAACTGACAACTATTTACAGCATTAGGGTGATTTTCTGGTGTTGTCCCATGACAATTGACATTTCACGCCATACAGTTTGATTGAATTTTGAATGAAAAATGTTCAAATCCTTCAGTGGGCCATAAATGACTTCTGGGAACTCTTAAGGCAACTATAAACTCTAGAGTAGCGAGTCAGTACTGGTTACAGGGGACTAGTCCACTTGGGAAGGAAGTCTGCTTGTGGTCAGCGCGGGAAAGCCTTCTCTTAGGGTTTACCTCACCAGTCACATGAACTGCCACACTGGAGTGAGGTAATTCAGCGGTAAGCTATGTGGCAAGCACTTGAAAATCACTGAACACATGTGGATGCACACCAGGGAGAAGCCATACAAATGCGGAGTCTGTTAGAAGGCGGCATTTGCGCAGAAGTCTCTCGTGGTTGAGCACGTGCGCGTACACGCCAGAGAGCATTCATGAGGAACTAGGTGGAAAGATTATCCTTAGGGAAATAATCTTTCAGTATAAACAAAGTATGCTGAAAACCATAAAAACCAATGCTATTGAATGGAAGTTAATTTATACGCTTGGAAAATTTAAAGAAGTTTATTCATGTTTAATAACGTGAAAATATCAAATGCATAACACAGGGCTCTTCCTCTTAAAGGATCAGCTTCTCCTCCATACCTGTATTGAAGATATGGAAAATATACATAAATAAATAATAAAGCCTTGGAATATTAATATGAATTGTGTAATATAAATAAGTAATTCTGTTTTGAATAGTTCGGGAAAGAGATTGTTTAGACAATTGTCCAAATGCCAGTTAACTACTTGTTCCCCATTTATCGATCAGGAACGAAGGTTTCGGATTTCACGTCACAGCAACGAGAGTTATGGTCGGCAGTGAGAAGGTGTCTGTCTTCAAGGAAGGTCACTGATACGTTTGGAAGATACATTGTTGGATCCGGTGTTTTGCCGTTGAGTTGGAGCAATCAATTCCGTTCCCATCTGATGGTTGTGGCTGTATGAGAAGCAGCGTTGGCCCTCTCGAGTTACGTTGGTGTGGCCTGTTTAGATGTGGGAATTTCAGGAGTGTGGCTTCATTCCTGGATTGTGATTTCCAGGCGTATTTTCGTATCGGTGGCTGAAGAAGAACCTCTCACTCAAAAGGGTGTTTTCGAATACTCCCTATTCACTCGGAGACCTCTAGAACTGCTTGTTTGAACGTCAGCTAAGTTTTGTTTTATTATATTTATTAATTATTTTTCCATGAATATTACCTGAGCTCTTGGATACCGGTCGTATTTGCAAGTGTTTGTTATTTAAGCATAATAAAAGTGCTTTGAAGTGTTGTTTTGTGTGTAATTCTCCTCCTCATAGTTAAACCTGTTTTTAAATATGTGTTGTGGTAGTTCATGATGTAGACATCGTAACAGTTGATATATATAAGAAGTGTACTACAATAAGAGCTTATATATAGGAATAAGTAAACATGTTACCTTAACTGTGAGTAAGTGAAGGACAGTAAGAACTAAGCCAGATAAACATTTAACAATGATGTATAACCCAATCCTGAAATGGTGTAACACCCATATAAGTTACCTATACAAAGGTTCTTCAATTATGTATTTTAACTTTTTATGACAATGAAAAAGAAATCTAAGCATAATAGACCAGTTTTATGGTTCATTGATGACCTGTTCTCTGAATGGAGTTTCTTCGCAAAGATGTTGCCATTTTTTATTCCTGTCTTATTCAAACTGTAGCAGTTGTAGTGTAGTGATAAATCCCTGGGTGTATGTCATCCTACCGTTAAGGCAATAATCTCGTTTATTTCTCCACCCCATAGCTGCTAAAATCTGGCCATTAGTAATTACGAGTAAAACTTGAAATTTGACGAGAATATTTTTTCCTTGTAAAGGAACATGTGTGACTACAAAGGAACATATTTTGTATGATTTTAAAGTGAATTATATGTTTTAATCAGACGAATGGTTGCATCACATGAAGGTCCAGTGAGAAACCCAATTTTTGACCGTGAAGAGAAACTAAGTCGGGTCATATCTACAAAATACAAGTTTGTCATTTAAATGGTTTTGTTTAATTCAATATTATTTAAGGGCATTTGTACCCATTTTTATGAGATTTCAGTTAATTTGAGGCTCAAAGTTTCACCGAAAATATTTGATAAGGATTTTATGAATTTAAATAATATAAAACTTTTATAACTCTTGCCATTTCATTTATAATGTGTTTCTTCCAAACTTTTTATTTTTAGTTAATGGAGATTTTCTCATTTATAATAATTAGGACTATCATGGTAGAGTGCAGAGCCTTTATTTGGAAGGTCTTAGAGTCAATCCCCACTTGCCAGTCACTCAGTTGACCCAGTTATAAAGGAATAATTGAGCTTAGCTTAGAGTTAAACTGGTGGAGAAAGGAGTAGGCCAGCTAGCGTATACAGTGCACCCTGCTTATTCACGGTTCAGGATTTGCAGACTTTTGTGGAACATATCTCTACATTATTCGTGGAAAATTCGCCTATTCACAGTATTTTTCACAAGGAAATATTCATTAAATACTGTATTTTCATATTACTTTCGTAACTAAATACAATTTTTTTTATAAAACTAGTTGTTTGAACTAATAGGTTAATGACGATCCGGTTTGATTTGATTTGATCTATATAGGTTTTTGGCATTATGCCAACCACTGGGGCACCTAAGGCCATTCAACGCTGAAACTGAAATTGGCAGTAAAAGGTTTGAAAGGTGTTACAGGAGGAAAACCTCAAAGCAGTTGCACTTTGAAACAATTGTTAGGAGAGGGTGTAAAGTAAGATGGAAGAAAAGAGAATATGAACGGAAGTACGGTAAAAGCAACAAAAGCAGTTGCAGCTAGGGGCCAAAGGGACGCTGTGGTCCCGTTTTATGGTGCCATAACACGCCAAGTTCCAGCTATTGATGCCATAAGGCACTGCTAATAGTTATGACACCATAACATAAATAACAGACCCACCATTAACCGGTTATCGTTGTCATTAACCGGATATCAACGCCATAAATCACTGAGTTTCAGTTAATAGCGGTTTTCACTTATCAACACCCCGCCAAGAACGGAATCTTTGCCGATAACTGAACAATGGGGGTCAACTGTACTCTATCATTCATAGACCTATTTTGCATAGGTCTATCTAAAGGGCACATTCACTGTCATTTCTGGAAACTTTACAGTTTGACTTTACTAAGATAGAAGTTTAATAAGCAAAACGTTGCTGTGCAATTATTGAATTGTCTGTGAACTGAGCTGATTTACAAGTCACGCTGTTATCTTTATCAATTTCATGGAAAAAATGTCTTACTGTAAGTCTTTCATTATTCAGGTTAAATACTTATAGTCATGGAATCTTCATCAGTATGAAATGCATTGAAATAGGCCTTACTGACCTTAGTCTCCGCCATAACTCAGTACACCATCATTTATATTCGTCCTCGTTACACGTCAGAGATGACGACCTTCAAGTCTGCAACTCCAGGGAAATAGAAGTGCCTTCAGACGACATGCATGATTAGAGCAGGTTCTATGCTGTGCTGTGTTGAACAACAGGAGAGATGTGTTGTTATATAATATATTCTAAAGTTTTTATAGAAAATGATGAGAGAAGGTGCAATAAGGGAATAGTACAGCCTATTGGGCGCATCCCACATCTAAGAGTCATTCTCTCTTTCACCAATTTTAGTCGAAACTGAAACTAAAACTTCTGTCTCTCTTTCTCTCATTCACTAGCTTTTGTTCTTTTTCAATCTCTCCCATTTTCTCTCATTCACTCTCTTTGACTCTTTGTCTTTCACTGACTTTCCCTTCTGCCCTTTCTTTCACACTCTTGTCCTCTCTTTCGCTCTCTCCATTTCTATTATTTCTCTTTCACTCTTTTCACTTGCTATGACGCTTTCACTCTTTCTCACTCTTTTACTTTAGAAACCTATTTAAATTTTCTCTCGTACACTGCATAAACTGAGTTCATCAAGTGTGCGAGAGAAATTTAATAAGCTCATGCAGTGTGCAAGAGAAAATTTAATGAGTTTCTAAACTGTGCAAGAGACTCGTAGCTGTATAGTGAAGTCTCAGTGGCAAATACTATTATGTAATATAATTTCAATTATATGTAGATTTCAGATCCTTATATAATCTTCTTGTGAAAATAATAGCTATATTTATATTACAGGATCTTTGTATCATTGTGTAAAAATACATCAAAATTATCAATGTGCATAATGAAAATACAGTATGTACAGTAATTTTATACTTGCAATGTATATTAATGCCTTATACACTGAAGGAACCAACCAAAAATAAACCAAATTACTACAAATTAGCTCTTATTTACTAACAAACAAACTAATACAATCAAATTATCATAAATAAGTGTCCCCTGAAAAGGGGTTCTGTCCCTATGGAACTGGATTTGTTACAATACTTAAGAGCCTTTTCTAGGGCCCTGCATACCAGAGACCTTCAGTAGGAGTTGCAAACGACCCCAGAATAACTCCCATGATGTGTGTCTGCGTCTTCTCAGTACTGGAGGCCTGTGTAGTATGCCTATAAATTAAATATATTTAGGTCTATATATATGCCTATATGGTGTTCGACAATTGTCTGCTCACTGGACACTTTAAAGACCTTGAGTGTTCGGTTAACGGTTGCTGAATTAACCTCCAAAAAAATGCTTGATAAATATTTAGAGGATTATTATAACTTGAATCTCTGCTACTGATATTCTTTGCTTCCTGGTATATGTAAAGCTTATGCTCGGCTGAAATTCATGAGGGCTTTCAGTGTCGCATAAAATCTCGACACTAAAAGCTCTCGATAGAAAGTTCTCGAGTCTCACTCATGACTAAACTCACTCATTCTTTTTCAAAGTTCACTAGCAAGAAAACAAATTCGTCTTGTGAAATGTGGCATTTATGCACGAGATTAATGCAATAAATAACCTCAAGTTTATTCATGTCGCTGCATCTGTACGACAACAAATTACTTTGCCTAACCCTAGAAATTTCCATTCAAGTATAAGTATACTTTACGCTACCTTAGCTGAGCATATCTTACATTCAAAAGGACCCAACTAGAAGATTGATAAACCCTTCAGAAAACTATAAACGTGAATGAAATATTAATCAATTTTAATCTGCTTAAATGTCCCAAGTCCCCACACCAAGGAAGGAGTCCTATTTCAAGCACATTTGATTACAAGAGGTTCATAGAGGCTCCCCAGAAAGCAGTAAGATCAAACACACCTCTGAGAGAAGCCCTTCCAAGTGATGCTTCTTGGGTGAGCAAAAGACTGGGACAGGGGATGACTCAATGCAGGGTACTACTACCTCCTGGATATCCCTGGCCTCACCTCGGCCAATAGGGCACCCGATTGGACTGCTGTCAAATTCCCCCATCATGACGAGTTTAGTAGAGGCAACAAAGCCCCTAAGGACGGCTCTGCAAGATATTTTTGGTGATGAGATCATCCTGAGATGACCTTCGGAACCAAAAAGCAGCATTCTGATGTCTCCATTGGAGGGCAGGGAATTATCCTGACCATTTCTGTTGACCTATCTCTGCCCATACATAACATTAGGTTTAACTTTATGCGTACTGTGAACCATAAGGCAAAAATATATATGATGAGATGTCTTTATCAATATAATCTGCACATAGACCATCTTTAATCTCTGGATGACCTAATCAAGCAACTTAAAAACCCTACAAAGTTATTTTCATCCGTTTTCAATGTACAGTACTCAGACGCATTGACCTATGACCCAAAAGTACTTCAATACACCAACAAGTATGGCCGCCAACTGTTAGGAACAAACCACTGATTCGTCCAAACTATTATCAGCGGCACAAAAAATCTGTGACTGATTCTGCCAAGAATAGGAAAATTCCTATGGATAATCCACATGCACCAAACATGGCAACTTTTGTTTAAAACCGATTCCTTCCATCTTTCACTCTACAAGGAGACAAAAAAAAAGCTGTCCTCTGTACCTTCCTCTTCAGGATACTTGTGAAAAATTTAGCGTCTCAGTGGTACGACATGAAACAGAGACATTCATATGACGTAGACCAACCATCCGTTATTGTACAAATGAGCAACAGTTGCCTAAGACTTAAAGGGTAAATGGGCCAAGATAATCCAATTCAAGTCTGATGCCAATGAAACAAAAGAGATGACAATATAGAATGCAGCTCAAAGGATCGCTCGGAAAAATGTGTATAAGACATTGTTTACCTTCTTGAGGTAAGAACAAAATTCAATCTAGAACCAAATTAGGTTAAGATTTTGAAATAAAAAATGCCATCAAATTCCCTAAAACAAATCACATCATTCAACAATGAAAATGACTAATGTGCCCTGTGGAGAACAACCATTACAAAAACTCAGCAGGATTTCAATCAGAAAATCAAAAAGATTGTAAATTCTTTGCAGGACCCCGCCCATAAAGAGCTTATCTTATCAAAAATCTCTGGAAAAATCCCTAGTTGGCCATATTTTTATGGCTTGCCTAAAATACACAAAGTAGGTACTCCCCTCCGTCCAATAGTTGCCACTTGTAATGCCCCACAGAGCGTTCTTGCCTCATGGTTAGCTAAGTCCCTTAGTTCATTACTCGGCACCATCTCTGATGCTCACTTAATACACTCCTCCCATTTCATTGACAGACTAAGGAGTTTTAACCATACTGATGGTAGGAGGATTAGCCTCGATGTCACATCCTTATTTACAAATGTTCCTTTTGACTATGTTCTGGAAATTTTAAAGAAGAGACACAAAGAAGGGACTATCAACTTTCCTATTCCTTGCGACCAGTTTCTAGACTTGGTTAGAATATGTGTTGACTGTACAGTAAGTTCCAGAAGTTAAGCGACAAATTTCAGAGGATTTCGTTCGAAAATCACTAACTGGCAACTACAACACGTACTGAAAAACTTATTTTTATTCAGCAGTGAAATCTCTATCAAGCAAAATAAAGCTAACAAATGATGCACAAATATCAAATCTATTATATTTATAACAATCATGAGAAAAAATTACGGTAATAGTTATTATTTCAAAGTATAGTAATTACTTCAAACTAAAGAACCGAAACAATTTGAAATTTTCGTTCAATACAGGATTGCCAACATTACCAATGTATATTTCAAGCAATGTGGAAACAAATATTTAATATCGTAGTGTATTATCAATTATTTTAGCGAAGATGAATAAAACCATGCAAGTATCAATAGAATGTAAAGGGAAAAAGTCCGCAACATTAAACCTAATCAACCATGAATGCACCTAGGTTCAACAGAGAAGTTGGGTTTGGTTGGTAGTTCTGATTTTAGCTTCTTAAACCGAGCATAAAACACCATCTTCGAGAAAGGCTCTAACTGCTGCTGCTACCTTCAGGTGACTAGGCCTAGTTCCCGGCATACCAAGGCTTACAACGCAGGGCCACTATCTGTTATTTAGGCAGATATACAACCATTAGGACCGATACCAGGACCTGTCCTTGCTCCCGGGAAACACTCACTCGCTATATAAAAAATAAGAGACGGTCGCAAGCAACCAGAACACCTGTAAAATCACCACCTGGTTAAGTAGGGAGACGACAGACACAATCCCCCCTCCCCCCACAATCCTAACTCCATTTTTTTCACTTCAACCTTTTACCTCAAATCTTCTAATCATATTCCAACCGTGAAATTTGCGTAAGTGGGCGTATCACCCAAATTCATATTTCCACGGGCAACCAGTAATCAGTTCCATTCTGTCAAGCATTATTGTATAACAGAAATTCATGAGTTTTTTGGGAACTTTATATATATATATATATATATATATATAATATATATATACTATATATATATATATATATCTATCATATATATATATATAGTATAAGAATCACCCGAGCAAAACCAATAGGCCTAGTGCTCGATTCTTAAAACAGGCCTCTGAGAGAGAGAGAGAGAGAGAGAGAGAGAGAGAGAGAGCATAACAGGAGATACTCGAATTCAAATAATGCTCAACAGGCATATTCGCACTCCAGATCGTATGGACTAAAAAATAAAAAGGTGGAAACCTACGAACATTCTTGTTTGATGCGACCCTGAACGCAATTCCACATGCAAAAACTTGCACAATTGAGGAATTCGATGACATTATTAAATAACAAACTGGAAAATATTTTCTTGATTCTTGAAATATGCCTAACCATGTAGCTAATGCTAAACGCTTATATAAATTGGATTTCTTCTTTTTTTTTCCACACCAACTTGTGTCTTATCTATATTTCATTTAATCAGATGTTAAACTTCTTTGTGCTTTAGCAAAAGAAATCATAATAGCTTTCGATAAAAGTAGAAAATTAACTTACATCTCACATTAGGCCAATGCTTATGCATTTGGTTCCTGCTGCCACTCTATGGTGAACACTTGATATCACACATTGAGAGCCGCAGATGTTTCTACTGGAATTTTTTTTTTCTTTGGGGGGATTATTTTTTTTTCTTTTAATAAACAGTTAATCACTGATATTATAATCAGACAAAGAGGATGACAATAATCGGAATAAAATTTGTTGCTTCACTTCTGGAATTTATTGTACCATTTTCACTTTTAATGATGAATACTTCCAACAAAATGGGTTCACCATTGTCACCAGTTCTAGCCAACCTGTGCATGGAGTTCATAGAAGTTGAAATATTAGAGGGATGTAACCCCAACTGTAAGCCTGCTCTGTGGGTGAGATATGTAGGCGACATATTTATTGTTTTTTACAGCGACGACGTAGCTTTAGACTGCTTACTGAATACTGCCAACAACGTTTGCAGTTGAAAAAGAGGTTGATGGTAAGATTTCTTTCTTAGATGTTTTAATTCATAGGGATGTAAACAGTAACTCTTTCAAATTTTCAGTTTTTAGAAAAGCTACCAACAAAGAAAATTATATTCATTATTTTTCCCACCACTCACAACAAGTTAAAAGGAATGTAATTATGGGTTTTGTTTAAAGGGCCCTTCGTATATGCGACCCCGCATTTCTGGACGGAGAACTCAAACATGTTGTAGACACTTTTAGGTCCTTAAAGTACCCAGAAAATTTTATTACTGACGCCATTAGCCGAGCTAAAAAGAAGTTTTACATCGGACAAGATAATAAGGAAGTAAAAGACAAGAAACATGTATCATTGCCCTTTCACGATGAAATCTCGAAAGTAGGTGATTATATAAATAAGCACCAAAAGGACATAGAAATTGTTTATACCTACAAAAACACATTGGCAAAAGCTCTTACAAAAAGCAATAACAGTACCAAGAGAAATAACGGAGTTTACAAGGTTCCATGTCATGATTGCGGTGGTTGTTACTACGGAGAAAGTGGTAGGGGATTAGAAGTAAGATTAAGGGAACACAGAAGAGCCTATGATCTTCATGCACAGGGAAGCGCTTTGGTGGCTCATAGTTTTAATTTAGACCACAGAATCAATTTGGATGGTGCACAAATTATTTTTAAAAGTGACGATTCTCACGTGAGAAGATTAGTTGAAGGCGCCGCTATAAACATGGGAATATCTTTTGAGGATAATAAACAGTTTCATTGCCAGGCAATACTTAAAAGACTTTAATTTTAAAACTGACGTTGACCATGTGAACCCTGATGCTCTGCTTCCTCTTCCCCTCTCTCTCTAGATAGCCGATGTCCCTCTGGATGTTTCCGACTATGGCACCTATGCAGTGCAAGCAGGAGCAACTTCACAGGGTCGGAGATCGAGGAGGTTGGCGCAACTGCCTGTTGAGTTTGGGATTACCTAATACACTAACCAGCACTTCGATGATGGGCTGTTATTTTCTCGCCCCGCCCACCTTTTTAGATGCTCTTCGGGAGGAAACTATCCTCTTCATTACATTTTAACGTTCACTGAGGAGGAACACCGTTCAGGTGTTCGAAAGTCTTTGTTATATAATTTTACATAGTGTGACGTTTATAGATCGTTCGTCTACCCCGCAATTAATTAATTAATTCGATTTGGAAAACGGCAGCCATTTCTTTAGAATATCAGCTGATTTTTAGTAAACGCGGGAAACCCAAAACCCAAAACCCGTCCAGCTAGAGATAGGAAGTTCCCCAGTTGGGGGAAAAGAGTCTTTTATCAGCTGAGGGACGTATCTCAAAAGGGAAGGGTGTAGGCAGATTGGTACTTCTTAGACCTATACCTTAAGCTCTCTTTCCTGTGACCTCTCTGCTGGCTGTATGCTTGTTTTCCAGGATTTGCCTTGATCGTGGGGGGTTAAGCTGACCTCCAACCCCCAAGCAACCCAACTGAATTCTGTCTCAGTCGGCTGCGAGACGTGATCTCGAACAGAGGTCAAATTACCTGCCTTCCTGTTAGGCCTACCCAGGGTGTGAGTGGCGCGCCGATGACCCAGGCCTCAGACAAAGGGGGCCATGATTTTCTACAAAGGTCTACACTGAACACGACATCCAGGTACGTCTTGTGAAACAACATATTGCCAGTCCCTTTATCACCTATTATAACTTTGATCCTCATTCTCCCAAGAATCAATTTCCAGCAACAAAAGGAATTCATCCTTTTGTTCCCTCTCACTGCCTCATGGCCGCATGCTTCCCTGGTGTGATCGTCCCAGACCAATGGAGTCATTGCATACTTCAGTGAAACCTTAAAAGTTCCTTCTCCCCAGTATTAGAGAATTAATTAATCAAAGCAAGAAGTCATCTTTCCTTTTATCTTGTTTAATCTGGGATTCTTTTCCAGATTCCATGAGTCACGTGCCGTCTCTGCCCGCAAGTGTGCATTACCCAAAGTGAATGAAAATCAGCTTGAATTGAATGAGATTATAAGCCCCAACGTGGGGGCCAATATCATTTACCTTTTCTCCAGGCCAACACGGGCCTTTTTTGTAAATAAATAACTGTTAAGTAACGAGTGCTGAGTTTCTGGCGACCTTCCCTCTAAAGAAATTAATAATAACCATCAGTTTACGGTAAGTTAAAGCAATTCCCTCTTGAAATCCCTCAATTACTTCCGTTTACGTATCTAGCCTCTCTCAAGGCCGCTATATACGTAAAATTGGCGAATCTTGCCTGGATTGAACCTAGCTTGCTTAAAAAAAGCTTGTAAATCGCATTATCCGTTGTAAAACGTAAACTGTAAATGTTTTTCAAAGCGCAAAACTAAGCACACTTGCAGGGAAAGAAGACACACTGACTCACGGTAAGGTATTCCATTCATTAATATAATTATTCTATAATTAATGTTAGCTTAAGGTACATTTAAGTATTTTTATTGTTGAAGTGGTCAAAAGAGCGTAGGTAGAAATCTTATTATTGTAACGGCGAACGCGCCAGTGCTTTATTTTAGCGGCGAGCAAACAATTTGCCCCGCGAATTCTCTGTTAATTTGTGCTGTCCTCGTCGGAGCTTACACTAACACGTGTGCAGATAGATGCCAGAAAGGACCAGATCAAACTAGGAAGTGCTTTGCCAGGCTTTATTGCTGTATTAGAAAGCCTAGCTAGTTAGGAGTGTTTTACTAATAGTTACGGCAAAAGAAGTGTACAATTCTTTTGTCTGTGATATGTTAGGGAATCCATTTTTTAACTTAGTTTTTCATTCAAGTGTTGGTAACCGCTTACCTCTCAGCTTAAATTCAGCTTAGAGCACACTCGCGCCTGCGCGGTCTCAACCAGCCTTCGTTTTTGCTCACAGCTGCAGCCATGTTTGTTTTCTCTTTCAACATTATCTAAACAATTTTAAGCAAAGTAACGTAAGTCACGAAGTTTTTAAACGTAAATAAATATCATGTCTGTACTAGTATCTATCGTTTCTGTCAGAGAAATAACGTAATTCGCATTGAATAGAAGTAGAATTTTGTGTTGGTAAATTGCCTTCGCATTTACAGAGAATCAGCTGTTTTGAACGACACGCTGTGTGCTAACCCGCTCTGCTCTCCTCACGTTTTTGGTTTTTCACCTCGCATGGCTCACTCGCGCGCTGAGCGAAGTTTCATTTCACTTTGCACTTAACGTAACCTCATTCACAATTGTTTGCTAACATCGTTTTAAAATCCTTACCGTCATTTCACTGTTCACAGGGACCTAGTAATCTTACATAAAGTTAACGTAAATCTCAAGTAGAGTAAATCACAAGAATTTGTTAACGTAAAACGCGTCTTTGTAAAATTCATATTGAAACGCAAATCATTTCATAAGCGCAAGCCGCTAACATTAACGTAAAATCGTTCACGGAGCGCGAGCGCGTTATCATTTTTCATAAAACGTTTTTCAAAGCAATTCTTTCATTTCACGTTAACGTAAGTAAATCATTTAACGCAAGTTGCGTCATATTAAACTAACATTAGTAGTTCAATTTCAATATAAGGGAGTTCATTCACATATCATTTTTTCACCCTCTCCGAGAGAGAGAGAGAGAGAGAGAGAAAACCAGAACCCAGTATTCACGAAGCCAAGAGTACTACATCTTACCATTAATTATAGCATGCAGAATTAACATTATTTTAGCTCTTGTGTCTTTCCTTTACACTGAGCTGATACGTAGCGCCTGTGTCCATTGCAGTTTGCAAGCATTTATTTCTTTATCGAGTACTTCAGCGAGGGACTGAGCATTTTCTAAAATTATCATTACCTGTCGTTGCCCGAGTGGTCTTGTTCATTTTTTTATAACACAAAGACTTGCGTATACCGCAGCACAATTTCGCACAGTGTGCCACGCAAACATTCATTACTTCCAGACAGGAAGTCGTTACCAGTTTAGGACTGGCCACCACCAGTGCACGTCAGGTCCTTACCATTTCACAGTGCCACTAATTCTTGACACTGTCCATCGACTGGCTGCTGAAGTACTCCCCCACCTTTAACTTTCTCTCCTCCACCATTACACTCTGCCCCGAACAGAGTGCCCATTTCACTTCGGTATACTTGAGTATACTGCATGTAGTGTCCCCGGGACACACCAGCACGATACCAGTGCTCCAAGGAACGCCTCCATAAGGGCCATTTGCACCTGTACAGACGTACAGGTAGCCCATTCCAACGCTCCCCAAGTTGGGAACGCCCTAGTGTGACGTACGCCGCGCACTTCCTTCGATTTTTTCACCTCATCAGAAGGTGCCCTTCACAAAGTGCCACCGAGCACCCAGTCTTTTCAGACTTCATTACCACGTCGCAGAACCCATTTCCAGTGAGTACCACTTTCCACAGTAGGCACTCCCCTTCCATTCAGTACCCTTTCCTGGCCATTATTTTCATTTTCCTCCGAGCCTCTACTGCAGCCTAAGGGAAATGTCTTCCCCTGCTTCCCGCGACTTCTTTGCAGAGAGCTAGAGAAGCTCGGAGCCCTCATAACTCTGGGCAAGGAGGCTGGTTACACTGGACCAGCACTTGACCAGTTGGATAAAGACGCAGCAGGCTGCCGCACGCCTGCAAGAAAAGAAAGTAAGAGAAAACCAAGAGAAGAACAAGAGAAGCAGAAAGGAAGGCAAGGGAAGAGGAGGCGAAAGCATGAGCTCGCTCTCAAGGAGAAGAAACTCGACATCAAGCGGGAGAAGGCCCGTAAGGAGAGTATCCTAGCTCAGCCACTCTGCCAGCTTCCAGCCCTGCACCCCCTGTCTTCTCTTAGTCCCGCCGTCTCTGGTCAGCCTGACATCCTTTCGATTTGCGAGCCTGGTCCTGATCCAGTGCCGGAGATAGAAATTCCTGCCGCATCCTGCCAGCCTTTTACCTTTTTACCGCCTACCTCCTCCCTTTTGGAAGAGGTAAGCCCACCAGTTAACCCCGAAATTGCTTTCGAGGGTGATTCAACGGAGGTTCCCTTAACCTCCCCACGTCACATCACTGCCAGAGAGGACTCTTCAACCTGTGGCCAGAGCACACTGCCAGCCTTGGTGACTCCGCAGATTCGCAACCTGTGGGGCCATCTCGGCCTTATCATCCAGTGCCACGGAAGAGGTTCTGGAACAAGTTCTGCCGAGACTGTGGCCGCAAGGGTCACATGTCTGCCAACTACGGAGGGTGCGCGAACCACAATATTCCTGCCGTCGCAATGGCCATTACTAATCCTTCTTCTCTAGGACCCCCAGCTAAGGGCCCTATAACCGTCGCACCCTCCAAAGTCATTATCAGCCAAGCCACGTCAGAGCCTACGACGACTCTGGCGCTCAAGTCTCCCTGATACGGGAAGACAGAATTCCCCGAGGGGCTAATGTTGATAGACGTCGATTGATCACCATTGAAGGTATCAATCACATTAAACTGATCCTTCCGACCGTCCAATTGAGGGTCACCAGACCTCACTTCTCCAAAGAATGTACTCTTGCAGTTGCAAGCTACATCCCAGGAGGTTACGACCTCCTCCTAGGGCAAGACATGAAGTCCCTCCCTCACAATTCAAAAAGCCTAGGGGTCCTAACCCCATGTCAATTCACTCCAAAGCAAGGAGTCACCGAAATTCTACTTCCTCTAGGAAGTACAATCCACCAACAGTCTCCCCCGTTACCAAGGAGGGAGATTGACCATTCACAGTTCCGTTGCAAGACCTGTAACGTAATAGGGCACTCCACAAATTGGCCTAGGTGCCCTAGCAAGTTATGTGCAGCGGACACTGTCCAAGTTCCACAAGGCTTAGCCTTCCAAAAGAGACAGGACCCTCTGTCTCCCATAACCAAGGGCACGCTGAGAGGTATTGCACCTCCGGTACCCACGCCACAGGTCCAGTCGACCTCAACTCTCTGCCAGTACCACTTGGCAGCACTGAGCAGTGCCAAGCTCCGTCCAGCCTGGACGTAGAGCCACCACCGAACTTGACCTCTGCGCCTGGCCCCGAGCTAGCGCCGGCGCCTAACCTTATCAAGGATCCTCCTACAGGAGATCCTCCAACAGGCATGGAGCTTACCACAGCCCATGGCCAATCACTAGTTCCGTCTTCTTCACCCTCACCACTGTCGCCCGAGGATGAACCTCCGGCAGACCTTACCTTTGTACCTCCTCTGGAAAACCAGGAACTGCCCGACCAGGAGTCAGCCTGGAGTTTTCCCCTCACGACGGTTGTCGCAGCAGCCGAAGTGAGGGCCTCCCCTGCAGTAGGTTCCACCTCTACGACGGTTGCTGCAGATACCGAAGTAGGGTGTTCTCCTGAAATCCCTCAGGCTACCGCTGCCTCAGCTCCTGCCGGCGTTTTTGGCCTTACCCCAGAGTCGTTGCCAGAATGATCCTGGCACCTACCCAGAGAAGGTAGCCAGCCTGATCTCTGCCAGTAGCACTAACCCTCTAACCCCTAGCCATTGTAATACTAACCCTCACTTAAATATAATTACCTCATTGCATTTCCCTCCTGGTCAATTAACCACTCATCATCCCCACGCATCATTACCTCTCATTATGTATTTTAACAATTCCGTCGCTGAACTGCTGCTGTGCGTACCACACTCTGGAATGATTGCGTCTTCATTTAACTGTATTGAGTAGGTTAGGCTAATGATTTAGTACCAGGGCATTAGGTTAGTAGCAAGTAGAATTTTCAAGTAACCTTATCTAGGGGTAGAGTAGACTGTCGTCACAAGACAACCAGTAGTTATTACTTAGGCTAGACTACATTACTCCATTAAGTTAGTACACTTAGCATCTCCGCCTATACGTTAGGTAGGCCACTGTAGTTAGCTGTATCGCCGCTCTACAGACTTCAAGTTAGAGTAGGGGAACTGGGTAGTCGAGACGATCAATCTATTTAAGCCAAGACCTTCACGCCCGAAAGGGAGTGAATGCCTTCTTAACAGGGGGAGCTGTGACGTTTATAGTCGTTTTCGTCTACCCGCAATTAATTAATTAATTCGATTTGGAAAACGGCAGCCATTTCTTTAGAATATCAGCTGATTTTTAGTAAACGCGGGAAACCCAAAACCCGCCAGCTAGAGATAGGAAGTTCCCCAGTTGGGGGAAAAGAGTCTTTTATCAGCTGTAGGGACGTATCTCAAAAGGGAAGGGTGTAGGCAGATTGGTACTTCTTAGACCTATACCTTAAGCTCTCTTTCCTGTGACCTCTCTGCTGGCTGTATGCTTGTTTTCCAGGATTTGCCTTGATCGTGGGGGGTTAAGCTGACCTCCAACCCCCAAGCAACCCAACTGAATTCTGTCCTCAGTCGGCTGCGAGACGATCTCGAAACAGAGGTCAAATTACCTGCCTTCCTGTTAGGCCTACCCAGGGTGTGAGTGGCGCGCCGATGACCCAGGCCTCAGACAAAGGGGGCCATGATTTTCTACAAAGGTCTACACTGAACACGACATCCAGGTACGTCTTGTGAAACAACATATTGCCAGTCCCTTATCACCTATTATAACTTTGATCCTCATTCTCCCAATTCAATTTCCAGCAACAAAAGGAATTCATCCTTTTGTTCCCTCTCACTGCCTCATGGCCGCATGCTTCCCTGGTGTGATCGTCCCAGACCAATGGAGTCATTGCATACTTCAGTGAAACCTTAAAAGTTCCTTCTCCCCAGTATTAGAGAATTAATTAATCAAAGCAAGAAGTCATCTTTCCTTTTATCTTGTTTAATCTGGGATTCTTTTCCAGATTCCATGAGTCACGTGCCGTCTCTGCCCGCAAGTGTGCATTACCCAAAGTGAATGAAAATCAGCTTGAATTGAATGAGATTATAAGCCCCAACGTGGGGGCCAATATCATTTACCTTTTCTCCAGGCCAACACGGGCCTTTTTTGTAAATAAATAACTGTTAAGTAACGAGCTGAGTTTTCTGGCGACCTTCCCTCTAAAGAAATTAATAATAACCATCAGTTTACGGTAAGTTAAAGCAATTCCCTCTTGAAATCCCTCAATTACTTCCGTTTACGTATCTAGCCTCTCTCAAGGCCGCTATATACGTAAAAATAGAAATATATTTTTAATATATAATTGTGGATATTTTTTAATAAAAATCATTGTTAAGTAGAGCACTGCTTCTCCTCTTGTTGGCATATCTTTTGCATCTAGTTCAATATAACTAAGTTCCTGGAAAAGGGGCCAATTTGCTTCATTGGTACACCACCTAGGCATTCTGTGTACAGGCTCATATTTCTCAGTTCTGATGACAATTGGAAAATGATCACTACCGTATAGATCATCCAACACCTCCCAGTTGAAGTCAATGAATGTATCAGAACTGGTGACAGATAAGTCAATGCATGAAAATGTACCAGTCTGAATGTGGAAATGGGTGGGTTTTTCAGTATTCAAAAGGGTCATATCTGAACTTTCTATTGATGATAAGATAAGGTTTCCTCTTTGATTTGATAAAATGTCACTCCAAAGTTCATGTCGACCATTAAAGTCTCCCAATATAGGAAATGGTCGAGGTAGCTGTTCATATAAGTGTGTTAACTGTCGTTCAAGTATTGGGTTATTAGGAGGGAGATACAATGAACAAATTGTGTACGTCTTTTTTAAGTGAATTTTGACAGCTACAGCTTGTAATTGAGTTTGCATCTGTATTTTTGAGTGAGCAATATCTTGTCTTACAAGAAGAGCACTTCCACCCGAATTTCCCTGTAAAGGGAATTGGGAGTGGAATGCAAAAAACTCTTTAGGAGTATGCATTTTGTTGTTGCTTAGCATAGTCTCTTGTAGCGCTAAGCGTACTGGGTTATACGTATTAATCAAACATAATAGCTCTTCATATTTAGCGCGAAGTCCCTGGCAGTTCCATTGTAATATAGCAGAGAAAGTACCTATTTCCTAGAGGATGATCCCCTGTCCAAGATCGTATTGTTATGTTTTTTCTTTGTAGATGACATCTGAGTTTTTCCATGGACTTTTGGTACACTTCCAGATGTCGAAGGAGTACTTAGACGGTCATTTGAATCTACCAAGTGATCACTTATGATGGTATTTGAAACAGCAGTATCTTTAGTAGTATCTTCGACACCCTTGTAGTATCGGGGTTATTATTTTCAGCTAGTCTAGTTTTATTGTCTAAACCAAGCTGAACTGAGTTTAACATTTTGTTTGCCTTAGGTTCTACATTTGTTGCTGCTGTGTTGTAAGATAAGATAGTGGGATATGACTCATTATTTTCCATTAATTCAGATGTTTTATGAGGGTCAGCTGAGCCATAAGATGATGAAGGTTTACTCATTTTTTTATGACTCATTAACTTTTTCTGGGGGTGTATCCCCTTTCTCCAGGTGCTTCACTTTTGATTCAGGCATTGTTACAGACTCTTCACTTAAAGTCTTCTTGTTGACAATTGTCCCAGCATCCATTTTTTGTTCTTTATCTTTATTAGACTTTTTCAGATTCAATTTCTTTTGTCTTTCCCCATTTCCTTTTACTGCATCTACAAATGACTTCTGGGTGTTGAATTTCTGCAAAGTCTTTTGTCTTGCCTTTAAAGGTAATGCGCTCTTGAGCCTTGATACAAAGTTTTTCTTTTTCAATGATATACTTGATACATGATTTATGTGCTGCATTATGGTCTTCCCCTCAATTAGGGCAGCATGGATTAAGCTCACAATTCCCTTGCTCTTTTCTTCCACAGTTAAAGCATATAGCTGGTTCATTTCTTTCTTTTTTCCTGCATGTTGTAATTAGATGGCCAAACATTTGGCAATAAAAACATCTTCTGGGAGCGGGAATATACTGTCTAACTGGCAAGTGAAGCCATGCAGCTTTCAGAAATTTAGGGAGTCTCAAACAATCAAAGGTGAGTATCAAAGTAGGCGTTGGATGTAATATTCCCAATATATTTTTCTTGATTCGTCTCACATCAACCACCTTTTGATCAGCAAATTCTTTTCGGAGAGTGTCCTCAGAATAATGTAAGAGTTCAGTACTATACACTACTTTAGACTGATTCATTGTTTTGTGAGGAGTGCATTTTGCTGCACTTCCCTCTACAGCACTAATAGATAGTAACTTTTCTACTTTCATCTGGTGATGAAACTTCTACAAGCAAGCTTCCTTCGCCTTGAGAGGCTATCTTTGGTTCTCTGCCAATGCATTTCACAATATCTCTAAGGATGTCAAATATTTTCAGTTCTTTTATGTTTTTGTCAAGGTCAAGAGAAAGATATTTGTTATACGTCTCAGGTTCTTCAGATCCAAGTAAAATTCCAATATCATGATTAGCATTCCTATTTCTATTATTAAATCTATTATTCTTTCCTCTGTTCTGAACTACATAAGGGCTCGTAGTAACAATCAAAGAATCTTTGTTTTTTTCATTGAAGGAGGTTGGGGATGGCAAAGGGAGGTCCTTATCCAAGCCTGTAATAGGATAATGTGGGAAAAAAATAACAAATTAATAGATACAAATGTATTAAAATGCTTGGTTCCATAAAAGGGTAAATGACGGGGCTGCGACATAGTGGCCACCTTCCCGAAAAAGTACTTGAATTTGCTGCCATGAGCATCAGTCAAGAGTTGTGGCCCTTCCAGGCAGCACACTGAGACCTCTACGCTCCTAAATTACAAAATAATGGCAGAATTCAAGCACTTTTTTGGGAAGTGGTCGCGTTGCGAGAAAGGTGGCCGCTATATCACAGCCTGACCATTTATTCTATTTGCTGATATTTGCATATGTTTTTGTGTGCCTATTGTGTTTATGATATCTACAGTCTTTTGTTCATATCCTTACTTTCATCCCCCAAAGGGCCTGGTGCTAAACATGGTGCCAATATAGGGTAAAACACCGCTGTGCAGACATTGACCTGCCAAAGGTCACTTTTTTCACTCGATATTTAATTGGTGAAACAATAGTACAATTCAATATTTAAGCATACCATTCAAAAGATTGAAGTTTAGTCAACACAATGAGATATACGAAACTGCCACATGAAATAAAAATAAGCATGTGAAGTCTTCGTAAAATATGTGTTCAAGGCAGTTTTTAAATCCAATATGGCGTGTTATCATAGCGTGCACAATCCGGTCATACACTCGCGGACATGTTTTTCCCAGCGCTCATTTGAACAAGATTTGCGTACATAAGTAATGTCTATTGATATTACTCAAGATTATAGCTGTAATCAGCACAATATAACATTTTGTTGCCTATATTAGGGAAAGTATGAGAAATCTTATTCCCAGGGTCATGTTTTGAACTTAAATGCATTTTTACCTTATAATCGGTGGTTTTATCCTTACTGTCATCACAAATGAAACTCCACAGTGCTTATTTGATCGTAATTTTACACATTTCATTCTTGATTCACTACAAATTCAACTTAAAATACTTAAATTTGTTTACAGCAAAGCCATGGTGGGAATAATTTTGTACGGTGGGTTGGTGAATTGTTTATTACAAAAACATTATACTTTTTTGCTAGCACTTTTCATTTATTTAAGTCTACGTATATTACTATTTGACTTTTTATTTCTTTTTAATAATTGTATGGCTGATAGGAGAGCACAAACAACACCGTAGCTAATGTTCACAGCAAAACCATGAAATTTGTGTCGGGAATCTGGTTACTTTTACAACAAAGAATATTTTCAAGTGAATTATCATGAATAAGTAATAAATATATGCAGTTCATAACCTTATACTGGTCTTTAACTTATTATTTCAATGTTATCTACTGCACTTTTCTTCTTCTTCTTTCCGAACAATCACCGTTTAGCCATCCGGAGGCCAATACACCCTTGTCGTTTAAGATTATTGTGAAGAAAGTGTCCCAGCATCTATGGGTACAAATGGTGCACGGATTTAGCAGAGGAAATGGAAAGTTTGTTGACACAAGTGACTCCGCAAACATTGAGATAGCGTCAATCTGCTACACATAAGGTGTTATATGTAAAATTTTGAAAACATCAAATTTTGAACTGCGCATACTTTCCTTAACTTCTGTTCAACTGGAAATTATGGCATTACTATTTAGTGACTTGAAAGGAAACACTTACTGTTGCTTCCACGATGGTTGGGTTATGTCTGGCGTCTAATTCAGGATACTGGAAGTGCTAAAGTTATGTTTTTGGAAAGTGACCACGCAACGGTAGTGTCCACCTGTCCGCAAAGTGGTTTTTACCCTAAAATGTGAATTAGCAGTTACCAAACCAGCTTTACCACAAAGTATTAAGAGCCACTCGGACAGTGATTTCCAATAACTAGCCTGACCAGAATGGGCCCTGGTAACCTAGCCTTACATAGCCCAACCAAGCAAAGCTAGCATAGCCTGACATAGCTACCCCAGCTAGCCTAGCCAGAACAGGATAGCCTGACCAAGATGAGATAACCTAGCCTAACCATCACGCCCCCCCCCCCCAAGGGCCTCGCCTGACCAGGCTAAGCTACCTAGTATCCTATTAGCCAAAAGACGCTTTGCTTAGGGTGCAGACCTACCTAGTGAGTGACCCCCTAGAAGGACCTCCTGACGACGCCGTAGAAATTCTCCCTCTCTCTTCCAGGGGAGCAATTTGGACGCCTTGGAGGGCTTTATAAGTACAATTACTTATAGGTATAAATAATAATTTTCAATATGATCTGACGACAGGGTGCCCGACTGCCGTGCCCATGACGTCATCCATCAAGGCCGTTGAGGAAAAGTTTTCCAAAATTATTAAAAAGTCAATATTAACAAATAGTTGGATGAAATAGTATAATATTTAATTAGATATTCGTTTTTGTTATATACTATCTTCGTTTCGTTATATTTTTCGTTATACTATAACGAAATATGGATAATGTACGGAATTATAAGGATGGTAAGGATAGGCTAAGAGTACGCCAAACGCAAAGTTAGTGTATCGGTTGGTGAACAAATATACGAAATACTAAAACAAAACATTATAATATGCCTAAATGCAATTAACTCTCGTATAATTTTAACATATATTTACTATCGTTATGTATTTTGTTATATTATTATGCCTTATGAAATAGTGATAATGTATGTGATTTCATATGCGAGTATAAATTTTGGTAAGGGATAGCGAGCCAGTTTTGGACGCCACCCGATGATTCCTGGTTCATCATAAGCAATAGATAAAGGTTAGATGTAGAAGCACTGTTGATAATAAAGGAAATGAACAGATCGTGAACAACTCAGAAGATGCATAAAGAGATCTTGAAGCAAAGTTCATAAATACCCAAGGACTGGCAAAAGCTGAACTAATGGAACTAACAGACTTAATACAGAAGAACACAATTATGTGCATCACTGAAACGCATCTGAAACAGCAAAATTGCTATTCTCAATAGGTGGTATCAGTGTGGTCCACTCAATGAGAGATGAGGATGGAACCAAAGGAGGAGGTCTATTAATAATGTATAGATCCAAAGGAGATATCCAGTTAAAAAAGGAAAATCAGAACACAGAGACATCCAACTAGTAATTATAGAGGGTAGTAATTATAGAGCAACAAGATTTAACCTAATCCTAGTCTACATGTCAACTAGTGATATAGACAGAAACAATTGACTGATGAGCACCTTACATCAAGCACTAAAGAAGACCACATAGGTACCTGCCTCTGATTGTCCTTGGGACTTCAATGGGCATTTAGGTTTCATAGGGACACAAGAACTTGACCAAAATGGAAAATACTTCATGGACCTAAATGGAAAAATATGACCTAACACTATTAAATGGAGATCCTGTAATGGGAAAAATATTCCTTTAATTATTAGTGATTAATTGAGGAATTGATTCATCATCATCCTCTAATATCTTTACACTGCTGATGGAAAAGTGATTGGAACTGTAAAATGTTTTCATTTTTGTTGTGAATGTCGAGTGTGTGGCAGTGTAGCCAGTCCCTTGTTTTGTTTATCTTTCACTTTGAGTATGGGAGCGCTGCCCTGAATCTTTCGTGACCGTCTGCATTTTGGTAACACATGTAAGAATCATGAATGCTCTCGAGTGTGAGGACATCAATCGGTCCACCCTTTCATTTTTGGCTATTTTACCAAATTATTAATACAAATAATTATCTATCCCTTGCAAGGTAAGCCTTTAAAGTTGTAATATTACCATTAGTTCATTAGTTAGAACAGATCATTATCATGAAAAAACAGTAGCAGACGAGAATTCAAGTGCAGAGTTGCCTGCCCAGTCAGACATGTTGCAATGCCTTAACGAGGAAAATTTTCATAGTCGTGAAAGGATACTTCACGTTCATTAGTTGTCATGAAGTTTTGCTGTGATAGTTTGAGTTGCAACTTAGCGTTTGACAGGGTTGTAAAACGTTAAAAAAAGTAGTTAAGTGTTTTGTTTGTATGAAGTTTTTGCAATTACCAGTGCCAAAGGGTACCACAAAATGGCTGTCCTGCAGGGCATCTTGGGGTTACCCCTACCTCTCTCATGGAAATTTTCACTGCCGATCATGATCTTAGACTAGGCTATACAGTAATTTAAGAAGGCCTACCCTAGACTAATCCTGTTTGAATGAGGAATTATGACTATTTTTGATAAACATATTTAGGCTATATATATATAAATTCATGGAAAACTTAATTACATAGGACTTAGCCTGTACCCTCATTAAACTAACCAAAAATCAGCCATGTAAACTTTGCATAGACTATCCTTAACGATTTCTGAAGAAGCCTAGGCTAGACTGTATCCTGTTAGAAGGCACCTTAGCCTAATTTTACCTCAATTTAGTTCAAGTTTTTCTCAGAAATCTTTCAGGTAGCCTTATCCATTGACATATATTGTGTACAAACATGTAGTACTGTGTGGAGTAGGGTATCAAGTAATTTACACCTTATTGTAAATTAATTGATTCCAGGGTTACTCCATGTTTGATACTTATCTATTATGAGGAAAGCAATTCCCATAATCTGTAGTCGATATATTTTTGTGAAGTCTCTCAATATAAAGAATTATTTTTGTTGTAGTTTTAAACTACACACTTGTATTGATTTCTGGAAATCAAAAATTAAATAAAATGAATATTTCCAGGGATCTAGTCCAGGAATCTAGCCCAGGAGTTCTGAAGACTAGGTAAATTAACCAAGTCCAGGAGACTAGGCAAGATGAGAAAGTTGGCGTGATGTAGTGAATAATAAAGAAACGAACTGAGTACCAGGGATTTTCTTCAATACCCCTAAAATGGAAATCTGCACTTCAATTGCCTCCCAGTGGGAAGACATCACCTGGCCTCATCAGTAATAAGACCCATACACACCAGGAATATCATGTAATAGCAGGTAGGACAGGCCTACCCTAATTCCCCAGGCAGTGCAAACATCAGTCTTCATACCCATTGTGTCAACTATGACACAGTACCATTCTCCGACCCCTGTCTCCAGGCAAGAAGATTGACAACACTGTATATGTATACTAATAATGTTATTCTTATTCTCGTATCGTAATGTCGTGGTGAGGGAAAAATCCTCCCGTGACAATCCCAGCTGCAAAGGGGAGATAATCTGTATAAAAACTACGAATGTATGAAGATATATGAGGGAAAGTATGAATATGACCTATCAGACCACCACCTCATAAAAGTCCAATTCAGAATGAACACAAGAGTAAGAAAAAATTTAGAAATCAAATACCTGAAAACAACGAAAGAGTCCACCAGGGAATACCTTGAATATATATAATGTAAACAAAGCCGACAAGACAGAAAAGGAGGTCTAACCCAGCTGGAGGAAACAATGAGTGAAGCAAAAACAAATAACCTAGAAAATATAAGGAATAAAAAGAGGGTTAAACCAAGGAAAGCAAGAAGTAAGGGAACTATTATGGGTCACCAAAAACATAAAGAAAGAAATAAGCCAAAGAAGGATATATATAACAAATTGAAAAGTTAAGCCACAAGCATAGGAGAGAAGAGATTCTATGAAGGAGCATACTATAAACAAAGACAGAA
This sequence comes from Macrobrachium nipponense, assembly GCF_015104395.2. NCBI lineage: Eukaryota > Metazoa > Arthropoda > Malacostraca > Decapoda > Palaemonidae > Macrobrachium > Macrobrachium nipponense. The sequence goes on from NC_087222.1 coordinate 14,469,391, forward strand.
AGTACAGATAGTAATAAAGAAAACACATGAAGAATATGAAGGAAAAATTAGAAATGAGATAATGGATGACAAAAACAGACTACCTCAGAAAAAGAATGGGTCAGGATAGACAAAAATAATAAGCAAGAGATTAATTAAGGAAGAATTCTACCTGTCATTAGGAGAGAAAAAATGGATGGTGTGAATAACCCGATAAAGACAGACATTAAAGTCAGAAGTATAACTGCAGAAGAGGTAAAAAATCAACTAGAGAAAAGGAAAACTAATCAAGTAAAGCACCGGTGACAGAGGAAATGAAACCAGTTCTGTTCAAACTATTCTTACAAAGCACCAACATTCAAAGAGAATTGGCAGAATGTTTAAATAGTATATAGAAAGGCAGGAAAATAGAGAGCAGTTTGTATAAGTAAAAATAACACTTACACCCAAGAAACAACACCCCACAGTCAAAGATCTTAGGTCAATTGCACTAACAAGTGTATCATATAAAGCAGTGGTTCTCAACCTTTATATGACCTCACCCCCTCTACCTTCCTTCCATGTCCCCCTTGCATATGTAAGGGATTACGAGGGATAGGCAGGAAGGTCATTAATTACAAAACATTGTAAGCACAACGACCCTAACTAGGATATTAGACTATAGGAAAGTAACGTTATAAGGCAATACTTTTGTATTTTTTCATAAACTTCTGAATATTAGTTGCTCACTCTTGTTAAGAGAATAACGGATATAACTGGAAATTGCTGATGCCCCCAGGTTGAGAACCACTGATATAAAGTTTTCCTGGGGATCCTGAAAACCAAAATAGAAAACCAATTTAGAAATATAGAGAAAACAAATGAACTGCAATCAAGCTTTACTGTACAAATAAGAGGGATTGATAATCTATATATCTTAGAATATTGCATTCAAGACATGTAGAGAAAAAAAGGACCCAATATTTGCGGTATCAATAGACTTCCAAAAAACGCTCGTAGAGACCTTGATGGCTAATATACTTTTATTTGCCAATCTGCTGAGGGGGAGGTTGAAAATAGGAAAGAATATACAAAAGAATTAAAATTCCACCTACTACTATTAATACCACATCGGCCATTTATTCTAATATCTAATAATGATATAAATTATCTGTTTTTTATTAATTCTCCATTGATTATATCTAACTTCCCCCTTTTCATCTATTAGATTTGAATCAAAACGTCAAATTCAAACGGGAACCACGAACGAGAAGTCCTTAGGAGACGACGCCAAAAACGTAAACAAACCGCCATAACCGGAATCCATTTTGGCCTAATAATTACCATTATATTATTCAGTTTATTAGTAAATTACACGAATTTTTAATTATATTCCCACTGATTGCTTACAATTATCCACAAATTGACTTATTAGAACGAATAAAAATAACCGAAATTACTTCTAAACCAGAACCACAAACATTAATACTGTAAAATAGAAGACGCTCAAAATGTCAACAAAGCGACACCATTTACTGCCTTAGTAACGTAACTTTATTCCAAGTTCAAATGTATTTTTTTCTTAATCAATCGTAATAATTGGTAACTCACAAGGATAACCGATAATTGCTGTAATAATGTGAGTAACAGATGTTTATACTAGCTAGGTTGTATCATTAACTTCTAGAGTTATAGGTAGCCTCCTAGGTTACCCAATAGACCGTAGCCTTCTATGGGGCCTTAACCTAAGACTGTCTAAATGAAATGAGTTATATTTTATAATATCTCAATGATTTATTCATAGGCTAATGTTGGGTTTAGGCTAGGCTGTAAATTTCTGTACGATCTCATAAGTGTAGGCTACAGGATGCCTGTATCCTGTAACTTCAATCTTTTGAATGGTATGCTTAAAGATGTAACTGTATTCTTGTTTGGCTTACTTTATCCTAAGACTCTCTGGTTCAGTGATACTCTATGATTTTTTAATGATTTCACGGAAGGTTTAGGTACGGCAATTTAATCTATAGGAGAAACAACCGACTGGACTAGCCGAGTCACTTTCTACCACATTTGAATCCACCCTCCAAAAAAGTACTTTAACACATCCTGACACCGGAGATGGTCATCAGTCATGAGTAGTTAGTGGTGAGAGCAGGAGCTCGAGAGCTCTACTCTCCTTTCGAAGTAAGTATTTTCTACAAAGTTAGAAATTAAGGCCATAGGTATTTTAAGATTAAACAGAGGATAATGAAAAGCCTGGCTCTCTGCAATGCACACTACCTACCTCCATAACGCTTTCAAAATTTTTACGTACAACTACCAATATTTTGAAGAGTAACACCATCTCGATGTTTGCAGAGTTGCTTGTGTCAACAAACTTCCCATTTCCTGTGCTAAATTCGCACACCACTTGTACCCATAGACGCTGGGGCACTTTCATCACAACAATCGACTTCCAACCACTACTTTTTTAAGAAAACTACGATTTTTGGTAGCAGAGGAAGAAGCGTGCACTAAATAATTATGTAAATAAATAGTTAAACGGTAGTAAAAGGTCATGAATTGCATAAATATTTTTACATATTCATGATTATTAATTTGAAAATATTCGTTGTTGAAAAAGTAACTAGATTCCTGACTCAAATATCAACAATTTTGCTTCTGAATGGTGCCCATGGCGTTCTTTGCGCTCTTCAATTGTTTATCAGTGTTGCCAATTGGTATGTGTTTACCCGCCAAACTGGGTATAAGACTTACACAAAACCAGGGAAATAAGGGAAATTAGCGTATCTATTTGTAGTATATATGCACATTAGAGCAAATTTAGCATTATTGCATTACTTTGACAACTAGAATTCATGGAAATAGTTTGTAAATGCATTGGCATATGTGTGAAGCTCCATTAGATTGGCAATGATGAGTCATTTTGCCGTCGTCTGCTCGTATGTACTTCAGAAATATCTGTAATTTTGGGGGGTTAGTTTGGGTGCAAAAAAGGGATAATAAACATGAATTAAATAAACATTTTGAAGAAACAAAGTAAAGTTTAAACTAAATAATGAGTAAAGTAAACAATTAAGGGAATAAAGCTTTGCACCTCATAAACTGTGTACTCGTGTGCTGCTTGCAACTGTGTTTGTGAAGTGAGCGCTTAGGAACCAGGAACCGCAACGTAGTTCAAGAGCAATTTGGAGTGAATTAAGACTAAAACATGTATAATTACAATCAAATAAGCACTGTGGAGTTTCAGTTGGGATGGTATTAAGGATAAAACCACCGATTACAAGGTAAAAATGAATTTCAGTTCAAACCATGAACCCGAGAATAAGAAGTTTCATACTTTCACTAAAAATAGGCAACAAAATGTTGTTTTATTGTGCTGATTACAACTGCAATCTTGAGTAAGATCAATAAACATTACATATATACAATAACATTGTTCAAATGAGTGCTGGGAAGACTGGGAAAGATGGTGGCTTGGCTGTGGTTACGAATGGCAAGTCACGCGGTTGCCGCCATATTAGATTTCAAAACTGCCGTGAAAACATATTTTACGAAGAGCTCACATGCTTATTTTAGTTCGTATGGCGCTTTCATATATCACATTATGTTGAAGAAACTTCAATCTTTTGAATGGTATGCTTAAAGATGTAATTGTATTCTTGTTTGGCTTACTTTATCCTAAGACTCTCTGGTTCAGTGATACTCTATGATTTTTTAATGATTTCACGGAAGGTTTAGGTACGGCAATTTAATCTATAGGGGAAACAACCGACTGGACTAGCCGAGTCACTTTCTACCACATTTGAATCCACCCTCCAAAAAAGTACTTTAACACATCCTGACACCGGAGATGGTCATCAGTCATGAGTAGTTAGTGGTGAGAGCAGGAGCTCGAGAGCTCTACTCTCCTTTCGAAGTAAGTATTTTCTACAAAGTTAGAAATTAAGGCCATAGGTATTTTAAGATTAAACAGAGGATAATGAAAAGCCTGGCTCTCTGCAATGCACACTACCTACCTCCATAACGCTTTCAAAATTTTTACGTACAACTACCAATATTTTGAAGAGTAACACCATCTCGATGTTTGCAGAGTTGCTTGTGTCAACAAACTTCCCATTTCCTGTGCTAAATTCGCACACCACTTGTACCCATAGACGCTGGGGCACTTTCATCACAACAATCGACTTCCAACCACTACTTTTTTAAGAAAACGATGATTTTTGGTAGCAGAGGAAGAAGCGTGCACTAAATAATTATGTAAATAAATAGTTAAACGGTAGTAAAAGGTCATGAATTGCATAAATATTTTTACATATTCATGATTATTAATTTGAAAATATTCGTTGTTGAAAAAGTAACCAGATTCCTGACTCAAATATCAACAATTTTGCTTGTGAACAGTGCCTATGGCCTTCTTCGCGCTCTTCAATTGTTTATCAGTGTTGCCAATTGGTATGTGTTTACCCGCCAAAATGGGTATAAGACTTACACAAAACCAGGGAAATAAGGGAAATTAGCGTATCAATTTGTAGTATATATACATATTAGAGCTAATTTAGCATTATTGCATTACTTTGACAACTAGAATTCATGGAAATAGTTTGTAAATGCATTGGCATATGTGTGAAGCTCCATTAGATTGGCAACGATGAGTCATTTTGCCGTCGTCTGCTCGTGTGTACTTCAGAAATATCCGTGATTTTGGGGAGTTAATTTGGGTGCAAAAAAGGGATAATAAACATGAATTAAATAAACATTTTGAAGTAACAAAGTAAAGTTTAAACTAAATAATGAGTAAAGTAAACAATTAAGGGAATAAAGCTTTGCACCTCATAAACTGTGTACTCGTGTGCTGCTTGCAACTGTGTTTGTGAAGCGAGCGCTTAGGAACCAGGAACCGCAACGTAGTTCAAGCGCAATTTGGATTGAATTAAGACTAAAACATGTATAATTACAATCAAATAAGCACTGTGGAGTTTCAGTTGTGATGGTAGTAAGGATAAAACCACCGATTACAAGGTAAAAATGAATTTCAGTTCAAACCATGAACCCGAGAATAAGAAGTTTCATACTTTCACTAAAAATAGGCAACAAAATGTTGTTTTATTGTGCTGATTACAACTGCAATCTTGAGTAAGATCAATAAACATTACATATATACAATAACATTGTTCAAATGAGTGCTGGGAAGGCTGGGAAAGATGGTGGCTTGGCTGTGGTTACGAATGGCAAGTCACGAGGTTGCCGCCATATTAGATTTCAAAACTACCTTGAAAACATATTTTACGAAGAGCTCACATGCTTATTTTAGTTCGTATGGCGCTTTCATATATCACATTATGTTGACGAAACTTCAATCTTTTGAATGGTATGCTTAAAGATGTAACTGTATTCTTGTTTTGCCAATTAAATATCAAGTGAATAAGGGTGAGCCACGCGATGACGATGGCTCTATTGCAGTATTCCCCACTAACCCTATAGCCTAGGCTAGGCTATAGCCCCATGTCTTAGGTTATTTTTTCAATTGACCAAAAGACGAGTAGAGGAGGATTTATGCTACAAAATAACTGGTGCAAATTGTGTCTATCACCAGTGTTTGTCTTTTATTTTTATAGGCATTCACCTAACTTACAATGGGGCTAGGTTCCAAAAAACCCATTGTTTGTTGGAGAAATCATATCTCAAATATAGCCTAACCTACACTGCGGTAAGTTTCATCCTTACTTATATGGTAGCCTAGCCTACACTACACATTATACTCTATACACATGTGGTATAGTAATTACTTTAATCAGCTAATTCTCTACATTCAGTGCAGTTTGACTTATGGTAATTCAGTACAATGAGAAATTGAATGACACTAACAAGAGTAAGCCTAGCATATACAATGGTACATTCAATGCAGTTTGACTTATGATAATTCAGTACAATGAGAAATTGAATAACACTTACAAGAGTAAGCCTAGCATATACTATGGTATATCGTATACATATACAGTAGCCTAGCCTACAGTATACCATATACTACACGTATGGTATAGTAATTATATCAGCTAATTTTGGATGTTCATTGCATTCTGACATATGATAATTCAGTGCGAAAAGAAATTGAACATGAAATGAGAATCTGATAATATGATAATTCAATATAAAAAGAAATTGAACACAAATCAGATTCAGTCTGGACCATTGTCATAATTGAATGGTGTAAGGCTGTTGATGGTTACATATGAAATACAAACGTAACAAATATCAATCTTTTCCATGAATCTTTTAAAAAGTCATATATTCCTTCATTGTATCCAGTAATATTGTATGTATTCTCTTATTATTGTATTAATTATAGAATACTAACATAGTGGTCATTGTTTTGGTTTGGCAATCTGCTGATGGCAGATACGAGTTTATTTTGCTGTACTTAACTCAATTCTGAGTGAGTTTTCTTGCTTCTAGTTAGCATAAATGAATATCTAGATACTTTACTTATATGGGACAAGGTCATTTTTCGTTATACAATGTGTTTTCAAGTTGAAATATAACTTGAATACATCTCGTGAACTAAATTATTTTCTCTGTGATAGATTGTGTTGGGGGACATGTTTATTGTGTAAAAAAATTGATTCAGTTCGCTATTTTCGCTTGATTCCTTGTGATACAAGCTTTACGTTCCTTATCTTTTATTAGCGTAAGAACAATAGTAAAATATGTTTTTTCATGCCAGGAAGTTTTGATTAAAATAGTTCTCCATCAATTTTATCTATAGTTGTGTTTGATGGCATATCAAAGTTTACGGGAGTTTAGTCCTTGTTGCTGATGCACGATGATAGTCATTAGCAGCTTGAACACTGTTTTCTCAGCTTAAGCTACAACTTTCAGTTTAAATTTACCAGTGTATATTACCTTCCAATCTTTTATCCATAGTGAATAAAGTTATTACATAGAAATATATCAGTCCTATTCTACATAACGTAATTTATAACATAACTGCGGTAATTGTTTACTATTACTCGATGGTTGAAATACAAGCAAGGTGGATTTTGTGATCTGATTTGGTTACACTTTGCTGAAAAGTTGTATCTCGTTCAGTTGTTCATGGCTGTACACATTTATGTAACAAATATAATGTTAAAAGTACTTTTATCATTCTCTTTTACTATTTTTAACTTACTTATCTAGGAGATGGGATAAAGATCCTGCCTGAGGAGGTATCAACCTGGTATGCTTCACCTACTGCATGGTAGTTCTACAAATTTTTGATAAACTTACTGGTAAATCTTGGCCTAGAATGAGAGATAGAGAAAAAAATTCTCCTTTTTCATATTGCTAACGTTGCTCCATGTCTTTATTTATCATATCTCCTAGTTAAATGAGTTAAAAAAGTAAAGGAGAATGATAAACGTATTGTTAGTAACGTCATACAGTGTTCCCCCAAAAATTGCGGGGTATGGGTACCAGACTCCCCCGCAAATAGGTAGAACCTTGAATAGTTGAAACCCTTATAAAAATGCTTAAAACTGCCTATGTTAGTTAAAACACAGGAAAAACTCACTAAAAATGTTTATACAGGTAGTTGGCAACTTACGACTGCAATTGGTTCCGACCAACCGGTCGTAAATCAATTTGGACGTAAGTTGGCCTATGTTAATTTACTGTAAGAATATTACTGCCTAGCCTACACTACACAGCATACTTTATACATGTATGACATAGTAATTATAATTATTAATGTCAGCTAATTCTCTAGGTTCAATGCACATTGGCTTATGATAATTCAGTACATAGAGAAATTGAATAACATTGAACAAGTTAGCCTCGTGTATACGATGATGTTTTTCGTGGTACATATATCGTATATATACGAATACAGTAACCTAGCCTACAGTATACTGTATACTACATATACGATATAATTCAGTAAATTATTAATACAGTTGAACCTCTTAAAACTGGCATTCTATGGTCCAGAAACTCCTGTGGTTTGGCTTGATTTTAAATCAGCAGCCATTAGATCATTCCGTCGTCGCCACCAGCGACGCGCTACATATTGTTTACAACTTCAAGGCAGCAAAAATTATGCCATATACCCTTTGTTAGTAGTAATTTTGAATATGCGAAGTGAAATATGTTTTTTATAGGACCTTGGAACAATAAATATATATTTTATAAATATTCCGCTTGAGAAGGCTCAACCAAGCCAAACCTTTTAACTTTTAATGAAAACAATGAGACATTTGTCAAGCACAAATTCCATACTCTGTATGTGCTTGAGAGACCGTTTGATAATTTCTTTTATGTAACTTCGATATGCCACATGAGATTATACAGTGGTACCTCGAGATACGAAATTACTCCGTCCGAGCGGCCTTCGTATCATGAATTTTCGTATCTTGAACCGCATTTTGCATGCAAAATGGCTAATCCGTTCCAAGCCCTCCAAAAACACCACAGTAAATTTCATAATAAAGCTAATTGACCTATAAACAATGAAATACTACAACAATTTGGACCATTCAATACCTAACTTAATATGTACTAGTAGTTCTAATATGTATGTACCTGTAAATTAAGTGTATTAGTGTACACGGTATACAAGAAATACTGTACATACATACATACGTAGTAGTAAAATGTGGAAGCTTACCTTTCAAGTGAGGCTATCTCCGTAAGTGGCGACAGAGGAGGAGGCAAATGGCAGGTACGTACACTTAACATTACAAAACACAAAAAGAAAAAGATGTTCAGGAAAACATTAAAACTAAACTTTAATGAAACATTAACAAAACTGGAACACTTAACTTTACCAAAAAACTTAAAATTAAATGTTTTTTCTTTTTTTGATTTTTAAATTTTTTTTACTTTTTTTATACTTTACTTTTTTTTCTACAAAATTTCATGTTCTTCACCACTTTGAACTTTCTGTTTTTTCGTAGTATCACTTGGTTCTTCCTTTTTGCTTACTCCTACTAAAGGCCTCTTTAAAAATAAACTATCCAAGGAAGATTGTTCTGCCTGCTTTTGACAATGTTCCTGAAACGTCTCAGGCAACCGTCTCATCAATCTGTGCAAGCATACGACCTGTGTAAGCCTTTTCGGGTGTCCTCTTTTCTACGAATAATTGCACCTTATGAAAAGCAGCTAGAGAATTCTTAATTTCTGCCTTTGTCATAGAGTTCTCTTCCTCCTCCTCGCCGCTGCTAGAGAACTCTTCTTGAACGACGTTATGTTGCATGGCCTCCGACTCCTTCAGGTCATCCATCGTAAGCTCCTATTGGTGCTCCTTGAGAAGGTGATTGATGTCATCCTCGTCGACGACCAGCCCCATGGACTTGCCG
>NC_087222.1:14479183-14496552 GCF_015104395.2 Macrobrachium nipponense
ATTCAATTTCTCTATGTACTGAATTATCATAAGCCAATGTGCAATGAACCTAGAGAATTAGCTGAAATTAATAATTACTATGTCATACATGTATAAAGTATGCGGTGTAGTGTAGGCTAGGCTACCCTGTATGTAAAGATGGTACTGATTACCCTAGTGTATGCTAGGTTAATATAATATTCTTATGGTAAATTGACATGGGCCGACTTACGTCCAAATTGATTTACGACCGGTTGGTCGGAACCAATTGCAGTCGTAAGTTGCCAACTACCTGTATAAACATTTCTTGTGTTTTAACTAACAAAACAAAATAGGGATTTTTTAAGTTTTTAATTATGTATAAGGGTTTCAACTAACAAGTACTATCCTACTTACAACCAAGTTTGGTTCCGACCCACTGGTTGTAAGTGTCCAACATTCTGGGTAGGGTATACTATCAAACCTTTGCTATATAAAAGTGCCTACTTAATACTGTAATGTACAATCATTATTTCAATCATTTTACAATAATGTACTTCTACTATACATTTTAATCATTTATGTAATAGTATATAGTACGTACAATCAGGCATTGAGTTACAATGGGGTTAGGTTCTTGCATGCATGTCAGAAGTTGATTCTTACGTAAAATTGTTTGCAATTAAGTCTACAGTACAGTTAATACCAAATGATGCTGCAGATAGGGCAGGGTAACTCAAACTGATGCTGCCTGAGTGATGAGAGTTCTCATGAGATGGCACAGTGCCAAGTAACTCAATGGTCAACTGTCTGAAGTAAGGTTGTAAGTACGAGCAGGTTGTAAGTCGGATAGTAGTTGTATTCACAGGTTCTAGCTATTTGCGGGGGAGTCTGGTACCCATACCCCGCAAATATGTGGGGAACACTGTATGACGTTACTAACAATACCTTTATCATTCTCCTTTAATTTTTTAACTCATTTAACTAGAAGATATGATAAATAAAGACATGGAGCAAATGTTAGCAGTCTGAAAAAGGAGAATTTTTTCTCTCTCTCTCTCTTATTCTAGACCAAGATTTACCAGTAAGTTTATGAAATCTAACATTAAAAATTTGTAGGACTACCATGCAGTAGGTGAAGCATACCAGGTTGATACCTCCTCAGGCAGGGTCTTTATCCCATCTTCTAGATAAGTAAGTTAAAAATAGTAAAAGAGAATGATAAAAGTACTTTTAACATTATATTCGTTACATAAATGTGTACAGCCATGAACAACTGAACGAGATACAACTTTTCAGCAAAGTGTAACCAAATCGGATCACAAAATCCATCTAGCTGGTATTTCAACCATCGAGCAATAGTAAACAATTAACGCAGTTATGTTATAAATGACGTTATGTAGAATAGGACTGATATATTTCTATGTAATAACTTTATTCACTATGGATAAAAGATTGGAAGGTAATATACACTGGTAAATTTAAACTGAAAGTTGTAGCTTAAGCTGAGAAAACAAGTGTTCAAGCTGCTAATGACTATTATCGTGCATCAGCAACCAGGACTAAACTCCCATAAACTTTGATATGCCATCAAACACAACTATAGATAAAATTGATGGAGAACTATTTTAATTAAAAACTACCTGGCATGAAAAACATATTTTACCATTGTTCTTACGCTAATAAAAGATAAGGAATGTAAAGCTTGTATCACAATGGAATCAAGTGAAAATAGCGAACTGAATCAATTTTTTTACACAATAAGCATGTCCCCAACGCAATCTATTACGGAGTAAATAATTTAGTTCACGAGCTGAATTCAAGTTATATTTCAACTTGAAAACACATTGTATAACGAAAAATGACCTTGTCCCATATAAGTAAAGTATCTAGATACTCATTTATGCTAACTAGAAGCAAGAAAATTCACTCAGAATTGAGTTAAGTACAGCGAAATAAACTCGTATCTGACATCAGCAGATTGCCAAACCAAAACAATGACCACTATGTTAGTATTCTATAATTAATACAGTAATAAGAGAATACATACAATATTACTGGATACAGTGAAGGAGTATATGACTTTTTAAAAGATTCATGGAAAAGATAGATATTTGTTACGTTTGTATTTCATAATATGTAACCATCAACAGCCTTACACCATTCAATTATGACAATGTCAGACTGAATCTCATTCATGTCTTGAATTTCTTTTTTATATTGAATTATCATATGATCAGATTCCCATTTCATGTCAATTTCTTCTTTTGCACCGAATTATCATGTCAGAATGCAATGAACATCCAAAATTAGCTGATATAATTACTATACCATACGTGTAGTATATGGTATACTGTAGGCTAGGCTACTGTATATGTATACGATATACCATAGTATATGCTAGGCTTCTTGTTTTAAGTGTTTATTCAATTTCTCATTGTACTGAATTATTTCATAAGTTCAAACTGCATTTGATGTACAATGTATATGCTAGGCTTACTCTTGTTATGTTTTCAATTTCTCATTGTACTGAATTACTAATTCAAACTGCTTGGAATGTATTAGAATTTAGCCTGATTAAAATAATTACTATACCACATGGTGTATAGAGTATACTGTGTAGTGTAGGCTAGGCTACCATATAAGTAAGGATGAAACTTACCGCAGTGTAGGTTAGGCTATATTCGAGATATGATTTCTCCAACAAACGATGGGTTTTTTGGAACCTAACCCCATTGTAAGTAGGTGAATGCCTGTAAAAATAAAAGACAAACACTGGTGAAAGACACAATTTGCACCAGTTATTTCGTAGCATAAATCCTCCTCTACTCGTCTTTTGGTCAATTGAAAAAATAACCTAAGACATGGGGCTATAGCCTAGCCTAGGCTATAGGGTTAGGGGGAAATACCGCAGTGGAGCCATCGTCATCGCATGGCTCAACCTTATTCACTCGATATCTAATTGGCAAAACAAGAATACAATTACATCTTTAAGCATAGCATTCAAAAGATTGAAGTTTCGTCAACATAATGTGATATATGAAAGCGCCATACAAACTAAAATAAGCATGTGAGCTCTTCGTAAAATATGTTTTCAAGGCAGTTTTGAAATCTAATATGGCAGCAACCACATGACTTGCCATTCGTAACCACAGCCAAGCCACCATCTTTCCCAGCCTTCCCAGCACTCATTTGAACAATGTTATTGTATATATGTAACGTTTATTGATCTTACTCAAGATTGCAGTTGTAATCAGCACAATAAAACAACATTTTGTTGCCTATATTAGTGAAAGTATGAAACTTCTTATTCCCCGGGTCATGGTTTGAACTGAAATTCATTTTTACCTTGTAATCGGTGGTTTTATCCTTACTACCATCACAACTGAAACTCCACAGTGCTTATTTGATTGTAATTATACATGTTTTAGTCTTAATTCACTCCAAATTGCACTTGAACTACGTTGCTGTTCCTGGTTCCTAAGCGCTCACTTCACAAACACAGTTGCGAGCAGCACACGAGTACAATGTTTATGAGGTGCAAAGCTTTATTCCCTTAATTGTTTACTTTACTCATTATTTAGTTTCAACTTTACTTTGTTACTTCAAAATGTTTATTTAATTCATGTCTATCATCAATTTTTTGCACCCAAATTAACCCCAAAAAATTACAGATATATCTGAAGTACATACGAGCAGACGACAGCAAAATGACTCATCGTTGCCAATCTAGTGGAGCTTCACACATATGCCGATGCATTTACAAACTGTTTCCATGAATTCTAGTTGTCAAAGTAACGCAATAATATAAATTTGCTCTAATATGCATATATCCTACAAATAGATATGCTAATTTCACTTATTCCCCAGTTTTGTGTAAGTCTTATACCCAGTTTGGCGGGTAAACACATGCCAATTGGCAACACAGATAAACAATTGAAGAGCGCGAAGAACGCCATAGGCACCGTTTACAAGCAAAATTGTTGATATTTGAGTCAGGAATCTAATTACTTTTTCAACAACAAATATTTTCAAATTAATAATCATGATATTGTAAAATATTTATGCAATTCAGACCTTATACTACCGTTTAACTATTTATTGAATAATATCAAGTGCACGCTTCTTCCTCTTCAACCAAATATCGTAGTTTTCTTAAAAAAGTAGTGGTTGGAAGTCCTTTACGACTGTTGTGATGAAAGTGCCCCAGCGTCTATGAGTACAAGTGGTGTGCGAATTTAGCACAGGAAATGGGAAGTTTGTGGACACAAGCGACTCCGCAAACATTGAGATGGTGTCAATCTTCAAAATTTTGGTAGTTGCAAGTAAAAATTTCGAAAGTGTCATGGAGGTAGTGTGCACTGCGTAGAGCCAGACTTTTCATTACCCTCTGTTTAATCTTAAAATACCCATGGCCTTAATTCCTAACTTTGGAGAAAATACTTACTTCGAAAGCAGAGTAGAGGTCTCGAATTCCTGCTCTCACCACCAACAACTCATGATTGATGACCATCTCCGGTGTCAGGACATGTTAAAGTACTTTTTCAGAGGGTGGCTTCAAACGCGGTAGAAAGTGACTCGGCTAGTACAGTCGGTTGTTTCCCCTATAGATTAAATTACCGTACCTAAACCTTCCGTGAAATCATTAAAAAATCATAGAGTATTACTGAACCAGACACTCTTAGGATACAGTAAGTCAGGATACATGCATCCTGTAGCCTACACTTCTGAGATCCTACAGAAATTTACAGCCTAGCCTAAACCCAACATTAGCCTATGAATAAATCATTGAGACATCATAAAATATAACTCATTTCATTTAGACAGTCTCAGGTCAAGACCCCATAGAAGGCTAAGGTCGATAGGGTAACCTACGAGTACTAGAACAGAGGCTACCTATAACTCTAGAAGTTAATGATACAACCTAGCTAGTATAAACATCTGTTACTCACATTATTACAGCAATTATCGGTTATCCTTGTAATTTACCAATTATTACGATTGATTAAGAATTGTCTCGATTATAAAGATGGCAATTATAGAAGAGAAAAATTCGTTTGAACTTTGAATAAAGTTACGCTACTAAAGCAGTCAATGGCGTCGCTTTGTTGACATTTTGAGCGTCTTCTATTTTATAGTATTAATGTTTGTGGTTGTGGTTTAGAAGCAGTTCGGTCATATTCATTCGTTCTAATAAGTCACTTTGTGGATAATTGTAAGCAATCAGTGAGAATATAATTAAAAATTTTTGTTATTTACTAATAAATTGAATAATATAATGGTAATTATTAGGCCAAATAATGGATTCCGGTAATGGCGGTTTGTTTACGTTTTGGGCGTCGTCTCCTAAGGACTTCTCGTTCGTGGTTCCCGTTTGAATTTGACGTTTTGATTCAAATCTAATAGATGAAAAGGGGGAAGTTATATATAATCACTGGAGAAATAATAAAAAAAAACAGATAATTTATTTCATTATTAGATATTAGAATAAATGGCCGATGTGGTATTAATAGTAGTAGGGGAATTTAAATTTTTTTTATACATTCTTTCCAATTTTCAACCTCTTCAGCAGATTGGCAAATAAAAGCATAGCTATTAGCCATCAAGGTCTCTATGAGCTTTTTTTCTATTAACGGAGTCAAATGCTCTTTGGAAGTCTATTGATACCGCAAATATTGGGTCCTTTTTTTCTCTACATTTCTTGAATCCAATATTCTAAGATATATAAATTATCAATTCTTCTTCTTTGTACAGTAAAGCTTGATTACAGTTCATTTGTTTTCTCTATATTTCTAAATTCGTTTTCTATTTTGGTTTTCAGGATCCCCATGAAAACTTTATATCAGTGGTTCTCAACCTGGGGACATCAGCAATCTCCAGGGGAGGTGCAAGCCCTAGGGGAAAATGAATAAAAAAAATCTTTCGTTATATTCGTTATTCTCTTAACAAGAGTGAGCAACTAATAATCAGAAGTGTATGAAAAAATACAAAAGTATTGCCTTATAACGTTACTTTCCTATAGTCTGCTACCCTAGTTAGAGTCGTTGAGCTTACAATGTGTTGTAATTATTGACCTCCCTGCCTATCCCTCGAAATCCCTTACATATGCAAGGGGGGCATGGAAGGAAGGAGCTCTTAGAGGGGGTGTGGTCATATAAAGGTTGAGAACCACTGCTTTATATAATACACTTGTTAGTGCAATTGACCTAATATCTTTGACTGTGGGGTGTTGCTTCTTGGGTGTAAGTGTTTTTTTTTTTTTTTTTTTTTTTTTACATAAACAAGCTGCTCTATATTGTCCTGCCTTTCAGTATGCTGTTTAAACATTCTGCCAATTCCCTTTGACTGTTGGTGCTTTGTAAGAATAGTTTGAACAGAACTGGTTTCATTTCGTCCCCGGTGCTTTATTTGATTAGTTTTCCTTTTCTCTAGTTGATTTTTTTTACTTCTTCTGCAGTTATACTTCTGACTTTAATTTCTGTCTTTATCGCGTCATTCACTCCATCCATGTTTTCTCTCCTATGCTTTTCTTATCTTGTCATTGGTCTTTTCATCATTTCTTCCATTTCATGCTCATACTGTTCTTTTTTGCTCTCATTCCATATCTCTCTTATTTTGTTTGCTTCTTTTGGGTGTATTGTTTTCCTGATTTTGACCAGCCCTTTCTTTTGCAGGGTAGAATTCTTCCTTAATTAATCTCTTGCTTATTATTTTTGTCGTATATCCTAACCCATTCTTTTTCTGGGGTAGTCTCTTTATGTCATCCATTATCTCATTTCTAATTTTTTCTTCATAATCTTCATGTGTTTCCTTTATTACTATCTGTACTTTCTGTCTTTGTTTCCCCCTAGATGCTGACCCCTTGACATGGGTAGGGGGCTTAGGGACCAGCAACTGGGGCGTGATGCCTGGTGGGGTTGCTTTCTCACTGGTCCTTGGGGCCCAGCTGCTGGTCTAACTAAATTAGTCAGAACTTTTCCTTCTTTCTGCAATTTTTTCATTCTTACTACATTCTTCTCCTTCATGTATTTTTTCTTTTTTTTTCTTTGGATTAATTATGTGGAAATTTACACCTTTGCTAAAATTTACTGGACCTGGTAAACAGAAAAGATATCATAGCTGGGACTGGGGTTTTATATCTGAAGCTAAGTAGTGGGAACCGTGGCAGGACCATCAACTGCCCGATAATGTTCGGACCTGAGTGATATCAGGTGGAACTATTTTGCAGGGCTGGACCACAGATTCCAGGGGGGTCTAGTTTTGCGGATAGGACTCTCGGCATTCTGTCCGGTTTGCCCATAATGTGATTAGGGTGGGGATGATTGTATTCTTGTAATACTCTCAGTCCTATCAAGCGGGTTTGGCTTACACTTGGGCCACTCTAATCATGTTGTGCCATCCCCTGTGGGGTAGGGTAGAGATGCGGACATTTGGGAGTCAGTTCTCGCTTGTGCCATTAGTGGAAGAATAATCTCCATGAAAGGTTGATGATATCTTTTTAAGGTTTTCAGGTTTATTTTTTTTTTTCAATCTTTAATCTTTATGATAAAAATAAATAAAGATTCAAGTACCGCTGGGCCCTTTGATGGTGGTGAATCGGCACAGTTGATGGCAGCTGGAACCTTCCCTGACAACCTTCCTCTGGAGAAATCATATAAACCTTCCAGTGTAATTAGTACACTGAAACCCTATGCTCCAGTACAGAGTAAAGGGATATTGAACAGAAGCATATTTGAAATTGGACCGGGAATATTTGAAAAGTCTTATGATAAGTACCTAACTTTTAATCTGGAAGAATCAAGTTCTGATATTTTTGGTGTGTATTGAGATATCGTGAAGTGTCGTGGCCGAGAACCTATGATTTCTTATGAAGGTCGAGGAAAGCTGACGGTGGAATCTACCTCAACAAAAGAAACTGAAATATTGAAAGCATTACCACACCTTGGAGGAGTCAAAGTGGAATGTGCAGTACATGCCTTTTGGAATTACTCCAAGGGAATGATATATGCACCCCAGCTGATGACCTACTCTGAGAAAAACCTTGTAGAGGAATTAAAAGATCAAGGTGTAATAAGAATTGAACGAATGAAGAAGAGGGTAAATGGAGTCTTTGTCCCACTTCCCAATTTAATTATTACATTCAATTCTACTCGATTGCCCTCTATAGTTAAAGCAGCCTGGCTACGTTTTAAGATCAAACAATATATCCCAAGACCGAGGAGATGTTTCCATTGTCAAGAGTTCGGACATATGTTAGAGTCCTGTAGACAGAGACTGAAGGGCAAGCCGGCTACTTGTGTCAAGTGCAGTGAGCCGGACCATGGCATGTGTGGTAAACAAGCCAGATGTATACATTGTGGAGACAATCATCCATCGTCTTCACTTAATTGTGATGTGTACATCATCGAAAAAGAAATTCAAACTTTAAGGGTAACAGAACGTATTACATTTAGGGAGGCAAAAGAGAGAGTATTGAATCAATTTGTTAGACCAGGAATATCCTTTTCCAGTGTTGCTGCAAATCGAAGAAGAAACACAAATGTTACCAAGGATAATTTAAATAGAAAATCAGTGATGACCTCTACTCGTGCCTCTTTGGAGGCAGCGCCAGCTGTTGCTGGCATTCCTTCCTTTTCGGAAGCTGCGACAGTGATTTCTGGTGCTCTTGCCTCTCTTGAGGCTGCACCAGTAATTTCTGGTGCTCCTGCCTCTTCGGAGGCCGTGCCAATGATTTCTGATGCTCCTGCCTCTTCGGAGGTGGTGCCAGTTGGAAGCAGAGCCAGTGATTTCTGGTACTCCTGCCTCTCTGGAGGCTGTGCCAGGAGTACCTGGCACTCCCGCCTCTCTGGAGGCTGTACTACCTGTAAATGCTTTCGAGGATGCACCAATATCCGATCCTCACACCCCTCCTCAGGCGACACCAGCTTTGTATGCTGTTCCTGAGACTGATAACCCTCTAAAACGGAAGGCAGCCTTAACCAATCAATCTCCTTCCAGGAAAAAAAGAGCAAGGTTGTAAGCTGAAAGCTCTTAAAAGAGGCTCGAATGTAACAGCCTCTAAAGGAAAGTAAAATTCATTAATTTTCTCCAGTGGAACTGTCAGGGATTAAGAGCTAAATGGGAAGAGTTAAGGCTGCTCATATCAGAAGTGTCTCCTGTCTGTATAGCTCTGCAGGAGACCATGATTGTTAATAATATGTGCCCCAGCCCACGAGAGTATACATCCTATCACTCCACTTATAATTTAAATATTGTAAGCCATGGTGGTGTTGTTTTGTATGTTGGAAATGACACCCCACAAAATCCTATTATTATTCAATCAGCAATACAAGTGATAGGTGTGCAGATCCATTTGCAAAGAAAATATACAGTGTGCTCTCTCTATGTACCACTTAACGAAGCCTTCCCCATCAATGAATTCAAATCTCTTATTCAACAGTTACCACGTCCTTTTGTTATTTTGGGAGATATGAATAGCAGAAACCCTCTTTGGGGTGACATCAACACCAATCAAAGAGGAAGGTGCTTAGGTTCCATCATAGAAGATGAAAATGTGGGGATCCTCAACTCTGGAGAGTCTATGCATTTTCATGTTCAAACAGGCACGTTATCAGCAATTGATTTATCTATATGTAGTGATGACTGTCTGATTGACTTTACTTGGAAAGCTATAAATGACAGATTTACCAGTGACCATTTTCCAATAGTGGTGAGTGTAGCATCAAGTCCTCCATCTTCAAGGCTACCCAAATGGAACATTGGTAAAGCTGATTGGTCAACATTCCAGGAGCACAGCTCAATAGATGACTGACTCTGCTGATGACTTTCCCTGTGTAGATGACGCTCTTGACTTTTTGAATACAATACTGTTGTCAGCTGGTCTTCAATCTATACCTAGGACTTCGGCAAATTTGTACGCCGACCAGTTCCCTGGTGGACTCGTAAATGCCAAGAAACTCATAGAACTGTGAGATCTGCCTTCACCAGATACCGCAGACGAAAATGTGAGTATTATCGTGTAGAATTTCGAAAAGCGAGAGCTCATTTTCGCATGGAAATAAAAAAAAGGCACGAAAAGAATCTTGGACATTATTCATATCTTCACTAAATTCAAAAACTCCTCTGACTCTAGTTTGGAAGAGAGTTAGAAAAATAGCAGGCAAGTTCACTCCTTGTCAACCTACAGTTATCAAGGTCAATGGTTGCGAGGTAGCAAACCCCCAGTTAGTGGCAAATGAGTTTGCTAATCATTTTGCTAATGTTGCAAAGAAAAATGATGATAGACCCTATTCAGCTCAAAGACGGATAATGGAACAGGTCGAAAATGATTTTAATACCTCAAGACATGAGCAGTACAATGCTCCTTTTACTATTAGAGAATTTGAATCAGCCTTGAATAAATGTAATGAATCAGCTCATGGACTGGATGATATAACATATTCATTGATTAAGCATACTCCTGAAAATACCAGACTTTTCATATTAAGCCTAATTAACAGAATTTACCGAGAACATATCTTCCCCAAGCTTTGGGAGAAGTTAAAATTACTGCCATTTGTGAAACCTGGAAAAGATCCGTTCAAGACAGAAAATTATCGTCCTATTGCATTGACATCTTGTTTGTGTAAGATCATGGAAAAAATGGTGAACACACGATTGATGTGGTACTTGGAAAGAGGTAAATACCTTTCTCCTACTCGGTGTGGTTTTTGGAGTATGCACTCCACAACTGGTGTATTGGTACGAATGGAATCTTCAATATGTGAAGCTTTTGCCAACAAACACCATCACATCACTGTTTTCTTTGATCTAGAGAAGGCTTATGATACAACATGGAGATATGGCATTTTGAGGGTCCTTTATGAATGTAACCTGAGAGGCAATTTGCCCCTCTTTATTAAGGCTTTTTTAAAAAATAGGATATTTCAGGTTCAGGTTGGAGCAACATTGTCAGATGTGTTCAATCAAGAAGAAGGAGTACCACAAGGGAGTGTTTCAAGTGTAACCTTGTTCACCTTGGTAATCAATGGGGTTTCTAAAATAATTCCCCCAGATATAACATATACCCTATTTGTTGATGACCTGTCAATTTCCTTTGCAGCATCAAGGATGGCAGTGGCTGAACGCCGCCTTCAGCTCTGCATTGACAATATAGTAAAATGGGCTAAGGTTAATGGTTTTAGATTTTCTGCCAGTAAAACGATAACTATGCACATTTGTCGTATAAGGGGAATCCACCCTGATCCAGATCTATTCATTCATAGGCAGTTATATATCTATATGAGGGAGGCGAACCCCCTCAACCAAATCTAAATTATACATAGATTGTCTATGTAAGAACTTATATATATGAAGAAATTTTTATAATATATTTATTGATATTTTTATATGAAATTTATCAAAAATTTAATTTTTTCTATTTAATTTATTTCGGTGTCATTTACCAAGATGTTGTAACGCCAGATATAATACACAATCAATCAATCAATCAATCTGTCTTTGTTTATAGTATGCTTCTTCATAGCATCTCTTCTCTTCTATGCTTGTGGCTTAACTTTTCAGTTTGTTATATACATCCTTCTTTGGCTTATTTCTTTCTTTATGTTTTTGGTGACCCATAATAGTTCTCTTTCTTCTTGCTTTCCTTGCTTTAACCTTCTTTTTATTCATTATCTTTTCTAGGTTATTTGTTTTTGCTTCACACATTGTTTCTTCCAGCAGGGTTAGAGCTCCTTTTCTGTTTTGTCGGCTTTGTTTACGTTATATATATTCAAGGTATTCCCTGGTGGACTTCTTTTGTTGTTTTCAGGTATTTGATTTCTTTTCTTTAATTTTTAAATGTTTTTCTTACTTTTGTGTTCATTCTGAATCGGACTTTTATGAGGTGGTGGTCTGATAGGTGATAGTCATACTTTCCCTTATATATCTTCATACATTCGTAGTTTTTATACATATTTTGGTTAACCAGGGCAAATTCTATAGTGCTCTTCTGATCTCCTCTATTCCAGATTATCTCCCCTTTGCAGCTGGACTCTCCATTTAATAGTGTTAGGTCATATTTTTCCATTTAGATCCATGAAGTATTTTCCATTTTGGTCAAGTTCTTGTGTCCCTATGAAACCTAAATGCACATTGAAGTCCCCAAGGACAATCAGAGGCAGATACCTATGTTGTCTTCTTTAATGCTTGATGTAAGGAGATCATCAATCAATTGTTTCTATCTATATCACTAGCTGACATGTAGACTAGGATTAGGTTAAATCTTGTTCCTTTATAATTACTACCCTCTATAATTACTAGTTGGATGTCTCTGTGTTCTGATTTTCCTTTTTTTAACTGGATATCTCCTTTGGATCTATACATTATTAATAGACCTCCTCCTTTGGTTCCATCCTCATCTCTCATTGAGTGTACCACACTGATACTACCTGTTGAGAATAGCAATTTTGCTGTTTCAGATGCGTTTCGGTGATGCACATAATTGTGTTCTTCTGTGTTAAGTCCATTAGTTCCATTAGTTCAGGTTTCGCTGAACGAATGGAACTTCAAGATCTCTTTATGCATCTTCTGAGTTGTTCACGATCTGTTAATTTCCTTTATTAACAAAAGCGCTTCTACATATATCCTTTATCTATTGCTTATGATGAACCAGGAATCATCGGGTGGCGTCCAAAACTACCTCACTATCCCTTACCAAAACTTATACTGTACTTGCATATGAAATCACATACATTATCACTATTTCATAATGCATAATATAACAAAATACATAACGATAGTAAATATATGTTAAAATTATACGAGATTTAATTGCATTTAGACATATTATAATATTTTGTTTTATTATTTCGTATATTTATTCACCAACCGATACACTGACTTTGCAGTTGGCTCGCTATCCCTTACCATCCTTATAATTCCGTACATTATCCATATTTCGTTATATAACGAAATATATAACGAAATAAAGAAGATATATAACGAAAATGAATATTTAATTAAATATTAGACTATTTCATCCAACTATTTATTAACATTAACTTTTTATTTATTTTGGAAATTTTTCCCCAACGGCCGGCCTTGATGTCTTGATGAATGACGTCATTGGCACGGCAGGATGAGTGCCCTAGAAGAGGTTATAAGGAAACTCAGTGAGCTGATGGAAGTGAAAAGAGGCTTAGATCCTGAAGAGCGAGTAAGAAGTGAGGATTTTAACACAGTGATTAGAGGAAAGGTTGAGGAATTATGGGAGAAAGAAAATCGTAAAAATAACCTTGTTATTTACAACATTAAGGAATGCTTAGAAGGAAATAATGAAACTAGGCTTAGAAACGACACAGAAACCTGTAGCAAGCTGTTCAATGAGGAACTGGGGCTAAGGGACACTGAAATAGTAGAACTAAGTAGATTAGTAAGAAATGATAAGATGCAGGTGCCCAGTAATACTACAGGGGATCAGGATAGAGACAGAGAACCGAGGCCAAGTCCTATTTTAGTCAAGATGAAAAGTGAAAAGGAAAAATGGGCAGTAATAGGAAAAGCCAAGATTCTCAAGGGGAAGCAAGAGGTAGGATACAACAGAATATTCATAGCACCAGACCTAACCTACAGAGAAAGAGAACAGGATAAGATATCGAGACAGGAACTCAAAGACAAGAAAGAAATGGGGGGAACAGGGATGGTACATTAGAAAGGGTAAACTGATCAGAAATGAAAATTTTCAGAGTCTGGAGGGGGCAACAGGAGAAATGTAATAAACGGAGATATAAATAATACATTAACCAAGAAGCCCAAATAAAAAGAAAGTTGAAATACAGTTTAAAATTTATATGATAAATATACAATGTTTAACTAGACAAAAGTTAGTAGAAATAGAAAGTGTTATAGACAATGATAATAGGATATTTTGTTTAACTGAAACTCATCAGAAACTAGACAAATTAGCATTAAGTAAAGGTATAAATAGAATAGAAAATATGAGGGATATGAAAGACAAAAAGGAGGAGGGTTAATGATGCTATATAGAAACAGTGGTAATACAGAGTTAAACACGGTGGAGACCATTAGCAAAGATTTATTGTTTGCTAAATGTAAAATATACGATAATACTATTCATATTTTGTTGTTATACTTATCAGTAGGAAATACAGAGGAGGATAAAATTAGAGATAAAGCAATAAAATTAGAATGCGAAAACATTATTAAAACCATAAACGACCAAGATTCATTATTAATTTTAGGAAATTTTAATAGCCATATAGATTTCTTAGGCCACCAGAATACAGTCAGAAACTAGAATGGATGAATGAACATAGGTTAATATTACTTAATGGAGATGACAGATGCACTGGAGTCTACACATGGGAGAGGATGCAGATGAAAAGTATAATAGATTTTGCTTTAGTCAATGAGAAGTTATATGAAATTTTTGAGGAGACGGTATGCTTGCAAAGAGAGGCCGGCCGCTACTAAAAGGTACTTATGTAGTTTTTATAGGGGAGTAATACATTTATATAATGAACAGGGAAGCAAGCTAAATGAGGCTGAAACAAAGGACGAATGAGTGAATTATTGGAGAACCATATACAGTAAACACGAAAATAAAATAAAGGAAATCTGGAATGAAGAGAAAAGGATGGAATATGAGAATGAAATGGCAGAAATAGATGATTCCATAAGAATTAGAGACTATAGATTCCCATAAGTACTAAGAGAACACATGGGCCCATTGATGGTAGCAAAAGGAAGAAAATACCAATGCAGGAACCTCTGATAACCGAGGAAAAAGTCATAGCTTGCCTAAGTAAGCTCAAGGCAAAAGAAGCTGCAGGGCCAGATGGAATCAAACCAGAGCTTTACAAAGCATTAATGAAGAGCAAAACCTGTATAGAAGTATTGGTTAGATGCTACAACAAAGAGCTAGACATCAAAGAAAAGCCTGAATCTTGGAAGAAATCGAGAGCGAAAATGACAGAAAAGAAAAGGAAACCAAAGGCCAAGGATCTAAGGCCAACAGCTTTATTAGATATATTATATAAAGTATTTATGATGCTGATAAAAGATAAAATAGAAGCACACCTCAGACTGAATGAAGAAGATCACGAATGCCAAGCAGGATTCACAAGAGGGAGTATGATTGAAGATAATATCCTTACACTACAATATTGTGTAGAATAGTAATAGCTATCGATTACAGTAAAGCCTTTGACTCGGTAAAAAGAGAAGTTATGATCGAAGTCATGAAACAGTTCAAAATACATTCAAAATCATTGAGGCAGTAGCTAATATATACGAAGGGGATAGCACACTAATAGACCTAGGGGAGGGAGTTGAACAGGAAATGGAAATTACCAGTGGAATCAAGCAAGGATGCACAGGATCTACATCACTTTTCAAATTGATGATATATTTGATAATTAGGAAAATGAAGGAGGAAGGGACAGGATCTGCTGATGATGAGTTAGTATTAGCAGGAAATATAGAAGATGCAAGGAAAAATATAAAGATTTTAACAGATATGGGAAACAAATGTGGGCTAGAAAATATGAATAAAGAGAAAGGCAGCATCATTATTTTCAATATGAAGGAAAAACCAGAAGAGATTGAGGATATAAAAGTGCGGGAGAATATAACATATTTAGGAATAAAGGTAAACAATACTAAAAATCTGTTTAAGCTACAACAAAAGGAAATGATGGACAAAGCACAGAATTTAGCCAACCTAACCTATTCAGTGATAGGGAAAAGCTGTAACAAAGTATTTATAAGTAAAACATACTGGAAAAATATAGCTCTACCATCAATCTTATATGGGACCAATGTAGTTAATTTAACAGATAAAGAAATAGAAAAATTGCAAAGAATAGAGAATGGGGTTTATAGGAAAATATTAGGAGCTTGTAGAAGTACAGTAGTAGCCACATTATTAAGGGGGAAGATGAAGCATCTTTACATGAAAAAGCAGAATTAATAAGTGGAAAGCTAAATTATGTAAATAATACTATAAATGGACGGAAAGAGTTACTGAAGAAAATAATTACAGATATGCAAGAAAAGGAAAGAAAATGGTGGGAAACAGTGGAAAAGTACATGCACGAAATTAAAATCTATTTAAGAAAACTGGAAGGAATGTCCAAAACAGAAATTAAGGACAAAGCCAGAATCTGGGACACAGTAAAGTGGAAAGAAGACTTGGAAAATAAATTGACCGTAAATATACATAAAAAGTGGAAAAGTGAAATAAAAGATGAAGAGATTAGGACAACAACTAATGATAAAGTAAGAAATAAACGATTAATAAGCTCCTTACATGTAGCAATAGAGAAGGCCACAGACCTGCCTGTGATTGTCCTTGGGAATTTCAATGGGCATTTAGGTTTCATAGGGACACAAGAACTTCACCATAATGGAAAATGCGTTATGAGCCTAATGGAAAAATACGACCTAACGCTATTAAATGGAGATCCCAGATGCAAAGGAGAGATAACCTGGAGTAGAGGAGATCAGAACAGCACTATAGACTTTGCCCTAGTCAACCAAAATATCTATAAAAACTCTGAATGTATGGAGATAGATGAGGGAAAATATGAATTTGACCTATCAGACCATCACCTCTTAAAGGTCCGATTCAGAATGAACACTAAAGTAAGGAAGACGTTCAGAAATGAAAGAAAAGAAATCAAATATCTGAAAATTACAGAAGAGTCCACCAGGAAATACATTGAATATATAGAACATAAAGTAAGCCAGCAAGACAGAAAAGGAGATCTAACCCAGTTGGAGGAAACAATGAGTGAAGCCAAAGCAAATAACCTAGAGAAGATAATCAAAAGAAGGTTAAAGAAAGGAAAACAAGAAGAAATAGAACCAGTATGGGTCACTAAAGAAATAAAGAAGGAATAAGCAAAGAAGGAAAAAGAAAGAGTATATAACAAATTAAAAAGGAAAGCCACAAGAATAGAAGAAAAGAGATACTATGAAGAAGCATATCTTAAACAAAAACAAAAGGTACAGATAATAATAAAGAAAGCATATGAAGAATATAAAGAAAAGGTTAGAAATGAGATAATGAATGATAAAAACAGACACAGGAAAATCTGGGAATATATAGACATGCTGAGAGGAAAGACCACCTCAGAAAAAGAATGGATAAGGATATACGACAAAAAAATAAGCAAGAGATGAAGGGAGAAACCCTAGGGAAAGAGCTGGTAAAATTCTGGGAAACAAAATACCAAAAAGAAGAAAACAAAATAGGAGAGATATTGAGTGAAAGCAAGAAAGAACAAAATAAACATGATATGGAAGGAATAGTGAAAAGATTAGGACAGTAGATGAAATACCATATATCTTTAAGAGAACACATGCATGGAGTGTATGACCTAACAGAGACAGAAATTAAACCCATGGAA
>NC_087222.1:14497052-14514773 GCF_015104395.2 Macrobrachium nipponense
TTGCATGTTTATTGTGAAAAAAAATTGATTCAGTTCGCTATTTTCACTTGATTCCATTGTGATACAAGCTTTACGTTTCTTATCTTTTATTAGCGTAAGAACAATAGTAAAATATGTTTTTTCATGCCAGGTAGTTTTGATTAAAATAGTTCTCCATCAATTTTATCTATAGTTGTGTTTAATGGCATATCAAAGTTTACGGGTTTAGAGTCCTTGTGCTGATGCACGATAATAGTCATTAGCAGCTTGAACACTGTTTTCTCAGCTTAAGCTACAACTTTCAGTTTAAATTTACCAGTGTATATTACCTTCCAATCTTTTATCCATAGGGAATAAAGTTATTGCATAGAAATATATCAGTCCTATTCTACATAACGTCATTTATAACATAACTGCGGTAATTGTTACTATTGCTCGATGGTTGAAATACAAGCAAGATGGATTTGTGATCTGATTCGGTTACACTTTGCTGAAAAGTTGTATCTCGTTCAGTTGTTCATGGCTGTACACATTTATGTAACGAATATAATGTTAAAAGTACTTTTATCATTCCTCTTTTACTATTTTAACTTACTTATCTAGAAGATGGGAGGGGGAAAAGACCCTGCCTGAGGAGGTATCAACCTGGTATGCTTCACATACTGCATGGTAGTTCTACAAATTTCTAATGTTAGATTTCATAACATTACTGGTAAATCTTGCCTAGAATAAGAGAGAGAGAGAAAAAATTCTCTTTTTCAGACTGCTAATGTTTGCTCCATGTCTTTATTTATCATATCTTCTGTTTAAATGAGTTAAAAAAGTAAGGAGAATGATAAACGTATTGTTAGTAACGTCATACAGTGTTCCCCCCCACATATTTGCTGGGTACGGGTACCAGACTCCCTGCAAATAGCTAGAAAACCTGTGAATAGTTGAAACCCTTATATAAAAAAAATACTTAAAACTGCCTATTTTGTCAGTTAAACGCAAGAAAAACTCACTAAAAATGTTTAGACAGGTAGTTTGGCAACTTACGACTGCAATTCGTTCCGACCAACCGGTCGTAAATCAATTTGGACGTAAGTTGGCCCCATGTTAATTTACTGTAAGAATATTATACTAGCCTAGCCTACACTAGGGTAATCAGTACCATCTTTACATATAGGGTAGCCTAGCCTACACACACAGCATACTTTATACATGTATGACAGTAATTATAATTATTAATGTCAGCTAATTCTCTAGGTTCATGCACATTGGCTTATGATAATTCAGTACATAGAGAAATTGAATAACATTTAACAAGTTAGCCTCGTGTATACGATGATGTTTTTCATGGTATATATATCGTATATATACAATAAAGTAACCTAGCCTACAGTATACTAGTATACTGTATACTACACATACATAGATTAAGTAATTTATTAATACAGTTGATCCTCTTAAAACCTCATTCTATGGTCCAGAAACTCCTGTGGTTTGGCTTGATTTTAAATCAGCAGCCATTAGATCATTCCACCGCCACCAGCGACGCGCCACATATTGTTTACAACTTCAAGGCAGCAAAAATTATGCCATATACCCTTTGTTAGTAATGTGAATATGCGAAGTCAAATTTGTTTTTATATGGACCTTGGAACAATAATATATATTTTATAAATATACTCTGCTTGAGAAGGCTCAACCAAGCCAAACCTTTTAACTTTTAATGAAAACAATGAGACATTTGTCAAGCACAAATTCCTTACTCTGTATGTGCTTGAGAGACCGTTTTGATAATTTCTTTTATGAAACTGTGTATTTACCTATTCGATATGCCACGCATGAGATTATACAGTGGTACCTCGGGATACGAAATTAATCCGTTCTGAGGCGGCCTTCGTATCATGAGTTTTTCGTATCTTGAACCGCATTTTGCATGTAAAATGGCTAATCCGTTCCAAGCCCTCCAAAAACACCCCAGTAAATTTCATAATAAAGCTAAATTGACTTATAAACAATGAAATACTACAACAATTTGGACCATTCAATACCTAACTTAATATGTACTAGTAGTTCTAATATGTATGTACCTGTAAATTAAGTGTATTAGTGTACACGGTATACAAGAAATACTGTACGTACATACGTACGTATGTGGTAAAATGTGGAAGCTTACCTTTCAAGTGAGGCTATCTCCGAAAGTGGTGACAGAGGAGGAGGGCAAACGGCAGGTATGTACACTTAACTTTACGAAACACATAAAAGAATGTCAGGAAAACATAAACTAAACTTTATGAAACACATTAACAAAACTGTAACACTTAACTTTACAAAAAACTTAAAATTAATTTTTTTTTTCTTTTTTTGATTTTTACATTTTTTTTACTTTTTTATACTTTACTGTTTTTTTTTCTACAAAATTTCAATTCTTCACCACTTTGAACTTTCTGTTTTTTGTAGTATCACTTGGTTCTTCCTTTTTGCTCACTCCTACTAAAGGCCTCTAAAAAATAACTATCCAAGGAAGATTGTTTCTGCCTGCTTTTGACAATGTTCCTGAAACGTCTCAGGCAAACGTCATCGAACTGTGCAAGCATACGACCTGTGTAAGCCTTTTTGGGGTGTCTCTTTTTTAAGAATAATTGCACCTTATGAAAAGCAGCTAGAGGCATTCTTATTTTTATGCATTCAACTTACCTGTCAGATATATACTTAGCTATAGACTCTGTCGTCCCCGATAGAAATTCGAATTTCGCGGCACACTCTACAGTAGGTCAAGTGATCTACCGCCCCCGCCGCTGGTGGCTGGGAATAGGAATCATTCCTGTTTTCTAAGACAGATTTTTCTCTATCGTTTGGATTGTAAACATACATTTAGGTTGGTTCCTCCTGATTTGATTTTCGTGTTTCATCGCCATCGATCTTCTGGGCTGTCTTTTGCAGGAAGTACTGGGTCTTTGGTTCGGCATACGCCTTTTATTAACTTTTTAATGAATGATTTCGCTTCGAAATTTCGAAGAAAATACTAATTGAAACTACCGAAATTATCGGTAGACACTCACATAGTTTTGCAATAAAGGGAATTATTAATATTTATTCATTATTACATGTAATAAAGGTTACAACTTATTGAGGAAATATTAAAACTCTAATTTCCTACTTTAGGAAGTCAGAAAAGCATATAACTAGATACGCTTACTTTATAAGCTTTAATAGCGTTTTGTGCTAACGAGCAGTTAGAGTATTAGCAGTATTAGTAGTGGTTGCATCCTCATCACCTTCTTACTCCACAGAAACTACAAATTTATATATGCAAATTTGAAGATAATGGATGTAGCTCAAAAGCGAGCTCTAAAAAGGTAAGAAGTGAATATAGTGTTCCCCATTGAAGTGGAGGGTGCGTCTGATCGGCTCTGTCTCGCTCCCAGACCTAGACCTCTTCCAAGCTCCCAGGCCCAGAGGAGAAGGAATGTCGACAGTCGTACGGAGGTTACGGAGAATCCCCACCGATCAGGCGTCCCCTCGGCAGACTCTGTAGAAACGTCCCAGACTGCCAAGTTCGCCATTGGAAGGCGTCCTAAAATAGTGGAGGGTGCGTTCGATCGGCTCTGTCTTGCTCCCAGACCTAGACCTCTTCCAAGCCTCCCAGGCCCAGAGGAGAAGGAATGTCGACAGTCGTACGGAGGTTACGGAGAATCCCCACCGGTCAGGCGTCCCCTCGGCAGAATCTCGTAGTAGCTTCCCCGACTGCCAAGGATCGCCATTGGAAGGGCATTCTAAAAGAATGCTTTCGTCTTCCGATTCGTCTCCTCGAAGAAGTGGATGGAATTCCGACGAACTGTCGCGTCGATCAAGAGGAGTTGGAAAGCTCCGACGTTGGACTCGAGCCCGGAACGTTTTCCGGACGATTCTCCCTACGAGAGGGAAAGAGACCAAGAGGACAAAATCTCGATCTCCTACGCTTTCCAGAGCGCATTCTCCTATTCATGGCAAAGAAAAGGAAGAAACCGCGACGGAATTCCTACTTAAAATGCAGGAACAATTTCCTCTTTAGTAGGAGTATTGAGAAAAGACCTCTGAGGAGAAAGGACTGTTTCTTCCTGTTAAGAGATCTCGTCCTACGGGCGTTTTTCCGGACTCCAGACTTGTCTCCTCTACTCCTCGTACGAGTACAGAGAGGAAGAAACCCTTAAAAAAAGACGAAAACTCATAGGATTGAGACGCAACATACGGACAATGACGAAGAGTGTCTAACTCGGACAGGAAACGTGTCCTACGTGCCATTCGCCAGACGCGGACAGCCCGGACAGGCGGATATGTCCTATGCGGACAACTATGTCCAAGGGACTCGTGCCGATTGCGGACAACCTTGACAAGGCGGACAGCCTGGATTTGGACAAAACTTCGTGCGCAGGCAACTCCGTCCGGGCGACAGAAGCGACAAGACGGACAGGCAGAAGTGTCGTACTGGAATGACACCAGCCAAGCGCCAAGTTCCATAGGTGGACAGCTCGGACAGACGACACAGTCCGAGACGGACAGATACGTCCAAGCGCATTGAACAAATCAGAACTTTTGGCAACGGTTAAGCACCAAGCGCCAAGATCTTCCTCAAAAGAATCATACAGAGAAATCAACCAGGAAGCGTCTCTTTATGATTTGGACCAGGAGCGGATTTCTCTGGACAGAGACGAAAGGTGCCGCACAGGCGGCCGTCGTCCTGTTCACGATATGTCCGTTTCTGGTGGAAATCTGCCGCAAGCACAGCTGTCTCCTGAGAAGAATGCAATATGTCGCACAGGCGGCCGTCATTCTTGTCAGGAGGACTTAGATGATGATGGAGTTTTTTTTTTTTTTCTCAGGATCGTTTGCAAATTAAACAAGATTCGTACGAGCTCTCATTCATTGATTAGAGGCTCTTCCAATAATAGAGGCATAGAATACGGCCTTATATCCAAGAGAATAAAAATTTGAGGGATTCTCTTCGATCCTAGAGTTTTCTTGCGATCTCTTTCGACTAATACTAATTCGTGTTTATTGACGAAAAGAACGAAGAGGGCAAGATTTCCTTTCTCTCTCTGAATCGCAGAGGAAAGAATTTAGTAGCAAGACTTGCTGTATACGACTACTGAATGACAAGTCATATACCCATACCAGAGTTGCCTTTGTGGTTCGCTACGGAATTATTTTATATCCTTGCAGGTTTTTTCCTGTAAGGAATTCGCTTAAAAGGTTTGTTACGACAATACCTACTCAGCTTCGGTATTTAACAAAGGTTGTTTGGCTTAAATTTGCATTATTAAGAGCTTCCTTAGGCTCGAGATAATTTTATTATATTCCTTCATTTAATGAAGTAACTGGCAACTCATGATGAATGCAGTCAGGCAGCGAGCGAGACTGCTGGGCTGTCGTATTTCTAAGGCTGATACGTACCATCCGGTTCTCGGTCATGAGTAGTAGGTCACATCTCTCTCTCCAACGGGATCGAATGGTTAACCGTATATCCCCCCTACAATCATGGACTTAGTCTCGAATGGAGGAGATAGTTAAACTAACACAAATAAAATATTGTCTGCCTTTTGCTAAGAAGCTTTCAATAAGAAAGATATTATAACATTTCAATGCTGTTTACCGTAGGTAACATTATTGAAGGATTCTAACGCAGTAAACATTATAACTATATAATGCTTCTCATGCTTACGAAAGCAGGCTTATTAGAATACATGCTTAGTGAGATGGATGTAGTAGAGAATTCACTTTAAGACTACGGTATAGTCAAGTCTTTCGAGAAACGCCACACAACCTTTTTAGAATCGGATATTGCTCAAGAGAAGATGGATGAGTGGGATGGGAAACATTCTCTTCGTGGCAGAAATGGTTTTCCCTGAATGGACTATACTTCGTATATAAGAGTTTTTTCCTACTAAGGAACGGAATTAACATGTGAAGAAAGGAGGTCGGGTACCATAAAGGCACAGATGTTCTGACACATAACATAAAGAGATTAGAAGAAAGCGCCAGCCTGGCGCAAAGCGCTAGAAGCGCCAGCCTGGTGCAAAATTGCGCCAGAAGCGCCAGCCTGGCGCAATGGGCCAAGAGCACCATCCAAGATATTTTCTCGTTTTAGCGAGTTATTAACCTTAAGAATCCAGTAGCCTCTCGGACAGCAGGCTCGGTAACGGCAAGAATCGTTCCTGATTTCGTTACCCTTTTTATCACTTAGGCCAATTCCACGACTCTCTCATATCGCAAAGAGCATCGAGAATCTCTTTTTTCGCTCCTGTTCGCGTTAAAAAAGAGAACCTATTTGGAAAACAGATAGGGAATGTAACGATCCTTAAGAAGGTTCGATGCAAGATTTTGCATGTCCGTGAGAACCTTCTCGATCGACGAGAATAACTGTTAACGTATGTCTAACATTTATTGGAAAGAGTTGTGAGAACCTGCGGAAAGTCTTCTTCATAGATCTCTTAGCAATGTAGAAGACGAACAGGCTTCTTAAAGAATGCTTCCTTTTCCTCGAACCAAGAGAGGTAGCAATATACGCCATCTTTATTTTATAGAAAGGGGAATATACTTTAGTCTCTCTTTTTTTTTTTTCCCCCTAAATATAAATATAAATTCTTTACAGAATTTAAGATAAAGGGCGTCAAAGAAAGAGAGGATATACTTTATGCCTCATTTTGGCCTCAGAGAGGTTGGATTCACAGAGGTCACGTTCTTCTCACAGCATGTTTTTTGGAATGTCTTTCCAAGAGATGTCTGGATATTCTATCAGCATCTATTATTAAATGGACCTTAACAACCTCCACTCTGAGTCTGTCTGCATGCAGACTGACCAGAATGTGGACATAAATAGAGGATTTTTCAAGGTAGATGACAATAGTCAATGCACCTAGACATAGAATTGCTGCAGATCGTGCTAGAGGGAATGAGGAAACTGTCCTCTTCCGATACCTCTGTGAACCACATAGCGGTTTTTTCTTCCCTTTCAGAGGGAAGAATCACCTTTGTATATATCTGCTATCAAAGAACGCAGTAAAAGGCTATACTCTGTCTCTACAAAGGGAATTGGAGATAGCAGAGGATTAAGATCTTCGGGATCTTATACGATATATACCTCAATATGACAGGAGTAGGATATCATGTACTTCTAATGGGATCTTTTTTGTGGCCACAGATTCCATGTTCCGACAAGATGGAACTGCTCCTCATCAAACTTCTTTGAGAAATTTTTATGAGGGAATTCTTTGTTTCTCTGGGTCCTAAACGACCAAGAAGACAAGTGAATTTTTGAGCATTGGAATCTCGCATCAGATTCTATGGAGACTAGACAATGGGTTCTTGCCAGCATAGTATTGTCTGGCAAAAAGAAACTAAAACCCCCTATTCCCCTGATTCAATGTTTTCAGATAGAGGTTTCGTTGTCCAGGCAGAGTACTTACGTTTTCATCTACAGTAGAATGGTTCAAACGTTTGCCTACAGAGTCTTTGGTATGCGATGACGGCTCGAAATGCTTCCCAGAAGGTGTTCAGAGGGATATAATAAAGAGCTAGAAAATCAGGAGTACTCCCACTTCAGCTCGGAGTCCTCCTTCGACTTCCAGGGTCTTCTTCCCTTCCTTCGGGCAAGGATAGGGAAGATTCTGCAACGACACCCCTCCAACAGTAAGTAAGAGATCTCGTGAGCACGGAAGTATTCAAGAAGGACCCTCCTCGGAGGAAGACTCTTATTTCTCGTACGGTTAGATATCCTATCGTCTACTGGATATAGCTGATTACAATCACCTCCCCTTACCGGAGAGACCAAAAGCTCAAAAGTGAAAGAATTTCTTCCACCCTTCTCCAGTCTCCTGATGAACGATTGTGGATGTTCAGGACTTTCGGACAATGTAGCGCCAATCAGGCGCCAAAATACCAGAACAGGCGTAAAGACGCCAGAGAAAGACAGTCCAAATAACACTGTCATTGTCTGATGAGGAAAAGGAGCGTGCCTCCAACCTGGCGCAGATGCGCTAGAGGCAAATAAATAGGAAAAAGTGTCCGATGGTGGGCATCGCCAGTTTTCCTCGAGACTCTTAACAAGCTCGAAGCTCCAGCAAGTGGGGAGAAGTCAGCCAGGTTCCAGGCGCGAGGGCTCCAGGCAGGAAGCAAGGTGCTAGCCAGGCGCGAGGTGCCAGGCAAGCACATGCGCCAGCCAAGCCGCGAGGCGTCAGACAGGCGCGAGGTGCCAGACAGGCGCGAGGCGCCAGACAGGCACGAGGCGCCAGACAGGCGCGAGGCGCCAGACAGGCGCGAGGCGCCAGCCAGGCACAAGCCAGGCTCTAGGCTTCATCCAGAGATCAATTTCAAAGAAAGCCCTGGTCTTCTTTGGAACAGTGTGATCTCTAAAGCACTTCTTAAGTAACTTGATGATTCCTTCAAACAGCTGAGAATTAAAAGCGCTTGAAGTGCGAGCTTTTTAACAATTCTTGTTCTTTCCATAACAATATGTCGTGAGAGATATATTAGCTGTAATTTACGGGAGATGCAACTCTGTGTTGTCTTCTCTTTGCACGAAGGAGGTCAAGTTGACCTATGAGAGATCCTTCTCTCTTGGTTTACGTGTCTACGGATACGTTGCTGGGATGGAGGGGGAACCGACACTGATACTTAACTAGTGAGTTAAAAAATTTTACTTTAACATAAGTATACTATTTTCTTTGGGTATTTGAAATGAGTTTTGGGGATAGCTCTTTTCAAATTAAGCACAACCCTCCGTGTTAGGATCAGGTGATCGGGATCGGTTTGTTGTGCTCCTTAATTATGCCAGTAGGCATAGGTGTTTTGTCATGTAAGTGGATAGGACCCCTTTGACAAATAACCATTAGATTCTGTCAAGTAAGTGGATAAGAACCCCATTGACAGATCTACAAGAACTCTTAGCCATAGGGTCACATCCTCGCTGAGGCTCTTGAGACGAAGCAGACTCCTAGCAATAGCTAGGAGGTCAACCCTTTCGTCTAAACAGAAGCTCCAGCCTGGTGCAAAATTGCGCCAGAAGCGCCAGCCTGGCGCAATGGGCCAAGAGCACCATCCAAGATATTTTCTCGTTTTAGCGAGTTATTAACCTAAGAATCCAGTAGCCTCTCGGACAGCAGGCTCGGTAACGGCAAGAATCGTTCTGATTTCGTTATTCCCTTTTATTACTTAGGCCAATTCCACGACTCTCTCATATCGCAAAGAGCATCGAGAATCTCTTTTTTCGCTCCTGTTCGCGTTAAAAAAGAGAACCTATTTGGAAAACAGATAGGGAACGTAACGATCCTTAAGAGGTTCGATGCAAGATTTTGCATGTCCGTGAGAACCTTCTCGATCGACGATAATAACTGTTAACGTATGTCTAACATTTATTGGAAAGAGTTGTGAGAACCTGCGGAAAGTCTTCTTCATAGATCTCTTAGCAATGTAGAAGACGAACAGGCTTCTTAAAGAATGCTTCCTTTTTCCTCGAACCAAGAGAGGTAGCAATATACGCCATCTTTATTTTATAGAAAGGGGAATATACTTTAGTCTCTCTTTTTTTTTCCCCCTAAATATAAATATAAATTCTTTAACAGAATTTAAGATAAAGGGCGTCAAAGAAAGAGAGGATAATACTTTATGCCTCATTTTGGCCGGCAGAGAGGTTGGATTCACAGAGGTCACGTTCTTCTCACAGCATGTTTTTGGAAGTCTTTTCAAGAAGAGTCTGGATATTCTATCAGTATCTATTATTAAATGGACCTTAACAACCTCTCCACTCTGAGTCTGTCTGCATGCAGACTGACCAGAAGTGGACATAAATGAGAGGATTTTTCAAGGTAGATGACAATAGTCAATGGCCTAGACATAGAATTGCTGCAGATCGTGCTAGAGGGAATGAGGAAACTGTCCTCTCCG
The DNA here is from genome assembly GCF_015104395.2 of Macrobrachium nipponense. Lineage (NCBI taxonomy): Eukaryota > Metazoa > Arthropoda > Malacostraca > Decapoda > Palaemonidae > Macrobrachium > Macrobrachium nipponense. The sequence continues at coordinate 14,506,941 of NC_087222.1, forward strand.
ATACCTCTGTGAACCACATAGCGGTTTTTTCTTCCCTTTCAGAGGGAAGAATCACCTTTGTATATATCTGCTATCAAAGAATGCAGTAAGAGGCTATACTCTGTCTCTACAAGGGAATTGGAGATAGCAGAGGATTAAGATCTTCGGGATCTTATACGATATATACCTCAATATGACAGGAGTAGGATATCATGTACTTAAATAATGGATCTTTTTTGTGGCCACAGATTCCATGTTCCGACAAGATGGAACTGCTCCTCATCAAAACTTCTTTGAGAAATTTTTATGAGGGAATTCTTTGTTTCTCTGGGTCCTAAACGACCAAGAAGACAAGTGAATTTTTTTGAGCATTGGAATCTCGCATCAGATTCTATGGAGACTAGACAATGGGTTCTTGCCAGCATAGTATGTCGGCAAAAGAACTAAAACCCCCTATTCCTGATTCAATGTTTTCAGATAGAGGTTTTCGTTGTCCAGGCAGAGTACTTACGTTTTCATCTACAGTAGAATGGTTCAACGTTTGCCTACAGAGTCTTTGTAGCGATGACGGCTCGAAATGCTTCCCAGAAGGTGTTCAGAGGGATATAATAAAGAGCTAGAAATCAGGAGTACTCCCAATTTCAGCTCGGAGTCTCCTTCGACTTCCAGGCTTCTTCCCTTCTTCGGCAAGGATAGGGAAGATTCTGCAACGAGACACCCCTCCAACATGTAAGAAGAGATCTCGTGAGCACGGAAGTATTCAAGAAGGACCCTCCTCGGAGGAGACTCTTATTTTTCGTACGGTTAGATATCCTATCGTCTACTGATATAGCTGATTACAATCACCTCCCCTTACCGGAGAGACCAAAAGCTCAAAGTGAAAGAATTTCTTCCAACCCTTCTCCAGTCTCCTGATAACGATTGTGGATGTTCAGGACTTTCGGACAATGTAGCACCAATCAGGCGCCAAAATACCAGAACAGGCGTAAAGACGCCAGAGGAAGACAGTCCAAATAAACACTGTCATTGTCTGATGAGGAAAAGGAGCGTGCCTCCAACCTGGCGCAGATGCGCTAGAGGCAAATAAATAGGAAAAAGTGTCCGATGTGGGCATCGCCAGTTTCCTCGAGACTCTTAACAAGCTCGAAGCTCCAGCAAGTGGGGAGAAGTCAGCCAGGTTCCAGGCGAGGAGGCCAGGCAGGCGCAAGGTGCTAGCCAGGCGCGAGGTGCCAGGCAAGCAACCTGCGCCAGCCAAGCGCGAGGCGTCAGACAGGCACGAGGTGCCAGACAGGCGCGAGGCGCCAGACAGGCACGAGGCGCAGACAGGCGCGATGGCGCCGCCAGGCACAAGCCAGGCTCTAGCTTCATCCAGAAGAGATCAATTTCAAAGAAAGCCCTGGTCTTCTTTGGAACAGTGTGATCTCTAAAGCATTTCTTAAGTAACTGATGATTCCTTCAAACAGCTGAGAATTAAAAGCGCTTGAAGTGCGAGCTTTTAACCATTCTTGTTCTTTCCATAACAATATGGCTTGAGAGATATTTAGCTGTAATTTACGGGAGATGCAACTCTGTGTTTGGTCTTCTCTTTGCACGAAGGAGGTCAAGTTGACCTATGAGAGATCCTTCTCTCTTGGTTTACTGTCTACGGATACGTTGCTGGGATAGGGAGCCGACACTGATACTTAACTAGTGAGTTAAAAAATTTTATTTTAACATAAGTATACTATTTTCTTGTTTGGGTTTATTTGAAATGAGTTTGGGGATAGCTCTTTTCAAATTAAGCACAAACCCTCGTGTTAGGATCACCGTGATCGGGATCGGTGTTGTGCTCCTTAATTATGCCAGTAGGCATAGGTGTTTTGTCATGTAAGTGGATAGGACCCCTTTGACAAATAACCATTAGATTTCTGTCAAGTAAGTGGATAAGACCCCATTGACAGATCTACAAGAACTCTTAGCCATAGGTCACATCCTCGCTGAGGCTCTTGAGACGAAGCAGACTCCTAGCAATAGCTAGGAGGTCAACCCTTCGTCTAAACACTTAGGAACCAAGGTTTTATTTATTTATTACCTCAACGTATGTTGTTTCCTGTCTATTCAGTAAATTATTAGCTGTCTCTTACCCTCCGCCAAAGGTGCCAATCAGCTAAGTATATATCTGACAGGTAAGTTGAATGCATAAAAAATGTTATTGTCATGATACAATAAAGTTTTATGCATACCTACCTGGCAGATATATACGGTTTATGGACCCACCCGACCTCCCCTCAGGAGACAGGTGGAAGAGAAAATCTGTCTTAGAAAACAGGAATGATTCCTATTCCCGCCACCAGCGGCGGGCGGTAGATCACCTGACCTACCTGTAGAGTGTGCCGCGAAATTCGAATTCTATCTGGGGACGACAGAGTCTATAGCTAAGTATATATCTGCCAGGTAGTATGCATAAAACTTTATTGTATCATGACCTAACATATTTCTGCCTTTGTCATAGAGTCCGTCGTCCTCCTCCTCACCGCTGCTAGACAAACTTCTTGAACGACGTTATGTTGCATGGCCTCCAACTCCTTCAGGTCATCCATCGTAAGCTCCTCTTGGTGCTCCTTGAAGGTCATTGATGTCGTCCTCGTCGACGACCAGCCCCATGGATTTGCCGAGTGCAACGATTCTCGTCAAGATCTGGTTGCAAAACAGTTTCAGGATCGTCAACTGTTTCCTGAATCTGCAGCACCAGCTTCGCCCACGTCGAATCCCTCGAAGTCTTGGGCAGAAACGGCATCAGGCCAGAGTTTCCTCCACGAAGAATTCAAGGTTCGCCTCGAAAAACCTCCTGCAAGGTTGGTCGATGAGTCGGATGCATATCACAACTCGAAATGCTCCTTCCAAAATCACGCAAAGGTGAGGTTTGTGGTACGGTGATGTCGAAACATCTCTTGAAAGATGTTTCGTATACAGCTTCTTGAAGTTCGATATCACTTGCTGGTCCATGGGCTGGAGGAGAGGGGTGGTGTTAGGCGAAAGATAAAGAACCTTGATAAACGAATACTCCACTAGGATATCTTCCTCGAGGCCAGGAGGGTGAGCAGGGGCATTGTCCAACACCAGCAGACATTTCAGAGGGAGGCACTTCTCTTCCAAGAATTTCTTCACTGTCGGGCTGAAAAGTCTCGTTACCCAGGCTTTCGCATTAGCCTCCACATCACTGGAAGCTTCTCCTTAAAGCACTTTGTGGGGCCTTGAAGGCTCGAGGAGTCTCCGAATGATACACAAGTAGGGGTTTGCACCTTGTAATCTCCACTGGTGTTGGAACAAAGTGCTAGCATAAGCCTGTCTTTCATAGGCTCATGCCGGGTAGCTTCTTCTCTTCCTGCATGATGTAGTCCGACGAGGCATTTTTTTCCAAAAAAAGGCCAGTCTCATCACACCGTTGAAGACTTGCTGAGAATTATAGCCTTCGTTGATCGTTATTTCATCGAACCATCTTAATAAAGGCTTCTGGCCCGCTTTCGTGTCCGAGCTGCCGTCTCCCCATGCCCACCCACCGAATGGATGCCAGTCCGTTTACGGAATTTTTTGAACCACCCATGAGAAAGCCTTGAAGTCTGGGGTTGGTGTCGTGTCCCTTCTCCTCCATCGTCTTCGGCCTGGGCAATCAATCGACGAAAATAGCTCTGGCCTTGTGGCATATTGCCGTCTCCGTTTCGTATCGCCAGCAATTTCTTTGCTTTTATCTAGACAAGAAGCAGCCTTTCCATCTCATCGTGCACGTGGTTCCTCTTGCTGGATATTTCTCAGAAAAATACCACGAATAATGGGGGTATATGTTCCATAGAGAAATCTGTGAATACGCGAGTCTGCGAATCCGGAGTCTGTGAATACGGTGAGTTGACTGTATTCGTTGTTTAAATGCTACAGCCATAGACAACTGAATGAAAACAATTGCTTTGCTACAACAACGACCAAATCTGACAATAACATTGTATTTCTTGCATTTCAACTATATTTTATAGTAAAAATTACTGTAGATATGTTACAAATGACGTTGATTAAGTAGAGCAAATATTTTTGCATTATCCCTTTATTTGATATCAAGAAATTATTGGCAAGGATACATAGTACTGTAAATTTATGATGCAGTTGCAGCAGAAGCTGATGAAAAAAATGTTCACACTGCTATTGACTATAAATTATCGTCCATCAGGAACATGGATGAAAGTTCGACTGCAAAACTAATAGTGGAGAAAAAAGTATTTTAAAAATACTGGTCATGAGAGAAACACATTTTACTGTTGTTTTCATGTCAATTAAAGATAAATATGCAAATCTCATATATGATGAAATAGGACGAAAATAGCTAAAAATGGAATCTGTGAATTTTATTGCATACATACCGAACAATTATATAGCTGTAGCTTTGCTACATGGCAGACAAAAGATTCAAAACTTTCGTAGTGGTGCCGCCATCACTGATGTAGGTGATGTCATCTCCACCAGTCGAGGGAGGAACAGGTACAACAGACCAGGTGTAGTCGGTTAATTCTCTGCCGGTTTCTGGTTAACTTCATAGGTTGGTCCAGACATTTTCTCAATCACTGGATGGTTTTTGACTGTCGTTATTTTGGTGAAGCACTCAACTTCGTGTTTTTGCTAGTTGTTTGCTTTCATTTTAGTTAGCATCAACTGCATTTAGTTGTGGCATTCAGGCCATCATGTCAGCTTCTAGCCCGTGAGGTTGCTAGGTTTTGTGCCGAAGGGTGCAATGTTAAGCCTATTTAACAATACCACACTCAAAAGTGCATTAAATGTAGAGGTATTGGGTCTGAGTGTACCCGTGAATCGGCTTGTGACAAATGTAAAGTTTCTAGTGACAATCAGTGGAGTAAGGTTTTTCTAGCACATTCTCATAAACTAATAAAGGATAGGACGAGGAAGGCAGCTCTAAGAGCGTAGCCTCTTCTGCTTGTCTGCAGATCCAGTTTGTCCTGTCTCTCCTTCTCCTCCTCCTCAAGCTATGTTTCAAATCTTGAGTCCTCCTTCTACTCCTTTAACTCCTTTACCAGCTTCCTGTGTAGTTTCTCCCTACGCTATTGCCAGCCTCGAATCTAGGTTTAAGAAAAAGTTTGATGTTCTTGCTAGTACAGTTATGGAGTTAGGTTTGTTCCTGCACGATATACAAACCCTCGGTCCTTTACATAAGAAAATACTTTCAGCGTAGCTGGAATTACGGCTGTTAAATTCTTGAACAAGGTGGTTAGGCAGTAACTACCGTGTGGCAGGCGGGTAGGCTAGCCTGCCTGGATGTAAACACACCACTTTGCTTTTGGCCGCCTTCCAATGAAGACGTGTGTTTGTGAGCTCTTGCTGACTGGTCGTTGATCATTTTTACCCGGTGGTATCTTTCCGGTTTATTTTTGTTTTTTAAATAGATATGTATATACTGTGTTTGATATTAATATTAAATTCAATTAACTATCAAACCCAAACGGTTGTGATAGCCTTTATAGTCGCCTTTCTACTTTGTGTTAAGAGTCAGTGGCAAAGGTATACCAACATATTATTTACATTCTTTCGAGATATGTATTTAACGTGAAGACGAGACATGTATTTAACGTGAGTGATATTGATCCTGTAATGAGACATGTATTCATCCGAAAATTACGCTTACGCTTGGGAATTACCGAGGGGAACTTCAGAGGTTTTTTGTCCTTGTTTTGTTTTTATGGTAATTTCTTTTTTTCTTCATCCTCCTTTCACTTACTATCGGACGAAGGTAGAAGAGTGTTGGTGTTTGGGGGATCTCCTCTTACTTCGGAGGGCGGTGTCTTTGGATGCGAGAGGAGTATCCTTATTACTTTAATAATTTTTTCTTTATTTCACAGACTAACAGTGGTGATTGTGTTTACAGCAGCATTGGTTGTATAGCTCTTCGTATTGCTTGTACCTGTGACTTGTAACTGTGATACGATCCTCAAGTGTGTGTACTGATCCACTGCTGGTAATCATGTTCATTTACCACTACTACCCTGGAGTTATGTCACTGGAGGAAGCTTTCACTGCTGCCCTTAGATGTTTATCTATTCCTGTGGTAGAAGTCTGGCAGATTTTTGGAGGTATCAAAGAGGAAGAGAGAGCTCATCAAGTGTCGTCATCCTCCTATCGAGATCATCATATGTTCATGTCTCCACCCCTTCGACTTTTTAAGCTCTTTGGTGTAGAAGAGAAGGTGGTCTCCCCCCTAAGAAGTCTATCACGGGACTTCTAAGGGTCTGTCTCGCTCCCGGTGAGACAGGTGGGTCTTCCGCTTGGTCCTCCTGTTCCTCCTCATGGAAGAAGAAGATGGGGACCATGGAGGTACCAGCCACCGCTGGTACCGCCTCCTCTCCCAGCTCCAGAGGTTTACCACCTCCAGAACCAGAACCGTCTCGGTTGCTCGCTCAGGAGCCTCACCGAGTGTACAGTCCCCCACCCACAGGTGACCGTGCAACCAAAAGAAATCCAGACTGCTGAGTATGCTCACCATCAGGACCCAGCACGGTAGACGACATCGATCCATACAGCGATCGTCCAGTACCCAGGGTGACGTGACGTTCCTGCCGGACCATGCACGCGAGGCCAGTGGAGGCTGCTCAGCCAGCCCTCTTGAGAGGTTTCGGCCTCCCCGATGAGGACTTGGACGAGTCAGAGAACGGTATCGGACTGTCTCCTGTCAGGTGCACGCTCAGCCCCACCCAGATGATGGTCTCGTTCGTCGCGACCGAACAGCCTTGGTGGTGGCAGACGCTTCGCCTACCAGGCGAGAGTTTCGTAACCCTCCTCAAGGAAGCGTTCTCTCCACTGCTGCTCAGTCAGGTCCCTCCTTCCTAGGTCTTCGTGGGGACTGCTGCTTCGGCGGCTGCCACAGCCCCTTCCTGGATGGAGAACCTTCCTGAGGAAGTTTAGTGAAGAACATGAGAAGTTGTCGTCATCGTCTTCGTCATCGTCTTCGCCACCCTCTTCCCCTAAGACTTTCGAGGATGAAGAAGGTGGCCTCGCCCCGCCCCCAAGAAGTCTCACACAGGGACTTCTAAGGGTCTGTCATGCTCCGGTGAGACAGGTGGGCCTTCCGCTGGTCCTCCCGTTCCTCCGGGAACGGGGCCCGTCTCTCCTTCCTCAGGGAAAAAGACAGGGACCGTGGAGGTACCAGCCACTGCTGGTACCTCCTCCCGGCTCAAGAAGTTCCACTTCCGGACCGGGAACCATCTCTGCTGCTCGCTCGCGAGTGTCACAGAGTTTACGGTCTACGGGTGACTGTGCAGCCAAGGTCCAGACTGCTGAGTATGCTCACTGTCAGGACCCAGGCACGGAGCGGGAGGATGGTAAGAGTCGCTCAGGTGACTCTCGCCAGACCGGCGATCGCTCGCACAGCGATCATCCGGTACCCAGGGTTGACGTGACGTTCCCACCAGACTGTTCACGTTGTGAGGCTGGGATGAGGTCCCCCCGGTCACCACTGGTACCGTGGCGCGTCGAGAGGACGGTGCTCACACTCACTGGATTAGTGGTCACTACCAGTCACACCCGACCGTCGCTACCCACCGGGACCAGATGGCTCGCTAACGTACCATATGTCATCCCTCATCCACTGGTTCCTGGAGGTAGTCTCAGAATGAGGTCCCTTCAGTCGTCACTTCGCCAGTGATGGGATTTCATGTACGAGGACACGATAGTCACCTCCTCGCCACAATGTCGTAAGAATCTCTGTTGGTGGATGCAAGTTCACTGCCTCAAGTCAGGGACATCTCTTCTTTCAGTTCTGCAGGACCTAATGTTTTGATCAGATGCCTTGGATCAAGGTTGGGGCGCGCAACCTGTGCTCTG
>NC_087222.1:14515273-14571370 GCF_015104395.2 Macrobrachium nipponense
CCCCATGGACTTGCCGAGTGCAACGATCTCGTCAAGATCTGGTTTGCAAAACAGTTTCAGGATCGTCAACTGTTCCTGAATCTGCAGCACCAGCTTCGCCCACGTCGAATCCCTTGAAGTCTCGGGCAGATACGGCATCAGGCCAGAGTTTCCTCCACGAAGAATTCAAGGTTCGCCTCGAAACCTCCTGCCAAGGTTGGTCGATGAGTCGGATGCATATCACAACATCGAATGCTCCTTCCAAAATTCACGCAAGGTGAGGTTTGTGGTATCGGTGAAAAGATGTTTCGTATACAGCTTCTTGAAGTTCAATATCACTTGCTGGTCCATGGGCTGGAGGAGAGGGGTGCTGTTAGGCGGAAGATAAAGAACCTTGATAAACGAATACTCCGCTAGGATATCTTCCTGGAGGCCAGGAGGGTGAGCAGGGGCATTGTCCAACACTAGCAGACATTTCAGAGGGAGGCGCTTCTCTTCCAAGAATTTATTCACTGTCGGGCTGAAACACAGATTTGCCCACTCGGTGAACAAAAGTCTCGCTACCCAGGCTTTCGCATTAGCCCTCCACATCACTGGAAGCCTCTCCTTAAGCACTTTGTGGACCTTGAAGGCTTGAGGAGTCTCCGAATGATACACAAGTAGGGGCTTCACCTTGTAATCCCCACTGGCATTGGAACAAAGTGTCATAAGCCTGTCTTTCATAGGCTTATGCCCGGGTAGCTTCTTCTCTTCCTGCATGATGTATGTCCAACGAGGCATTTTTTTCCAAAAAAAGCCCAGTCTTATCACAGTTGAAGACTTGCTGAGAATTATAGCCTTCGTTGATTGTCATTTCGTCGAACGTCTTTATAAAGGCTTCAGCCGCTTTCGTGTCCGAGCTGGCCGCCTCCCCATGCCACACCACCGAATGGATGCCAGTCCGTTTACGGAATTTTTCGAACCACCCATGAGAAGCCTTGAAGTCTGGGGTTGATGTCGATGTCCCTTCTCCTCCGTTGTCTTAGGCCTGGGCAATCAAATCGACGAAAATAGCTCTGGCCTTGTGGCAGATTGCCATCTCCGTTTTCGTATCGCCAGCAATTTCTTTGTCTTTTATCTAGACAAGAAGTAGCCTTTCCATCTCATTGTGAATGTGTAATATATTACATTATAAATACAGATAAATTCCATATCCGTAAATAAACCCGTGACCCAAGGGGTCATTGGCGAATTAGGAGTGTAATCAAAACGCCATAACAGGACGTGAAACTAGACCATGCTATGCAATGCTTGCAGTAGCCTGGTTTGCATTTGTCTGCATAAACATTTAGGATGTCTTTTAAACAGGTCACAACACCTCCCATGGGAAGCGGTTGACCTATTCACCTGTAGCGGAAACACATGACTTCCGAGCCGTATGGCTACGTGTTCATTTTATTCATGTTATTCTATAAACGCTGAGATTGCTAGTGTTACGCTATCGATGCGACCCTCTTGTAAATCAGTTCTACTTAGATTTCCCAACTGAGCGGTCATCCGACCAACCTTTCCTATACTCCAGTGATGGAGCTAAGAAATAAAGTTGTTAACCCTTAAACGCCGACTGGACGTATTTTACGTCGACATTTTTTGTCTCTCGGGTGCCGACTGGATGTATTTTACGTCGACATACAAAAGTTTTTTTAAAAATTCGTGGAAAAATACTTTTAGGCCTACCAGCCAAAAACTCTTGAATCACGCGCCTTGGGGGATGCTGGGAGTTCACGGATCAAGGTGTTGTTTTGTATACAATCGTTACGCAGGCGCGCAAGCGTGAATTTCTTTCTTGCTGCACTAAAAAGTATCTGTGACACATCTTTGAAATTATTTTGTCACTTTGACACAATTTTTGTACCATTTTAAATTAGCCGTTACATAGAGTATTATATATGAAAATGTGCGCATTTTTATGAAAAATACAACAACAAAAATACTCATGATTGTAGCTTTTATCAATTTTGAGATATTTTCATATAAATAACGATAAGTGCCAAAATTTCAACCTTTGGTCAACTTTGACTCTATCGAAATGGTCGAAAAATGCAATTTTAAGCTAAAACTCTAATATTTTAGTAATATTCAATCATTTAACTTAATTTTGCAACTAATTGGAAGTCTCTAGCACAATATTTCGATTTATGGTGAATTTATGAAAAAACCTTTTCCTTACATCCGCGCGGTAACTCTTCCGAAAAAATCATACATGCGATTGTGGTAATGTTTGCACCATTTTAAATTAGCCGTTACATAAAGTTTTATATATGAAAATGTGCGCAATTTCATGCACAATACAACTAAAAACAACAAATGGTTGTAGCTTCTATTAATTTTGAAATATTTTCATATTAAAAATGATAAGTGACAAATTTTCAACCTTCGGTCAACTTTGACTACTGAAATGGTCGAAAAACGCAATTGTAAGCTAAACCGCTTATATTCTAGTAATATTCAAGCATTTACCTTCAGTTTGCAACAAATTGGATGTCTCTAGCACAATATTTCGATTTATGGTGAATTTATGAAAAAAAAAAACATTTTCTTTACGTCTGCGCGGTAACTCTTCCGAAAAAATCATACGTGCGATTGTGGTAGTGTTTGCACCATTTTAAATTAGCCGTTACATAAAGTTTTATATATGAAAATGTGCGCAATTTCATGTAGAATACAACAAAATATAATTGAAGGTTGTAGCTTTTCTCATTTTTGAAATATTTGCATATAAATCACGATAAATAGAAAAAAAACCATGTTCGGTCAACTTTGACTCTACCGAAATGGTCGAAAAACGCAATTGTAAGCTAAAACTCTTACAGTCTAGTAATATTCAGTCATTTATCTTCATCTTGAATCCAATTCGAAGTCTCTAGCACAATATTTAGATTTATGGTGAATTTAAAAAAAAATCTTTCCTTCCCTCCGCGCGCGGAATCTCCGCCACAAATCTCCGAAATGCGTACGTTCCATTCTCGGAATATTTGCTCCGTTTCATATTAGGCATTTCATAGAGTTTTATATATGAAAATGTGCGCAATTTCATGTAAAATAAAACAAAAAATATTTGAAGCTTGTAGCTTTTCTTATTTCCGAAATAATTGCATATAAAAAAATTTATATATAAAAAATTCGACATTCGGTCAACTTTACCTAGTCAGATATGGTCGAAAACTGCATTTGTAAGCTAATATTCTTACAGTATAGTAATATTCAATCCTTTGTCTTCATTTTGAAAGAAATTGGAAGTCTCTAGGAGAATATTTAGATTTATGGTGAATTTTTGAAAAAAATATTTGTTTACTTCCGTGCGTTACGAATTCATGCATTATTTTGTGATAACATTTTCTCTGTGTTGCTTTTATCATTTTACAATGTGTTATATACCAAAATGATTGCAATTTAGTGTAAATTACAACGAAAAAAAAGTAACTCGTTACCTTTAACCGTTTTGCGCACAGCGCGATTTGAATACAATTATATATGAAATTTCGTTTTTGCGCTCTCATATATCGCATTATTTATATATGATAATGATAATTTTTTTCATTTCTGATGGTTGCATACTAAACTTCAGCCAATGAGAAAAAAGGAGCAAAAATGAACTCTTAATCTTGAAAACTAAGCGCGCTGTGATTTTTTGAAAAAAATATTTTTTCCGCTTCCGCGCTCACTCTGAAACACCTCCGGCACAAGGGAGACATTTTTTTTTTACCGCTTCGACGTTTAAGGGTTAAGAAGTTAACTCAGTACGTTTGAGTCATCTCACTTATTCTGAAGAAGAACCAAAATCTACTAGATATCACTCAGACGAGAAGGGGAAAAGGAACCACAATGCTTGCGTATAACAGTCGCAAGAAAAGACATACAAACTGTCACCATCCTATACCATTGTAAGAGGTGGACAGCAGACAGTAAGACATGTAGCTCCTCTTGCTGGACAAAATAGTCACGCCCTTGGAAGGTGTAGCTGCTTTGATGACATCCTTCTGCTTAAGGATGGTGCCTATTGTCGACTGATTTTGGCTGTATTCCTTTGCGATCACACTCAATCGCATACCAGCTTCATATTTTTTAATGATTCCATATTCGTCTCCAAAGAAAGCATCCTCTTCTTTCCGTGAACTTCAACTTTCTTGGGACCCATGACTAAGTATATACTGTACGTAATTATGTTATGTAGTAAAGTTCTCACACAACACAATAAAGTAGCACTACAATGAAATCACTAACGAATTTACGTTAATCAACGAAATCGTATAGAACTAACAAATTCCACGTGCTTACGATACCGATAATGCCGCAAAGTGGCCGAAGAAGCATGCCACTACGTAGATGCACGATGGGAGAGATGCTGACCAACAGGAGAGAAGGATCTTATGGCGTTGACTAGCATCAGGAACCAATGGGAGAGCGGGAGGATTATGGACATGAAACAGGAATCAGATTCGGACCGACATTGGCATACCTAATTGAGCGATGTCAGGCTGCTGGTGGCTACGTATACCTATTTATGAATTAAAAACAATGAATATGCATCTTTTCCATGAATCTTTTAAAAATTTATACATTATTGTATCCAATAATATTGTATGTATTCTCAAATTATTCTATCATAAAATACTAACAAAGCAGTCAATGTTTTGGTTTGGAAATCAGCTGATGGCAAATATGAGTTTAGTTTGCTGTGTTTATGTTTTATTTCACCGTATTTAATGCAATTCGGAGCGAATTGCCTTGCTTCTAGTTAGCATAAATATCTAGATAATTTACTTATATGAGACAAGGTAATTTGTCATTGTACGACATGTTTTCAAGTCAAAATATGAATTTAATACGTCTCGTTAACTAAATTATTTTTTCATTAACAGATTGCATTGTGGGTATGTTTATTGTGTAAAAATATTACGTGATTCCATTCAGTATTTTTACTTGAGTTCTTCGTAGTACGAACTTTACTGTTAAATGTGTTACTTATCTTTTATTGGCATGAAAACATAAGTAAATTGTGTTCTTTCAAGATCTGAAGTTTTAATTAAAATTATTCTCTCTCAATTTTATCTACGGTTGTGTTTGATGGTAAAAGTTTACTGAAGTTATACCCTTGTTGCCGATGCATGATAATAGTCATTAGCAGCGCGAAAAGTGAGCTGTGTGTGTGGAGAGGCGGGAGCAGGGGAAAAACTCGTATGTTCAGCGGGACACCATTTTTTCTTGCTCGAGCCGCTTCCCAGTCATTTTAGTTGTGGGTGGTTGCAAAGTCGATCAGTCATAAATCGCATAGGTCGTAAGTCGACAACCAGCTGTACCTGTTTTTTTTTTTTTATTATTTTTATCACAAAAAGTTTATTTTATGGTAAAAATGCTAAAACAACCAAGGAATTTGTGGATATTTCTCAGAAAAATGCCACAAATAAGGGGGGTATATGTTCCAGAGAGAAATCTGTGAATATGCGAGTCTGCAAATCCGGAGTCTGTGAATACGGCAGGTTGACTGTAATCGTTGCTTAAATGCTACAACCATAAACAACTAAATGAAAACAATTGCTTTGCTACAACAACCGACCAAATCTAATAATAACAATGTATTGCTTGCATTTCAACTATTATTTTATAGTAAAAAATTACTGTAGATATGTTACAAATGACGTTGATTAAGTCGAGCAAATATTTTTACATTATATATACCTTTATTTGATATCAAGAAATTATTGGTAAGGAAACATAGTACTGCTAAATTTAAGATGCAGTTGCAGCAGAAGCTGATGAAAAAAAATGTTCACACTGCTATTGACTATAAATTATCGTCCATCGGGAACATGGATGAAAGTCGACTGCAAATAATAGTGGAGAAAAAAGTATTTGTTCCGACACGGCATACAAACCTTCGGTCCTTTTACAATAGGAAGATACTAGCGGCAGCTGGATAGGTCGTAAGCTTCGAACAAGGGGTTCGGTAGTTAACTGCTTGTCCGACAGGCGCGCGCGCAAAGGCGACTGGGAGGTAAACAAATCACTTTTGCTTTCGGCCTCACAGTGGATGGACGTGTGTGTTCGCTCTCTGCCCGCTGCTCGTCGTTTGCTTTCTTGTTTGTTTGTAATTGTGTATGAAAGATTGTAAGTACAGCATTCTCTCTTTTCATATTAAATTACGCTAAATTCATTAATGATGGAATCTCCGCGCCTCGCTACCCCAAGGAGACTTTGCCCGGGTACCGAAGGGCGCAAATGTGGGAAATTCAGATCTTTCCCCGAGATAGACCCTCATGTTTTGTGTGCTCGGTGCCGGGGGCGCGAATGCAATCCCGGGCCGAGCCCTGTGATGTTTGTATGAACTGGTCGGAGGCGCAGTGGACATTGTATGAGGGCAGGAAGAAGCGAAGGCCTGCAAAGGAGTCGTCGGAAAGCTCTCCCGCGACTCCTTTGGTGACTGGACACTTCGTCTTCTTTCCTGCCGCCCCGACTCAACTTCCACGTCTCGCGCCTTCCCCTTCGGGGGCGGTGTCTAGGTCCTTCTCCTCTCCCGATGTGTCGAGTGTGGAGGAGGGCGCTAGATACCCCGACGTAGAGTTGTACTCTGGGTCCTCATATCCGCTCGTCTTCGCGCGAGCGGGTAGAGGATCCTCCTAATCACCCGACTTTTGCCTCCTCAGGTGCGGTTGCCGTGAAGGATGACCTCGGACAGGTGTGGGCGTCGTTGGGACTGCAGGGCGTGCCGAGTGTCCAGGGGCTGCTCTATCATCTCGCTGGCTCCGTGGCGGTTACGCACGCTACGGTCACAACCACCACCACGACCCTGACAACACCTGGCTACGCGTCACCTCCTCACCTGGTGTACACCCAGCACGCGGTCTCTGTGACACCCACAACATCGGTGCAGGGGCCAGTCGCCGTAACTCGGGGGAGTGTGATGCCGCCACCTGGGTTTGCCGTGTTGCCACGACCGGACTTCATGTGCCCGAAGAGGCTCGCCCCTGGACCTCCCACCGGTGCCGATGATGTCTGTGCCGCTGGTTAGACCATCTGTACCGTCCACACAGCCTGCCGTACCTGCACCGTGACCACCGCTGCTGTTCCTGTCCTGCTCCTGCCGTCTCGACTGCCGTTCCTGTGATGCTCGCACCTGCTGATGTTGTCCCTGTTCCTGGCGCCGCTGCTCCCGATGCTGGTCTGTTCGGACAGGTACGTCCGGGCCCTGTTGCTTCGGCAACAGCAGCCCCGGCTCCGTCCTGGATGACAGATCTGACGTCGGTCCGAGGAGGGGTTGACGAAGAAGAAGAAGAAGAGGAGAAGGTGTCGTCGTCGTCTTCATCGTCTTCTTCGTCGTCGTCGTCGTCTGCCGCCTCTTCCCCTTCTTCTTCTAAGGCCCCCCCGCCTAAGAAGAAGAAGGTCGCCTCCCCCCCCCCTAAGAAGTCTCCTTCGGGAGCTTCTAAGGGCCCGTCTCGCTCTGGTGAGACGGGGGGGTTCTTCCGCTGGTCGCCCTGCTCCTTTCGGGAGTCAGGACCCGTCTCTTCTCCCGCAAGGAAGAAGACTACGGGGGCCAGAGGGGTGCCGGCTAACACCGGCACTTCCTCACCTGCTGTTAGTGGTTCGACCACGGCAGCAGGATCCGTCTCGGCCGCTCGTTCGCGAGAGTACCGAGTGTACGGTCGCCTACCAGCGACCGTGCAGCCAGGAACCAGACCTCTGAGTCCGCTCAGCGTCAGGTTCACGGCACGGAGCGGAAGACTGGTGACAGCCGCTCACGCGACTCTCACCAGACAGCTCTCGCTCTCACGGCGAGCGGCTGGCTACCCGGGCGGACGTGACGGTCCACGACCGGCCACGGGCTGAGGCTGGGAAGAGGTCCCCCCGTTCGCCGGCACCAGCCACGGCTGGTACCAGCGAACTGACGCACCGTGAGGATATGCACCGGTCTCACCGTGACAGTGGAGCTCGCCGGTCGCCTGACCGTCGCTCTCACAGAGAGCGATCGGGTACGGCGACCAGCACCAGCTCCTCTGACACACGAGACCGGGGCCGCTGTTCTCGGTCCAGCCGTTCTCCACAGCGAGACGGCTCGACTAGGTCTGCAGCTCGATCGCCACCGCGGGTTGGCGATCGCCTGCAGTCCTCCAAGCCAGCTGGTTCGGCCAGTGAGCGAGGAGAGAGCGTCAGGTCTGCCTCTCCATACCTTCAACCTCCTCGGTTACACCGGGAGGGGCGAGGTATTGAGGAGTGATCGTGAGGGTGCGCCCCTCAGGATCCCGCCACGTCGTCGTACGTACCAGGCTCGGTTCTCGGACCAGCCCAGGTCGTACGCACAGGTGGTTGGAGGAGACCCAGAGGGGGCTGTCGC
The DNA here is from genome assembly GCF_015104395.2 of Macrobrachium nipponense. Classification (NCBI taxonomy): domain Eukaryota; kingdom Metazoa; phylum Arthropoda; class Malacostraca; order Decapoda; family Palaemonidae; genus Macrobrachium; species Macrobrachium nipponense. The sequence goes on from NC_087222.1 coordinate 14,523,621, forward strand.
TGCTCCTCTCCTTGAGGGAGGTCTCGGGAGGTACTCCTGTTCGAGGGACTGGACGGTCCGACTCCACAGGATGCTATCACACCCGAGATCCAGAGGAACTTTGCCGAGGTTATTGCGCTGATTCGTCAGCACAACGACCTCGGGGAAGGATCGCCGCTCCCACCATCCGAGCCCACGTCCCGGCTCGAGTCGTTCTGGGGCCCGAAGAGGGAACCCAGACCGACGGTGGGTTTGCCGCGTTCCGAGCTTGCGGACTCAGTGCTAGACCAGGTTGAATCGCTTGTCTCCGGACAAGACGGTTCGCTCAAGTCTGGCAGGTCGAGCAAGCTGCTTCCACCTCCTCTGCTACGACAGCGGCGGTTTTACGTGCCATCTGAAGACCCGATGCCGCCCAAACAGGTGAACCCGGAGTTAGCTAGGCTGACTCCGGGTGTGTCTCTGCAACAAGCTCCTGTCCGAGAACCTGTGGTTCTCGCAGCAAGAGGCACTCGGCCTGGAATCTACCGCCATGGCAGCTTTCCAGGCCGTCTCCTGGCTAGATCTGTGGTCCCTCACAGTATCTAAGGTCGCAGCCAACTCCGGGGGAATTTCTCCCGAAGAGGACTCGGCCTTCGGGAGACTTTGCCAGTCTGGGGGAAGAGCCATCTCCTTCCTTGCCCACCAGACGGTGAACCTGTGGGCCAACCTGGTTCTCCGACGAAGGGACGCTGTCCTTACTCGGGTTTCCAGGGCGGCCGGCGTGAGGCGGCGTTGGGGCTTCGAAACGGACCTCTACGGAGTTCCACGTCTCTCTTCCCAGGAGAGATGGTGGACGCTGCGGTGGACAGACGGCGTACTGAAGACAGTGACCGTCTGGTTCACCAGGCAGTCTCGAAGGCTTCTGGGCAGCCTCGGACTGCGGCCAAGTCTAAGAGCTCGGCTAGCGCTTCCTCGGCTGCTAAGACGGTTGCTGCGTCGAAGCCCCGAGGAATGACTCTGTCTTCTTCAACTTCTGGCAAGGGGGGCCGTAACCAGCCCTCCTCCCAGCCCTCCTCATCCCTAGTGGAAGGCTCTGGGAAGAAGTCGAAGAAAGGGGGGGGGGGGAAACGCTAGGGACGGCGTTCCCCCTCACCTGCTGCCGGAAGTGGGGGGTGCCTGGCCAGCCATTGGGCAACTTGGCAGCGCTACGGCGCCGAGACCTGGATTGTAGATGTCCTTCGGGAGGGATATCTATTACCCTTCGAATCTCGGCCACCCCTCACCTCCAACCCGGTCCAACAGCAGTCGTACGTCCCCGGGTCACCGAAGGACGTAGCACTCAGACAGGAGATCAAGACCATGCTGAGCAAAGATGAGCTGTTAGAGATCGTCACGGATCAGTCACCGGGCTTTTACAGTCGACTCTTCCTGGTGGAAAAGTCTACGGGAGGCTGGCGCCCGGTGATAGATCTCTCTCCCCTGAACCGTTTTGTTCGCCAGACCCGGTTCACGATGGAGACGGCACGCTCAGTGCTCGAACTTCCATCAGGGAGAACGATTTCATGCTTTCAGTGGACTTGAAGGATGCGTATTTCCAAATACCCATTCATCAGTCCTCCAGAAAGTACCTCCGCTTCATCCTCGACGGGACGGTGTACCAGTTCAGGGCACTGTGCTTCGGTCTCTCAACCGCCCCACAGGTGTTCACGCGAGTGTTCACTCTGGTGTCTGCTTGGGCCCATTCGCACGGGATACGTCTGATGAGGTATCTCGACGATTGGTTAGTCCTGGCGAGCTCCCGCTCGCAGTTGCTACAGGACAGGGATCGGCTGCTCGAGTTCTGTCGCGATCTGGGGATCGTTGTGAACTTCGAGAAGTCCGATCTCGAGCCCAAGCAGAGGATGAAGTACCTGGGTATGCTGATCGACACGGTAGCAGGGCGAGTCTTCCCCGCGGACTCGCGGATCAGCAGATTCAGAGAGGCAGCCAACCAGTTCCATGTCTCGGCAGGAACAGGTAGCTCAGCGATGGCAAGTCGTGATCGGACACCTGTCGTCACTCGAGAAGTTAGTCCCTCACGGGCGTCTTCACCTGCGGTCTCTTCAATGGAGACTAAAGGAGAGTTGGTCACAGGCGACGGATCCCCCAAGCTTTCCAGTGTCACTGACACAGGAGGTGAGGCAGGACCTAGCCTGGTGGCTCGACGACAGGAACCTCTTAAGAGGAGTGCCTCCTGCGCACTCCCCCCCCGGACATGCAGCTGTTCTCAGACGCATCGACCGAGGGATGGGGCGCACACCTGGAGGAGTTGCTGACTCAGGAGTGTGGGACGAGAACGACAAGCACCTTCACATCAATGTACTGGAACTCAAGGCAGCGTTCCTCGCTCTCCAAGAGTTTCAGGACCGCTTGATGGGACACTCAGTGGTGTTGATGTGCGACAACACCACGGTGGTGGCTTACGTCAACAAACAGGGGGGCCTAGTGTCTCTCCCGTTGTACCAGTTGACACGGCAGGTGCACGAGTGGGCTCAGGCACACTCAATAGAGCTGTCGGCACGATACATTCCAGGGAAGAGGAATGTAGTAGCAGACACGCTCAGCCGTCGGGATCAGGTGATAGGGACCGAATGGTCTCTACACCAGGACGTGGCGGAAAGGCTCTTCGACCTGTGGGGGCGACCAGTCGTGGATCTGTTCGCCACCCGGCACAACAGGAAGCTCCAGGTGTTCTTCTCGGCCGTGCCGGACCCATGGGCAGCTGCAGAGGACGCTCTTCAACACCCGTGGGACAACCTCTTCGTCTATGCCTTTCCCCCGTTCAGCCTGATTCGCAAGGTGATCAGTCGAGCGCTGGTCACCCCGAATCTCAGGATGATCCTGGTGGCTCCCAAATGGCCACAGGCCATTTGGTATCCGGACCTGCTGGCTCTTCTCGCAGGAGAACCGAGAGAGATTCCCCCTTGGCACAACCTTCTCGCCCAGCCACACGTCGAGCGGTACCACCGAGCAGTCCAGTCCCTACGTCTTCACGGCTGGCTGTTATCCACCATCTCTTGCGAACGAGAGGCTTTTCTCGTAGCGCAGCAACAGAGATGGCTGGAAACGTCCGTCAGTCCTCTGCAGCGGTGTACCAGGGGAAGTGGGCCGTCTTCTGTGGTTGGTGTCGTAGACGGGGTCTATCTCCTCTCAGAGCCACTCTTCAGCAGGTAGCGGATTTCCTCGTTTTTCTTCGCCGAGAGAAGCTCCTATCAGTCCCCACAGTGAAAGGATACAGAGCCGCCTTGGCGCTCGTCCTGAAACTGAGGGGGTTGGGGACATCTCGAACTCGTTCGAGATCTCCTTGCTGATGAGGAGCTTCGAGAGGTCTTGCACCCACCCAGGGAACTCAGGCCCCCTGCGTGGGACGTGGACTCTCGTCCTTAGGAGTCTGACTCGAAACACCGTTTCGAGCCACTCCGAGAGTCGTCAGACAGGGATCTGACCCTCAAGACCCTCTTCTTGCTGGCCCTGGCATCGGCGAAGAGAGTAGGGGAACTTCATGGGCTTTCCTATGATGTACGACACTCCAGGGATGGGGATCCGTGACGCTCGATTTCGTCCCGAACTTCGTTGCGAAGACTCAGAAACCGTCAGTCCCTGATGACAGGTTCGAGTCATTCACGATTCCCTCCCTATTGGACTTCACCGATAATGATGCGGATGAGATGCTGCTTTGTCCTGTGAGGGCGCTACGGCGCTATCTGAAGAGAACTCGTCACCTCAGGCCTGAGTGTCGACGCCTCTTCGTTAGCACCGGGGGTCACCAAGAAAGAAGTATCCAAGAACACTCTTTCATTCTGGCTGCGTGAGGTCATCAGGAGGGCGTATGAGGCTGATGGTAGTGACGACATCCGTACGTCCCGTCCGAGAGCTCACGAAGTCAGAAGTATTGGCCCCTCGTTGGCGTTTCGCAAGAACTTCTCCGTGGCGCAGGTCCTGAAGGCAGGGGTCTGGTCTAACCAGACTACCTTTAGTCCTTCTACCTTCGGGGCTATTGCCCACAGGTCCTTGGATACCTTTTCCTTGGGACCCGTGGTGGCTGCTCAACAAGTTGTGTAGCTAACCCCAGACCCTCGCAGGCTGAACAGCATCGAGTCCTGGTGTGACTGTGTGGATGGATGTGTGAGTGAGTGAGTGACTGGCTCTCTCTTCCCATCTTTTCCTTCCCCTCTACCTGTGGGCAGAGGGCCATGGTCGTCACTACGCTGGATGAGGACGAGATGCAGGTGAGCTATATGACAGAGCCCCATCCTATCCCTTTCACTAGGGATAGGAGCAGAATATCCACCACTTCCTTCTACAAGGGGGGGAAGTGGATGCCTACAAGAGTCAAACCCATGACTTTATATTTGCTCCTGTACAGGAACAAGTTCTTGCATTGCTGGTACTAAGAGATGCGCATGCCCCTCTCTTAGTACTCGGTCCAGAGGTCTGACCATTGATCCTGCGGTGCACACCCCGATCAATCGGACAGAGGCTTGGATCCCTCCCTCGCTCTTACGACCAGGGAAGCTTCCAAGGTAGGGCGAACACCAGTCTGTTCACAAAAGACTCAGATTCCACCCACCAAGAAGTGAGTCTTCCTATTGTAAAAGGACCGAAGGTTTGTATGCCGTGTCGGAACAAATGACAATTTGTCTAAAATTGCATTTTTCCTAACTATACAAACCTGAGGTCCTTTTACACATAGCCCCACCTCATGCCACCCTCACTCTGCAGTTTTTGCTTGGGCCAAAGCAAAAGTGATTTGTTTACCTCCCAGTCGCGCGCGCGCGCCTGTCGGACAAGCAGTTAACTACCGAACCCCTTGTTCGAAAGCTTACGACCTATCCAGCTGCCGCTAGTATCTTCCTATTGTAAAAGGACCTCAGGTTTGTATAGTTAGGAAAAATGCAATTTTAGACAAATTGTCATTTTTATGCATTCAACTTACCTGTCAGATATATACTTAGCTATAGACTCCGTCGTCCCCGATAGAAATTCGAATTTCGTGGCACACGCTACAGGTAGGTCAGGTGATCTACCGCCCCGCCGCTGGGTGGCGGGAATAGGAACCATTCCCGTTTTCTAAGACAGATTTTCTCTGTCATTTGGAATGTAAACATACGTTTGCAGTTCCTCCTGATTTGGATTTTCGTGTTTCATCGCCATCGATCTTCTGGGCTATCTTTTGCAGGGAAGTACTGGGTCTTTGGTTCGGCATACGTTTATTAACTGTTTTAACGAATTTGGCTTCGAAAATTTCGAAGAATACATTACGTGTAACTACCGAAGTTTTCAGTAGACACTTACATAGTTTGCAAGAAGGGAAATATTAATATTTATTCATTAATGGGTAATAAAAGTTAAAATTGATTGAGGCTAACTTCCTTATCGAGGAAGTCAGGAATACATAGAACTAGTTACACTTCCTTTAGAAGTTTTATAGCTCTCGTACTAACGAGCAGTTAGAGCATTAACAGTACTAGTAGTGTTGTATCCTCATCACTTCTTACTTTACAGAACTACAAATTCATATTGCAATTTGAAGATAAAGGAATATAGCTCCAAAAGCGAGCTATTAGAAGGTAAGAAGTGAATTAGTGTTTCCCCATTGCAATGGAGGGTGCGTCTGATCGGCTTCATCTCGCTCCCAGACCTAGACCTCTTCCAAGCTCACAGGCCCAGAGGAGAAGGAATGTCGAGAGGCTTACGGAGGTTATGGAGAATCCCCACCGATCAGGCGTCCCCTCGGCAGTGTCTGTAGAACGTCCCAGACTGCCAGGGATAGCCATTGGAAAGGCATCCTAAACAGTGTTTCCCCCTTATGGTTAAACCTCCTTACCCTCGGCGGATGAGGAGAAGGAAGATTCATCAACGAAGATTCTTATGAATATACAAGATAATCTTGTTTATGTTATGAATAAAGAAAGAGGAAAATTGGATGGTTATAGTATCATTACTAAAGCATAGCTTCATGTAGGCACCAGGTGCAAGTCAAGTGCCAGGTGCCTGCTTAGACGTCTACCTTGATGAAAGATCCTCCCAAACGCTCATGAAGGAATGCCATGGGGAAGGAACATAACCAAAGGCCATACCACGTTGAATACCGCTTCTCTTCCGATCAACGAAGTTCAGTAACGTGGGGTCTGGTCAGTACGTGGATAGGTGCCACAGGATAGAGCGGTGACGTCTCAGTCTCTCAATGATAGAATTCCTTCGCCTTTAGCGTAAGGAACAATAACCTATGAAAGGGATTAATCTCCTTCTGATCTTCTCGAATGGGAAGAAGTTTAGAAGACGAGGCTCCAATGAGGAAATACTTTCGAATTATAAAATTCTTACAGTATCCAGGATTTCCAGCTTCTTTGTGTTGGAAGATGGAAATTGAACAGGGTATCCTCTTGAGATTTGTCACGGGATCAGTTTTTCCTGACGGGCGCGAAATGTCGCACAGGCGGCTGTCGCCCTTGTCAGGATGTGTTTGAATCTGTGGGAAGTTTCTCTGGAAGAGAACCCAAGAACTTACTTCTCGTGAAAGAGAGACTAGTGGTCGCATAAGCGACTTCGTCTCTATCACATTGGTTTGATTTGGAGAGAAGTTTTTTTTGTAGGATCAGCCTTCACCTGCCAGGTACTCAAGATGTCGCACAGGCGAACGTAACCCTTGTCAGGATGAAGCTGGTTCTACTTTAAACCCTTTACCTTATGAAGAGAGGTGCTCTCCTCGGGTAACTCACTCTTTTCCCAACATTATGGGACAAGAGATGGAAGATATCAGACTAGGAAGTCAATGAGGGTGCAGGTCTTTCAGCTTACAAGACCTTAGCAACCCTTTTATTGCAAGAATTCGGAGAGTCTCTTGAGTTCTGCCACCCCTCCTTCTCCTAGTTCGTTACTTTTATTAGGATTATAAGTCATCCTCTTCTGTATATATGCAGCAAACCGATTTTCATAATGAGAACTTTGCAATTGTTTGGAATTGGACAAGACTTGTATGAGCTCGCATTATTTGATTAGAGGCTTTTTCAAGTAAAAGAAGCATAGATTACAGCATTATGTCCATGGATAGGAAGCTTGAATGATTCTCTTCGATCCTTATTTCTCATTAGGATCTCCTTCGTCTAGTACCAATTCGTTTTATTAACGAAAAGAACGAAGTTAGGAGATTTTACATTCTCTCTCGGCCTCAGCGAGGAAGGAATGTAGTAGAGAATTCACCTTAAGACTACGGTATGATCATGTCATATACATATACCGAAGTTGACTCTATGGTTGACAACTGAATTCCTAGTATCCTTACAAAAGTGTTCCTAGTTTAATTCTGTTTACCGCAATGTAAGAGAATTATAGAGGATTCTTTATGGCAGGAGTTATCTCAGGCTTTCGGGAAGCATATGTAGAAAGCATAATCGTATTAAAGAACGAAGATTGCTCAGGATAAGTTCGATACAAAGCATCCTAAGGAGTGAAGCAAGAAGAAGATCTAAATTGTGGGAAAGATGGGAAAATGAGGCACTTGTCCCCTAAAGGACTTAATCTCTGTATTAGCAAGATGTCATCTGCAGATTTTGTCATTATTATATTTATTGCTGATATTTTATTTTTTCATTATTTCTGCGATTACTATCAAGTTAAAGTTTTTTTTTTATATATACATTCAATTTATGTATTTAGCCCTCTGGACCAGACTACTGTAACCACCTAAGGTCTCTAGTGAAATTTAAGCTATATAATTTGTGCACTAACTGTTATAACTCTCAATGCATTTTTTTTTCTCACCAATATTATTACTATTACCAGTATTATGATTACTATCTTTTATGCTACCTCAACTATTTTGTGGATAAGTGCCGATTACTAATTTTTCCTATCATGTTGACTCATATATCTAGATTGTGTATGTTACTGTGTATTTTGTATGTTCATTGTATATGGCCCTGAACCGAAATAAAGGATATTACTATTATTATTATTATTATTATTATTATTATTATTATTCTTATTATTATTATAAGTCTGTTGGGAATCATTTTCTTCGTGGCAGAAGTTGTTTCCCTGATCTCAGGCTTTCGAGACGCATGTTTAGAAAGCATAATCGTTTCAAAGAACGAAGATTGCTCAGGATAAGTTTGATAAGTCTTTTGGGAATCATTCTCTTCGTGACAGAAATTGTTTCCCTGAATGGACTATATATTGTCCATAAAAGTTTTTCCTACTGAGAACGGAATAAACATAGAAGGCTCAATGCGGCAGAAGAGCCAGAAGCGCCAGCCTGGCGCAAATGCGCCAGAAGAGCCAGCCTGGCGCAATGCGCCAGAAGCGCCAGCCTGGCGCAAATGCGCCAGAAGCGCCAGCCTGGCGCAACGCGCCAGAAGCGCCACCCTGGCGCAATGAGCCAGAAGCGCCAGCCTGGCGGCAATAGCAATTAACGCCACCTGCGCAATTACGCTAAGAATGCCAGCCTGGCGCAATTGGCGCTATCCAAGATAATTTCTCGTTTTAGTGAGTTATTAACCTTAGAGTTCACTAGCCTCTTCGACAGAGGCGTAGTAACGGCAAGTTTTATTCCTGATTTCGTTCCCCTTCTAATCGAAAATGGGTTCGATCCCAAGGAACTATGAAATTATTTATTTTAAGCATTTAGGCCAATGCCACAGCTCTCTCATATCACAAAGAGAATCAAGAATCTCTTTTTTTCGCCCGGGTTCGCGTTGACAAAAGAGAACCTGTTCGGAAATCAGACACGGAACGTAACGATTCTTAAGAGATTCACTGCAATATGTTGCATGTCCGTGAGAAACTTCTCGATAGACGATAATAATTGTGAAATTATGTCTAGCATCTATTGGAGAGAGTTGTAAAAAACCTGAGAGAAGTCTTCTTCATAATCGCTTCACAAGGTGGAAGACGACCAGGCTTCCTATAGATTACTTCATTATTCTTGACCCAAGAGATGTAGCAATTTACGCCATCTTTAGTTTCCCCTAAATATAAATTCTTAACGGATGTTAAGATAAAGGGCATCAAAGGAAGAAAGGATGATACTTTATGCTTCATTTTTGGCCTTAGATATATTGGATTCACAGAGATCAAAACGTTCTTCTCACAGCATGTTTCGTAAGAAATTTCCCAAAGATTCTGGAGGTTCTATTAGAATCCACTATATAGACCTGTAAAACCTCTCCATTCTGAGTCGGTCTGCGTGCAGACTGACCAGAAGTAGACATGGTAAGAGGATTTTTTCAAGGTAAATGGCAAGGTCATGGTAAAGACATAGACTTGCTGCAGATCTTGCTGGTGGGAATAGGGAAGCTGTCCTCTTCCTATACCTCTGTGAACCACATACGGGGTGTTTTCTTCCCTTTCAGAGGGAAGAATCACCTTTGTCTATATCTTTTATCAACAACGCAGTATAAGGTTATATTCTGTCTCTGCAAGGAGAATTAGATATAGCAGAGAATTAAGATCTTCGGGATCTTATACGATACCTCTATACGATAAGAGTAGGATATCATGCACTGAGTATGGGATTCTTTTTGTTTGGAGTCCTCAGATTCCGTGTTATGACAAGATGGAACTGCTCCTCATAAAACTTCTTTCAGAAATTTTATGAGGGAATTCCTCGTTTCTCTCGGTCCTATACGACCAAGAAGAAAAGGGAATTTTTTGTGCATTGGAATCTCGCATCAGATTCTATGGGAACTTGGCAATGGGTTCTTGCCAGCATAATATGTCGGCAAAAAGAACTAAAACCCTCTGTTCCTCACTCAACGCTCCAGATAGAGTTTCGTTGTTCAGACAGGGTCCTTACGTTTTCATCTACAGAAGAAGAAATGGTGGAAACGTTTGCCTACAGAGTTTTTGGAATGTGATGAGGGCTCAAAATGCTGCCCAGTTAGTATTAAGAGGGATATATATAAAGAGCTAAGAAATCAGGGGTCCGCCCAATTTCTACTCTGAGTCTCCTTCGACTTCCAGGCTCCTTCCCTTCCTTCGGGCAAGGATAGGGAAGATTCTACAATGAGAAACCTCATCATGTAAGAAGAGATCTCGGTAGCAATAGAAGTAATCACGAAGGATCCTTTTCGGAATAAGACTCTTATCTCTCGTACTGTTAGATTTCATATCAATTATGGATGTAGTTGACTACTTCTCCTCCCCTTGCCGGAGAGGCCGAGAGCTCAAAGTGGAAGAAGGTCTTCCACCCTTCTCAAAGTCTCCTGATAAACTATTGTGGTTGTTTAGGACTTTCGGACAATGTAGCGCCAACTAGGCGCTAAATGCCATAACAGGCGTAAAAAACGCCAGAGGCAGACAGTCCCAAGAATCACTGTCATTGTCTGGTGAGGAGAAAGAGTGGGCCTCCAACCTGGCTTAGATTTGCAAGAGGAGAACAAATCGGACAGATAAGAGAGTTCGATGGGGACATCGACAGACATCTTCGAGACTCTAACAAGCTCGAAGCTCTAGCAAGTGGGGAGGGGGCAGCCAGGCTCCAGAGGCGAGGCTCCAGGCAGGCGCAAGGCGCCAGCCAAGAGCGAGGCGCCAGGCAGGCGCGAGGAGCCAGCCAGGCGCGAGGCACCAGACAAGCGCGAGGCGCCAGCCAGGCGCGAGGCGCAAGGCACCAGCCAGGCGCAAGGCGCCAGCCAGTCGCAAGACGCCAGCGAGGCGCCAGGCAGGCGCGAGGAGCCAACCAGGCAAGCGCGAGGCGCCAGCCAGGCTCTAGGCTTCATCCAGAAGAGATCCATTTCTAAGAAAGCCCTGGTCTTCTTTGAAACTATGTGATCACTAAAACACTTCATGAGTATCTTGATGATTCCTTCAAACAGCTGAGAATTAAAAGCGAATGAAGTGCGAGCTTTTTATGAATTCTTGTTCTTTCCATAACAATATGTCATTAAGTACATATTAGCTGTCCTTTACGGGAGATGCAACTCTGGGTTGACCTCCCATTATACGAAGGATGTCAAGTTGACCTACGAGAGATACGTCTCTCTGGGTTATACATGTCTACGGATAAGTTGCTGGGATAGGGAGTCGACACTGATCCTTAACTAGTGAGTTAAATCTTAATTTAACGGAATTTTATTATTTGGGTTGTTTGAAAGGAGTTTGGGGATAACTCTTTTTCAAGTTAAGCACGAACCCTTGTGTGAGGATCAGGTGATCGGGATCGGTGTTGTGCTCCTTAATTATGCCACTAGGCATAGGTGTTTTGTCATGTAAGTGGATAGGACCCCTTTGACAAATAACCATTAGATTCTGTCAAGTAAGTGGATAAGACCCCATTGACAGATCTACAAGAACTCTTAGCCATAGGTCACATCCTCGCTGAGGCTCTTTAGACAAAGCAGACTCCTAGCAATAGCTAGGAGGTCAACCCTTCGTCTAAACACATAGGAACCAAAGTTTTATTTATTTATTACCTACAACGTATGTTGTTTCCTGTGTATTCAGTAAATTAGCTGTCTCTTACCCTCCGCCAAAGGTGCCAATCAGCTAAGTATATATCTGACAGGTAAGTTGAATGCATAAAAATGTTATTGTCATGATACAATAAAGTTTTATGCATATTTACCTGGCAGATATATACGATTAATGGCCCACCCAGCCTCCCCTCAGGAGACAGGTGGAAGAGAAATTCTGTCTTAGAAAACGGGAATGGTTCCTATTCCCGCCACCCAGCGGCGGGGCAGTAGATCACCTGACCTACCTGTAGCGTGTGCCGCGAAATTCGAATTTCTATCGGGGACGACGGAGTCTATAGCTAAGTATATATCTGCTAGGTAAGTATGCATAAAACTTTATTGTATCATGACAATAACATTTTAAAAAATACTGGTCATGAGAGAACACATTTTACTGTTGTTTTCACGCCAATTAAAGATAAATATGCAAATCTCATATTATTATGAAATAAGACGAAAATAGCTAATGAAATCTGTGAATTTTATTGCATACATACCGAACAATTATACAGCTGTAGCTTTGCTACATGGCAGACAAAAGATTCAAACTTTCGTAGTGGTGCCGCCATCACTGATGTAGGTGATGTCATCTCCCACCAGTCGAGGGAGGAACAGGTACAACAGACCAGGTGTAGTCAGTTCATTCTCTGCCGGTTTCTGGTTAACTTCAGTGGTTGGTCCAGACATTTTCTCAATCACTGGATGGTTTTTGACTGTCGTATTTTGGTGAAGCACTCAACTTCGTGTTTTCGCTAATTGTTTGCTTTCATTTTAGTTAGCTTAACTGCATTTAGTTGTGGCATTCAGGCCATCATGTCAGATTGTAGCCCGTCAGGTGTTAGGTTTTGTGCCGGAGGGTGCAAGGTTAAGCCTATTTACGATCCACACTCAAAGTGCATTAAATGTAGAGGTATTGGGTCTGAGTGTACCCGTGAATCGTCTTGTGACAAATGTAAAGATTCTAGTGACAATCAGTGGAAGGGTTTTTCTAGCACATTCTCATAAACTAATAAAGGATAGGGCGAGGAAGGCAGCTCTAAGAGTGTAGCCTCTTCTGCATTGTCCGCAGATCCAGTTTGTCCTGTCTCTCCTGCTTCTCCTCCTCAAGCCATGTTTCAAATCTTGAGTCCTCCTTCTACTCCTTTACCAGCTTCCTGTGTAGTTTCTCCCTACGCTATTGCCAGCCTTGAATCTAGGTTCAACAAAAAATTTGATGTTCTTACTAGTACAGTTATGGAGTTAGGTTTGTTCCTGCACAATATACAAACACTCGGTCCTTCACATAAGGAATTACTTTCGGCGTAGCTGGAATTACGGCTGTTAAATTCTTGAACAAGGTGGTTAGGCAGTAACTACCGTGTGGCAGGCGGGTAGGCTAGCCTGCCTGGATGTAAACACACCACTTTGCTTTTGGCCGCCTTCCAATGGAGACGTGTGTTTGTGAGCTCTTCCTGACTGGTCGTTGTTCGTTTTTACCCGGTGGGATCTTTCTGGTTTATTTTTGTTTTTTAAACATTCAACTTACCTGTCAGATATATACTTAGCTTTAGACTCCGTCATCCCGACAGAAATTCAAATTTCGCGCCACACGCTACAGGTAGGTCAGGTGATCTACCGTCCTGCCGCTGGGTGGCAGGAATAGGAACCATTCCCGTTTTCTATCAGATTCTTTCTGTCGCTGGTACTGTCAACATTGTTGTTGGTACCTCCTGGCTGGAATTCTTTTTTCATCGCAATTGATCTTCTTGACCGACTTTTGGTGACGTACCTGGATCGTTGTATTGGCATACGCTATTGTGGACCGTTTCTTGGACTTGATTTTGGATTTTTCTAAGAATGTCTTACTCGAGTGTTGTTGTGAGGTGTGTGAATGAGGGCTGCAGGGTGAGAATGCCGAAAACTTCGGTAGATCCTCACACTGTATGCAGGCGTTGTAGAAAGTATGAATGTTCTTTTTGCTAACACCTGTAAAGAGTGCGAGAACCTGAGTGCAGAAGAATGGAAGAATCTTGCTTCTTATATGAAGAAGCTAGAAAGGGGTAGGCTGAGGAAAGCTTCCAAAAGCCGAAGTAGATCTAGGTCTAGCGAACTAGTTTCTAGCTTTCTAGCTTATCCCCATGATGCATTAATTAATCCTTCTCCCCCTATTTCTGCCCCTTCACCCATCTTAAATCCTACAGATTCAGCATCGGAAATTGCGGATCTGAAGGCTACCCTTCATAGAATGCAGGTCAAAATGGCGGCATTAGAAGGTAAGAGTGGTGAATTAACAGTGGACAGTGATGTGAGTGTCCCCAGTGTCTAGACCTCTTCCAAGCTCCCTGGCCCAGAGGAGAAGGAATGTCGAAAGCCGTACGAAGGTTGTAGAGGTTCCCCACCGGTCAGGCGTCCCTTCGGCAGGTTCTGTTACGCCTCAGACTGCCAGGGATCGCTATAGAAAAAACATCTTTCGCGAGTGCTTTACGTCGTCAGAGTCGCCTTCACCTAGAAGAGGGTGGATAGACGCGAATCTTTCTCGCCCCTTGAAGAGGAGCTGGAAAGCTACGGATCTTGACTCAAGTCCTGAACATTTTCCAGAAGATGCATATTCGGTAAAAAAGAGAACCTTTTTGACTCCAAGTACTGTAAGGGAGTCTCAGACGCCTTCCAGATCTCCCTCCCCATGTTCCGACAAAGACAGCGATGCGACGGCTGCTCAGATCCTACAAAAAATGCAGGAACAGATCTCCTCATTAGTTGGAGTTCTTTCCAAGAAACCTCGTAGGAAGGATAACCCTTCCTATTAAGAGGTCCCCGGCGCTCTCAGAGGTTCCTCCCTCTAAACGAGAGGTTCCTAAGATTGTTCCCTCTTCTCCCAAGCAACGAGCTCCTATAGATGAGTGGTTTTCTTCTGACCCAGAAGAACCATCTTGGCGAGAAGCGCCAGTTAGGACAGAAGCCCTTTCCAGGCAAGGAGAACTTTCCGGGAGAGAGGAGAGTAGAGAAGAGTTTTATAGGCGTAAGGCTCCTTCAAAACTAACACAAATGTCCAGGAACGAAGAACCTGCGAATCAAGTGGACGAGCTGAAGGACCTTTCCATGGATTTTTCCGAGCAAGTGGCACCTTCCAAAGGTGAGGAGCCTATTAGGCGCTCAGAACTGGTCAGACATACGGAATCTTCTACGATAACAGAACGTGCCAAACGCGAGTTTCCTTCCAAGTGCTCGGAAGATCATGGACGTTCCGAACTCTCCTTACCCGTGGAAGAACTTTCCATAAAACGCGCGGAACTATCCAGGCGCACGGAATCTTCCAAGCACGCGGAATCATCCAGGTGAGTGGAACATTCCGAACGTTCCAAACTTTCCAGGCACACGGAACCTTCCAGACGCGCAAAAGCTTCCAGACATGAATCGCCTTCCAGGCGCTCGGAACTTTCCAAGCATTCCACTCATGCGGAATTTTCCAAGCGCTCGGATCCTTCCGAACAAGCGGGAACTTCAAGGCGCAGATCGCCTTTAAGACGCTTGGGACTTTCCAAGCTGGAATCTTTTCCCGGAAGAGTGGAACAGTCCAAACGAGCGGAACTTTCCAGACGAGCGGATTTTTCCGCACAAGAGGAACTCTCCAAGCGTGAAGAACTTTCCACAAAAGCGGAACGTTTCAGACATGCGGAACCTTCCAGGCTAGAATCGCCTTCCAAGAGTTCTTCTCCTCGGAAGCGATCTTCCTCTTTGGGACTTCAGAAGGAAAGATCGGTGGTATCATGTAAGAGAATAGAAAGGACTTCCAGCTCTTTTACAAAAGAACGTAGAGAGTCTTTTTCCACCAGTCCTTCCCCGAATAGACGTTCTCCTAATTCAGAATATGTGCGACCTACAGAGGATTTGTCTGTTGCAAGAGATCGTTCTCCTTCAGCTGGGCTCGAGCTAGAGGATATCTCGGAAGACGAAGCTCCTGCTAATGAAGGACTGTCGAATTATAAGACTTTATCCGCACTTCTGCTCCAGGAATACGGAGAGTCGCTGAGCCCTGCCGCACCGCCTTCTCCTCGGTCTCTCTATTCGAGCAATAAGCCATATAAGTCCTCTTCTTTCTTGAAAATGAAACCGGCCATTCCAGTCTCTCGGTTCTTGGATGAACTCCAAGAAAGAATTAGGAAAGACTGTCTTCTGTATGCCTCCCGCCAGACTGACAGGTAGAAGAGGCATTTGGTACGAAACAGGAGAGAATATGGGTCTGTCTCTTCCTGCTTCTGCGGAGTCGGATTTCTCGAGTCTGGTAGACTCTTCCAGGAGACAAGCCTTATCCTCTGCACGATCTACTTGGAGCATGTCTGATTTGGATCATCTCCTCAAGGGACTCTTCCACGTGCTGGAAGTATTTAATTTCTTAGACTGGTCCCTTGGGGTAATTTCTAAGAAGTCTCAAGAATCGGAAAGTCTCAGCCCAGAAGTGCTTCATAGCATTCTGGCCTGTATTGATAAGGCAGTCCAGGATGGTTCTGGAGAAGTTTCTTCCATCTTTGGAGCAGGGATACTAAAAAAAGAGAGCAGTTTTTGGTTCTTTTCTGACCAAGGCTGTTTCTCCTTCTCAGAGAACTGCCTTGCTGTTCGCTCCTTTATCAGAACATATGTTCCCTTCTCAGTTAGTGAAGGAGATATCCCACTCACTTACTGAGAAGGCGACACAAGACCTTCTTGTCCAATCGGCAAAGAAGAACAGAACGGTTACGACGGCTGCTAAGAAAGTCTCACATCCGTTTCAACAGCCCTTTCGTGGAGGTCCCAAGACACGAACCCCCTTCAAAAGGAAGACTTCCGACAAGCGAGGAAGATCAGCCTTTCGTCCCTTTAAGAAGGGAAAATAACATGCAGAACCTCCAAACACTAGTGGGCGCCAGGCTACTGGAATACTCGGAAGCCTGGGCAAAGAGAGGAGCCGACCCTTGGTCGATGTCGGTTCTGAGGAAGAGATATCGCATCCCCTTCAGGGACAAACCTCCCCTGACTTCAACTCTTCGGTAACTGTCAGCTCGTTACAAAGACCCTGTGCTGAGAAACACGCTCCTTCAGATGGTAGAGGAAATGTGGAACAAGGGGGCCATCGAGCCGGTGCTAGATCCACACTCTCCGGGATTTTACAACCGCCTTTTTCTAGTCCTGAAGGCTTCCGGAGGGTGGAGACCGGTTCTAGATGTAAGTGCTCTGAACCGATTTGTAGAAAAGGAGAAGTTCCGCATGGAGACTTCTGCATCAGTGATGTCGGCCCTACGTCCAGGAGATTGGATGGTCTCCCTGGACTTACAAGACACCTACTTCCATGTTCCCATTCATCCCTCGTCAAAGAAGTACCTTCGTTTCGTAATGAAGGGGAAGATTTTTCAGTTCAGGGCCTTGTGTTTCGGCCTATCCACAGCTCCTCAGGTTTTTACGAACCTAATGAAGAATGTAGCGAAGTGGCTTCATTTAAGGGGAATAAAAATCTCCCTTTACTTAGACGACTGGCTAATCAGGGCCAGATCAGAGACACAGTGTTTGGAGGACCTAAAAACGACCTTAGACATGATTCGATCTCTAGGATTACTCGTAAACCTCGAGAAGTCTCAGATGATCCACAGCCAGAACCTGGTTTATCTGGGGATTCAGATGGATTCTCGGGGTTTTCGAGTTTTTCCTTCGCAGGAAAGGCTCATACGAGGCTTTATGAAAGTCTCAAACTTCTTAGGGAAGGAACAAAGTTCAGCAAGGGAATGGTTGAGCCTTCTAAGGACTCTTTCCTCGCTGGAACAGTTCTTTTCACTAGGGAGGCTTCAAATTCGCCCCCTGCAGTTCTTCTTAAAGAAAGTATGGAACTGGAAGACAGGGCAACTTTCGGACTCGTTCCATATACCTCTCGAAGTAAAGAATCACTTGAGATGGTGGTTAACCCCTCTCAAAAAGAATGAGGGGGGTGTCCTTATCCGTGCTGAACCCAAACCAAGTGTTGTATTCCGACGCTTCAGAAACGGGATGGGGTGCGACGCAAGGAACGAGAGAAGTGTCGGGCACCTGGACGAAGGAACAAGTGTCATGGCACATCAACTGCAAGGAATTGATAGCCATACACCTTGCCCTCAAGTGCTTCGAATCAATAGTCAGAGACGGGGTGGTCCAGGTCAACTCGGACAACACCACCGCTCTGGCATACATCCGAAAGCAAGGCGGGACTCATTCGTTCTCCCTCTTCGAACTGGCGAGGGATCTCTTGGTTTGGGCAAAGGAGAGAAACATCATCCTCCTCACGAGATTTGTCCAAGGAGAGAGGAACGTGAGAGCAGACAGACTGAGCAGGAGGAACCAGGTCCTTCCCACAGAGTGGACCCTCCACTCAGAGATCTGTCGAAGTCTTTGGGCTCTATGGGGGAGACCTCACATAGACCTGTTTGCCACGTTCCTCTCCAAAAGGATAGACATCTTCTGCTCTTCAGTAGAGGATCCGAGAGCATTCGCTGTCGACGCCCTTCTACTAGATTGGTCGGGCCTCGATGCATACGCCTTTCCCCCATTCAAGATTCTGGGTGAAGTAATCAGAAAATTTGTGGACTCAAAGGGGATGCGGATGACTCTAATAGCCCCATATTGGCCAGCTCAGGATTGGTTCACAGAGGTACTGGAATGGACGGTGGACTTCCCCAGATCTCTTCCAAACAGAGCAGATCTGTTCAGACAACCCCACTTCGAGAGAGGTATCATCAAACCTCCCACTCTCGCTCTGACTGCCTTTCGACTATCGAAAGACTCGTCAGAGCGAGAGGCTTTTCTCAAAAAGCTGCAAAGGCTATCGCTAGAGCCCGTAGACCTTCGACCATACGAGTCTATCAATCGAAGTGGGAAGTCTTTAGGAGATATTGTAAATCGAAGAAGCTGTCCTCCTCCAATACCTCTGTGAACAACATTGCAGATTTCCTTCTTTTCTTGAGGGAGGAATCGTATCTTTCCGTATCCACTATAAAGGGATACAGGAGTATGCTTTCAGCTGTTTTCAGGAACAGAGGCCTGGAAATAGCTGATAATAAGGATCTTCATGATCTGATCCGGTCTTTCGAGACTTCAAAAATCAATACTCCTAGAACCCTGAGCTGGAATCTGGACGTAGTCCTAAAATTTCTAACCTCGAAGAGGTTCGAACCTCCACATCTTGCCTCCTTCAGAGACATTACGAGAAAATGTTTATTCCTGTTGTCTCTCACTACAGCCAAAAGAACGAGCGAGATACACGCTCTTGATTCTAGGGTTGGTTTTAAAGGAGATGCTGCCATTTGTTCGTTCCAGACTTTATTTCTGGCGAAAAATGAAAATCCTTCAAATCCCTGGCCCAGGAGCTTTGAAGTAAAGGGCCTGTTGAACCTAGTAGGCAAAGAAATTGAGAGGTCCCTTTGCCCGGTCAGAGCCCTATTAAAATGTTTACCTGAGTAAAAGAAGCAGCTGGGAGGTTGTCAACAGGGTCTATGGTGTTCTGTAAAGGATCCTAAAAGACCCATGTCTAAGAACGCCTTAGCCTTCTTTGTAAGAAGTGTAATTACTGAGGCTCACAATGATTGCCCAGATGACTCCTTCAAACTTCTTAGAGTTAAAGCTCATGAAGTTCGAGCGGTTGCTACGTCTCTAGCCTTTCAAAGGGATATGTCGCTGAAGAATATTCTCGAAGCGACATATTGGAGATGCAATTCAGTTTTTGCATCTCATTACCTGAAGGACATCAGGGTAACTTATGAGAAGTGCTTCTCTCTCGGTCCGTTTGTGTCAGCGGATACGGTGCTGGGACTTGGAGCAAAGACTGATCTTTAATTATGTGTATGTACGTAAACCCTATAGTTAGAGATGTTCTTGGTTTTCGACTGTCAAAGGCACTAGTCGTCGCACAGGCGGCCGTTGCTTTTTTGTCAGAAGGAACTGAGAAATATCCGACAAATAAGGGTGTACAAATTTTTTTTGTACTTGTGTGTGTGCGTATTTTGTGGTGTTGAGTTTTCGGGTTGTTGTCAGGAGTTGGGGATACTCCTTACAATCTTTAGAACTAACACAGGTGTTAGGATCAGGTGGTCGGAATGTATGTTTTTGCTCCTCGTATATGCTTTTAAAGCAGGTGTATTGTCATATTAGTGGATTAGCACCCATTGACAAAGGCCATTTAGGCTCTGCCGAGTAAGTGGATAAGACCCCATTGGCAGACCCACAAGATCTCTTACCCATAGATCACTATCTCGCTGAGGCTCTTGAAGCGAAGCAGACTCCTGGGCAGTAGCCACGAAGTCTTCCGCTTAATCAGGTAGGAACCAAGGTTTATTTGTACCTACAACATATGTTGTTTACCTGTCTATTTCAGTATTTAGCTGTCTCTTACCCACCACCGAGGGTGCCAATCAGCTAAGTATATATCTGACAGTTAAGTTGAATGTATAAAAATGATATTGTTATGATACAATAAAGTTTTATACATACTTACCTGCAGATATATACGATTAATGGCCCACCCAGCCTCCCCGCAGGAGACAGGTGGTAGAGAGAAAGAATCTGATAGAAAACGGGAATGGTTCCTATTCCTGCCACCTAGCGGCAGGACGGTAGATCACCTGACCTACCTGTAGCGGGTGGCTCGAAATTTGAATTTCTGTCGGGACGACGGAGTCTAAAGCTAAGTATATATCTGCAGGTAAGTATGTATAAAGCTTTATTGTATCATAACAATATCATTTTTAAATAAATATGTATATGCACTGTTTGATATTAATATTAAATTCAATTAATATACAAACCCACTTTTTGTGATAGCCTTTATAGCTGCCTTTCTACTTTGTGTTAAGAGTCAGCAGCAAAAGTATGCCAACATATTATTTACATTCTTTCGCCCTTTAATGAGGACGAGATATGTATTTAACGTGAAGACGAGACATGTACTTAACGTGAGTGATATTGATCCTGTAATGAGACATGTATTCATCCGAAAATTACGCTTACGCTTGGGAATTACCGAGGGGAACTTCAGAGGTTTGTCCTTGTTTGGTTTTTATGGTAATTTCTCTTCTCCTTCATCCTTTCACTTACTATCGGACAAGGTAGAAGAGTGTTGGTGTTTGGGGGATCTCCTCTCACCTCGGAGGACGGTGTCCTTGGATGCGAGAGGAGTATCCTTATTACTTTGATAATTTTTTCTTTATTTTACAGACTAACAGTGGTGATTGTGTTTACAGCAGCGTTGGTTGGATAGCTCTTCATATTGCTTGTACCTGTGACTCGTAACATGTTGTGATACCGATCCTCAAGTGTGTGTACTGATCCCCTGCTGGTAATCATGTTCATTTACCACTACTACCCTGGAGTTACGTCACTGGAGGAAGCTTTCACTGCTGCCCTTAGATGTTTATCTATTCCTGTGGTAGGAGTCTGGCAGATTTTGGAGGTATCAAAGAGGAAGAGAGCTCATCAAGTGTCGTCATCCTCCTCATCGAGATCATCATATGTTCATGTCTCCACCCCTTCGACTTCTAAGGCTCTTTGCCGTAGAAGAGAAGGTGGTCTCCCTCCTAAGAAGTCTCGTCACAGGACTTCTAAGGGTCTGTCTCGCTCCAGTGAGACAGGTGGGTCTTCCGCTGGTCCTCCCATTCCTCCGGGAACGGGGCCCGTCTCTCCTTCCTCAGGGAAGAAGAAGACGGGGACCATGGAGGTACCAGCCACCGCTGGTACCTCCTCTCCCAGCTCCAGAGGTTTCACTTCCAGACCAGGAACCATCTCGGTCGCTCGCTCGGGAGCATCACCGAGTGTACAGTCACCTACTGGTGACCGTGCAACCAAGGTCCAGACTGCTGAGTACTCTCACCGTCAGGACCCAGGCACAGAGCGGAAGGGTGGTAAGAGTCGCTCAGTTGACTCTCGGTAGACCGGCGATCGCTCATGCAGCGATCATCTGGTACCCAGGGTTGACGTGACGTTCCCGCCGGACCATGCACGCAGAGACCAGGGGAGGCTGCCCATCCAGCCCTTTTGAGAGGTTCGGCCTCGACGAGGACTTGGACAAATTGGAGGACAGTATCGGCTGTCTCCTGAGACGACGGTCTCGTTCGCGCGACCGAACAGTCTTGGTGGTGGCAGACGCTTCGCCCGCCAGGCGAGAGTTTTGTAACCCTCCTCGAGGAAGCGTTCTCTCCACTGCTCCTCCGTCAGGTCCTCCTTCCCAGGTCGTTGTGGGGCCTGCTGCTTCGGCAGCTGCCACAGCCCCTTCCTGGATAGGAGAACCTTCCTGAGGAAGTTAGTGAAGAACATGAGGAAGGTGTCGTAATCATCTTCGTCATTGTCTTCTGTCGCCTCTTCCCCTCTGACTTCCAAGGCCCCCCAACCGAGGAAGAAGAAGGTGGCCTCTGCCCGCCCCCCCCCCCCCCCAAGAAGTCTCTCACAGGGACTTCTAAGGGTCTGTCTTGCTCCAGTGAGATAGGTGGGTCTTTCGCTGGTCCTCCCGTTCCTCCGGGAACAGGGCCCGTCTCTCCTTCCTCAGGGAAGAAGACAGGGACTGTGGAGGTACCAGCCACCGCTGGTACCTCCTCCCGGCTCCAGAGGTTCCACCTCCAGACCGGGAAACATCTCTGGTGCTCGCTTGTGAGCGTCACCGAGTGTACGGTCACCTACGTGTGACCGTGCAACCAAGGTCCAGACTGCTGAGTATGCTCACTGTTAGGACCCAGGCACGGAGGGGGAGGATGGTAAGAGTCGCTCAGGTGACTCTCGCCAGACTGGCGATTGCTCGCACAGCGATCGTCCGATACCCAGGGTTGACGTGACGTTCCCACCAGACTGTTCACGTGGTGAGGCTGGGAAGAGGTCCCCCCGGTCACCACTGGTACTGTGGCACGTCGAGAGGACAGTGCTCGCTCTCACTGCATTAGTGGACACTACCAGTCACCCGACCGTCGCTCCCACCGGGACCGGATGGCTAGCATGACTGGTAGCAGCTCGCCTGACGCCCAAGACCAATGCTACCATCCTCAGTCCAGCGCTTCTCTTCAAGGAGACTGCTGCTCCAGACCTGCAGCTCGATCGCCACCGTGGGTTGGTGATTGCCTACTGTCCTCCCAGCCTACTGGTTCTGCTGGTAGGCAGGGTAGGAGCGCTCGTAGCAGCTCCCCTGACGCACGAGACCGACACTATTGTCCTTATTCCAGTGCTTCTCTGCAAGGAGACTGCTGATCCAGACCTGCTGCTCGATCACCACCGTGGGTTGGCAATCACCTGCGGTCCTCCCAGCCTACTGGTTAAATGTAAGGATGCTTCAGTATCCGGACGATTTGATAGTCCAGGCTGACCCTCTAGAGAAATGTCTCCGGTCGAGGGAGATAGTTCTGTCTCTCTTTATTGAGTTGGGTATTCGTGTCAACTTCGACAAGTCCAATCTAATCCCTTGCCAGATCATGACTTATCTGGGGATTGTTTTGAATTCCCAGATTTTGAGGGCTTCTCCCTCTCAGAAACGGATAGACAGGCTTCTAAGTCTGGCTGAAGAATTTCTGTCCTCTGTAATGCAGCCAGTTTCTCTTTGGAGGACCCTCCTGTGCCATTTGTCATCCCTCATCCAACTGGTAGTCTCAGAATGAGGTCCCTTCAGTCGTCACTTTGCCTGTCATGGGATTTCATGTCCAAGGACACGATAGTCACCTCCTCTCCACAATGTCAGAAGAATCTCTGTTGGTGGATGCAAGTTCACTGCCTCAAGTCAGGGACATCTCTTCTTTCAGTTCTGCCGGACCTAATGTTTTGATCAGACACCTTGGATCAAGGTTGGGGTGCGCACCTAGGCTCTGAAGCTGTCAGAGGAAGAGAGGATCATGTCAATAAATTGTAGGGCACTAAGGGCAGTGTACCTAGGCCTTCTTTCATTTCTGGCTCAACTGTTGGAGTCTGTTGTAGCGATCTTCGTCGACAACACCACAGCAGTCTCGTACTTGAGAAACCAAGGTGGCACACAGTCAGACCTTCTCACTGAAGAAGCCCGATCAATCCTGTGTTGGGCAGAAGACAGGAGGATTACGTTGGTCCCTCAGTTTATCCTGGGCCATCACAACGTCTTAACAGACGCATTGTCGAGACCGAACCAAGTTCAAGGGTCAGAATGGACACTATGCCAGGAAGTCTTCAACAGCCTCAGAAAGAAGTGGCCTGTCATAGTCGATCTGTTTGACACCTCACTGAATTTTTGGTGCCAGATCTTCTTACCCCCTTTCCAGACTTCTCAGAGTGCCAGGACAGATGCTCTTTTGCAGGACTGGGAGGGCAGTCCTCCACAAAGTGAGGGCAACCAAGCATCTGGATCTCACCTTGATTGCCCCCTTCTGGCCACAGAAGGAGTGGTTTCCCGACCTACTGGAAGCGCTGGTGGAGCCTCCCATTCGTCTGACAGAGAGACCAGATCTTCTCAGACAACCTCATTTTCATCGGTTCCATCAGAGGCTCCACATGCTTCATCTTCATGCCTGGAGACTGTCAGGAGATTCTCCAAGCACGAAGGGTTTTCCTCCAGAGTGGCTCGACAGTTGGCTCTTGCCAGACGGCAGTCAACTAGAGTAAATTATCAGGGTAAAAAATGGTCGGTTTTCAGACATTGGTGTAGGTCTCAAGGGCATTCAATTTCAAGAACTTCCTTACCAAATATAGCAGAGATTTTAGTTCATTTATATCATGACAGGGGCCTGTCACCTTCGTGCATTGAGGGTTATAGGTCAATGCTTTCGTATGTTTTTTAAGGCGAGGCTCCCTGAAATCTCTTCTTATGTCATTAGAGACTCAATTCGATCTTTTTCCCATCTCAACCCAGTCCGCAGTGTTCTCCTCCAACACGGGACGTTAATAAAGTCCTTCAAGCCTTAAGGTTCCCTCTGCCTCTGAATATGGCCGATTTTAGGGACCTCTCTTCTAAGACATTTTTCCTTGTCTTGCTGGCAACAGCCAAGAGGGTGCATGAATTGCAAGCACTATTTTCTGGTTGCCAGATCTGGACAAGACATGATTTTGTCATACCTTCCTGAATTTGTCGCAAAGACTGAATCGTCTGATAATCCCATTCCCGGTCTTTTCGTTCTGAAGTCACTGGTCGACTTTGTCAGTAATTTGTTTGAGGAATTAGTTCTTTGCCCTGTTAGGGTGTTCTCATGCTATTTACATCGCATGAAGGACATTCAGGGTCATCCCCATCATCTGTTTGTTTCACCCTGAAATATCAAAAGACCTATGTCAAAGAATAGTGTATCCTTTATCCTCGGAGATCTTATTGTTAAAACTGGTGGTTCAGCTGCCTGTGACCAGCGCTGAGAGCACACAGTATTAGAGCAGTTGCTACATCAGTAGCTTTTATGAAGAATGTCTCTGTCGCCAAGGTGCTTGAGGCAGCGACTTGGCGTTTTAATTCTGTTTTTGCCTCTTTTTACTTGAGGGATATATCTTTAGTTCTAGGTGACCTTTGTTCTTTGGGCCCGTTGGTGATGGCAGGACAGGTTGTCAGACAAGAGAATTAGGTAGTCTTCCTGTTTTACGTTTGGTTGCTACCTGTATCTTATTTCTGTTGTATATGTATTTTTTGTTTTTGCATTATAACTTTTGGGGCAGTTTTTGGTTTAGTTATAATGGGAATTAGGCAGTTTGGTATTTATACGTGTTGTTGATGACATAAGAACTGGCTGCTTGACAACTCGCACTGCTTCCATTGTCAGTCTGACATTGGACCAGCCACTGGGTTGTTGGCACTGGCGACTAAGCCTCTCCCAAAGTCGATGCTGACTTAGGACTAGCCACTGGTTCATCTGTCCTGACGACTCATGCTTCTTCCATTGTCTTTTTGGACAGGGAATTAGTCGGTGGATCGTCTGCTGTCATCTGGTGACTTGTTCACCATTTACTTTTTGTCTCACCTATTTTCTCTGAGTTAGACACTCACACGAGATCAGGGATATTTAGTAGCTCTGAGTTTCTTGTTGATGAAATCGGTTGCGTTTATACACCCTCTGATGATTGTGTAACGTGAGACCAGTTTGGACTGTCAGGCACTCATCCTCCAGGACTGAGTCGCCTTTTGCTCTGCACTCGTTTCTCTTGGCACCAGAAAGCTTGAGCCAGCAGTTGCTCATGAGCCGACATCACTGCTGGTGATGTTGGGTTGTATTGATGAACCCCCAATGTTCGCTTAGCTTTGAATCGCCCAGGCAGTGCAGACACTCATCCTTCAGGAAAGAGTTGCCAATACCCACTCCTCTCTCTTGGCGCCAGACATTCGTGAGAGAGCAGGTGTCGTTGGTGGTGTTAGTGCTTGATGAAGTCATCAGGGTGCAGCCTTGCTGCCCTCGATGTCGTCTGACTTGTCACCTGGTTGGTCACCTGACTTTTGTACAGATGGACTGACTATGCACTTACTCCTTGTCCTTTACTACCACAGTTTGGCGGCATTATGGTAGGAGACTATGAGTTCTTGGTATCTTAAGCTTTGGGTCGAGTTTTTAACTCGGCATATAATATATATTTCTTTGTTGTTTTATGTCCCGTTATTAACTTTTCTTTTTCTTACTTTTCCATTCATTGGAATAGGTTGGTTCCTCCTATTCTGCCCAAAAGGGAAATTTTATTCAGATTCCCTCCTCCTTTTCAATGTGGTTAATCGGGCTATATAAATTATATTAAGATAATGTTTATTAATAAGGAATTTTTATAATAAAATTAATAATAATACTTACCTGTATAATTTATCTAGTCCCACCCATCCTACCCCACGATCTGCCTATCACAACTGATTTTCAAGGGAAGGTTTTCTAACTGTCAACGGCAGTGTTGCCAACTGGCAGACAGAATAGGAGGTAACAGGGTTGCCAATGTGGTAAATTTTGGTGTGGTTTTTGGGGATTTAGGGCTAGATAAATTATACAGGTAAGTATTATTAATATTAATTTTAGTATAAAAATTTCATGTTCATGTGACTAGGACCGCTCCTGCCCTAACTGGCCTGGTGATGGTTGTTCTTCCTGTAGAAAATGTCAGAGAGGTGTTTGAGGAAGAAGTCCTGTGAGAAGAACACTTTCTTCAAACTTATCCTCGCCTGTGTCTTGTGTTGCCTTTTCCCCTTCTTCCAAGGCTCATCGGTCAAGGAAGAAGAAGGCTGCTTCTCCCCCCTTAAAAAGTTACTTCGTCGGGCTTCTAAGGGGTTACCTCCTTTCGGGGAGGCAGTGGGTTCTCTTGTCAGCTCTTAATGGCATTCAAGCTCAGGAACAGAATCACATACCTCACAGGGTCTTGCGTTTTTGGGAGCCATAGTTCTTAGAGATGATTATTGCTCATGGCTTGACTTGCCCACTGAGCCAGGACCCTGGTTGTATTCATGTGATCAGGTTGGTTAAGCTCAGCTCACTTGTCTTGGCTTGGCTTATGTCACACCAGGCCCCTGGTCGCTTTCGCCTGATCAGCTTGGCGGGCTCGGCTTGTTCACTGCCTAGTTCCAAATCACAAATCATGTTTACGTGATCTGCTCGGCTCACTCAACTTGGCTCAACCTGCTTGGATAAGGCAAATCGAGTACTCAGCTCTGTTTAAGAGAACTTTCCGCTTTCCTCAGGTTGGTGCTTTGCCATGGCATGAGTACCCTCCTTCCTGTGCTGTTGTCATCACAGGTTGATGATCGCCCATGGTCTACCTCTTTTGCTGGTTCTTCTAGCAGGAAAGGTAGGAATGCATTTTCTCCATACCTCTTCTCTTGACTCTCTCGGTTGTTCTGAGAGGTGTAAGGCGGACAGAGAGAATTCAGATGAGTTTGTCTCTTCTTTTGAATTTGGCTACAAGGTTTGTCATCCCAAGGTCAATCCTTGAGTAGTCAAGGAAAGTTTCCTTGGGTCCTGTTGAATCTCCTTTCAAGGAGAGAAGATCAGGAGTTTCACACCCCAGAAAACTTGGGAGTGTTTTCTTTGGGATACGAATATCCTCGACTTTTAATCACCAGAGATCTTTGTGCACATTGATTTTGGGGGATAGGACTGTAGCTTCCCCTGTGAATAATCCTCACTGCTCGAGGCCCTTTCTCTTTCAGGAGAGACAAGGTTTTCTTAGGGTCACTGCATTCCTTGTTTGTGAGGGTGTTCTCGACTAGATGAATACCTATCCTCCGAACAAGGAGTTCATTCAGTTTTGAGACGCCCAGTCAAGCTCTATTCCCCTCTGCTGCCATGACAGGAGCGATTCTTTTTTACCTCGGAGAGGTCCTGTGCTGACTGCAGATTGCCCTGTCTGCTTTGCCCGGACTCAGGTCTCAGTCTGTTTCTCTTTGTCATGAAGGGTATCTTCTCTTGCAACATAAGACAGTGTGCCTGGATGATACTGCAATGGTTTCCCTCCAGGCAGTCTCCTATGATATCTCCTATGATATCTGTGACCCCAGGTGGGGTTGGGGTGGGGGTGTTTCTTCCCTACCCAGCAATAGCCAGCAACCTGTGGGCAATTCTGGTGCTAAGAAAAGGGACATTGTCCTAATTCAGATCTCTAGTTTTGTAAGTCCCAAAGTCCTGCTCGACCCTTACGAATGACAAGGAATGTGCCAGGGCATCTGCCTTGTCCTCCGGGCAATGGCCAAGCCCTCAGGTCTCTGTATTTGCTTGGCCCGATCTTAGGTTCGGACCAGCTCCTCCTTGATCTTTAAGAAGTCTCAGGCTTTTAAGGACAATCATGGAAATAGCCTGCCTTCTTCTCTCTTAACAGGTGTTTTGCTGCTGGTGCTTGGAAGAAGGGTTGTCTGTCGAGTCTGGACTTCATAATACAACATAGCTGAGACCAGGTAGTAGGTATCCTTCCTTCAAGAGAAGCACCTGCTATCTTCTGGGTTTCGACCATCTTCCATCGAACTTCTGTGCCACATCTTCTCCCATGTTCTCATTTTGGAAATAGTCGGTTCAGCTAAGAGCTAGTCGTCTTCGGTGTCCTGTTATGGCCAGAGAAGACTCCCCTTGGGACACCTTTGCCTTCACTCTCTTCATTGTAGAATGAAGGAGGTCTGCTTCCAGTCCTTAATCCTTTTTCCTCTCTCAAATGATGTGGAAGGAATTAGGCTGGTGCTCGATCAACAGGACCTTTTGGCCTGCATATTCTCCTTGTGACATGCTTCTATTATCAGATGCATTGACCGAGTAAGATAGGCTCATACCTGTAGGACTGTTGTTTTCAAGATGTGCTATCAGATGATAAGAACCTTCTTATAACATCCTGAAATTCAAGGTAGCCTTTGGGGCCTCCCAAGAGTTTCAGGATTTGGTTTTGAGGCACCCAGTGGTGTTGTTGAGGAACACCACCACAGTATGTAGTGGCATTTATCACCAAATAGGAGGAGTCTCATTTCACTCTTGTTTCAGTTAACATGCAGGTGTTCGAGTGTAACTGTAGTGCACTTGATAGCTTTATCAGCCAAACACATTTCTGGATAAAATGTATTGGCAGCAACTCAGTCTCTAGATTCGAGTGATAGGGTATAGTGCT
This sequence comes from Macrobrachium nipponense, assembly GCF_015104395.2. NCBI lineage: Eukaryota > Metazoa > Arthropoda > Malacostraca > Decapoda > Palaemonidae > Macrobrachium > Macrobrachium nipponense. The sequence goes on from NC_087222.1 coordinate 14,552,573, forward strand.
TCTTTCCTCAATCCTTCACTGAGAGATTGCTCGTCATAGTATTGTTTCTCCTCCGTCGAGATTTAAGTACTGATGAGAAACTTCTCTCTGTCTTACCATCACAGGGAACTACCTCAGGTCTCTGGTTTGTATTTGACTCTCATTTAGGGTTCCTGTCTCATGCTCCGCACACTCTCTTGCAAAAATCATCAGACAGATATCTGTCTTGGAAGACTCCCCATCATCTTTTTGTTCACTGTGGGTCTTCTGCTCCATTGCACCTGACCCATGGACCACTAGAATGACTCAGGATGACTTTTTGGGGACAAACTTGCCAGTTTTTGTCTTCTCTCCATATTTTTCTAATTTGCAAGGTGTTCAACAGACACTGCTCACCCCAAATTAAAACTGAATGACGGAAGACTATGCCTTTCACCCAACCTGGCTCTGCTTCTTAGGTACTGAGAGGAGTTCTTCCCTGACCCAACCTTCAGTGTCAGCAACACAAGAGGGGTTCCTCAGGTAGTACATTCCGTGTCTTCACGACTAAAGACTATCCAGTTTCCCTTGCAAGCATAGGCTTTCTCGTTGAGCTGTGGTGGGATCACAAGCTTTAAAAAACAAAAGTGGGTACCCCCCCCCCATCCCCCCCCCCCATAAACCTAATCAATACAGCTGCCAAACTCACGTCAATCACACTTTCCTTTTTACGCTTCAGAATACAGCAGGACAATTGAACTATACCTACACACAGAACAAAAGAAAAAAAAAAAAGCACATGTACCTACCCAACTCCAGATACTCCAGGGCTATCCTGTGCTGTCTGCTGGTCGAGGTCACTGGAACACTAACAACCACAAGACAAAAACCAAGAACCACAACACCACAACCAAAAACCACAACTATACAACACAACAACAAAAAAGGGACACAACCACAACCCAAGACCACTGCACAAATAATCACCACAACACAAAAAAACCAACAACACAAAAAGGCAACACACACACACCCACTAACAACATCAAGGAATCACAACAGCCCCCCAGCAACAACAACCCTCAACAACTCACAACCACACCAAGAAACCACAACAGCCACCCCCCCTCTCCCCAACAACAACAACAACCCTCAACCACAACAATCACATTCAACCCTCAGGAACTCAAAAGCACAACAAATCCAGCAATACAGGCACAACCACTCCTAAGCAAACAACACCAAACTAACAACAAATCAATCAAACAAATCAATAACACACAAAACTCAACAGACTTCCAGTGCCTTCAATACACTGCTCCTGACACTACTAACTGTCACCAGCTCTCACCAAAGACTGACCAAAAACACTCACTCAAAACACACAACTCTGATCTCTAACAGCAGACAACCCAGAACTCACCAACAGCCAATACAGTCATTAACCATCCAACCACCAATTACTCTCTCTCTCTCTCTCTCTCTCTCTCTCTCTCTCTCTCTCTCTCTCTCTCTCTCTCTCTCTCTTTCTTTCTCACACACACACACACACACACACACACACACACAGACGTTGTCAAATGGAACTCCATAACTCCTCCATAGAGCAGGAACAGAAATAGCTGGATAATTCTTTCAGTTCTCCATAACATCCCAGGGATTGGAGCCATCTTTGTTGGTTGGTGTCGTTGGTGGTTCTTTTTCTTTGGTCAGAGCTGCCAGAGTTGCTTCTCTCCTATTCACTTCTGAAAGACGTAGGTCTACATTCGTCCTAGTCTTTCACCTGAAAGCAGTAATGTTTCTCCTAAGTCGATATTCAACTGCTGATGAAAAACTTCTCTCTGTCTTGCTATTACAGGGACCTCGAGTCTCTTGTTAGCATTTGACTCATTTAGAGTTCCTGTCTCCCAAGACGGCATCTCGTCCTGCAACAGCATTGGTGAAGAAGATAGGTGATTTGCATGGATCTTCTTCAATATCACGGTGACTTTTCACTAGTATTATTGACTCACACAAGGAAGAAGTGTCTAAGGACACATCTTTCTACTGGTTTTGTGAGACAATCGGGAGGAGGTTCTCTGCAGCTGGTAACAATGTCACCTCTATGCTCCTCAAGAGAAATCATAAAACCAGTGGCTTAGTCCATCCCTCGCATTCTGGAGGAATCTGTCGGTCTGGTTACAGAAATGTGGTCTCATCGGACCACATTTATGGTCATCTACATTCAGGTATTGCCCACAAATCCTTGGAACCTTTTTTCCTTAGACGTGGTGGCTGGTCAACAAGTTGTTTTCTTACCCAGCTCAATGAGGGTCAGATATTTTGAAAAAATGGTCTGGTTAAACAACTAAATTGTAAGTAAGTGTTGTGAATAAATAAGTTTTGGTCTTGTAGTTCATTGGAACTAAACCTAGAATGGTATTATATCTCTCCATGATTTATGTACTATATTACATTGCAGAATTATTGTATTTTCTTTTTTAAGTGGTGTACTGTATGTAAACCATTGCAAATAAAGCTTTACAGTAGTTCTGTAATACATTGAAATGTTTAAGTGAAAGTAGCATATTTTAAAATGACATGTTTTTAGTTTATAGTGATGTGGAATTACCCACACAGACAGGAATGGGACGAATCACATTTTTTCACACATGTTTTGCCCTGCATTAGTCTAACATTTGAGTTTAAGCTTTAAGTGCTTAGTGTACAATCTCATTGGTACTGTATTGTGTATAGAAAACTTCTTCGTGCTAATGGAGATCACATCTCTTTGTCACAGATAACCTGTACTATTGTTACGGATGATCGCTGATAATCTGCTACAGAACAGGTTTTCTTCAGTATCCTGTAAATTTTCCTCAGTAACATATTCTAGGTAAGTGATATAAAAGTGAAGTCATTACAGTAAGAGAGAATGTCCATGAATTATATGTAGTATTTAATGTAAGCTATATAGAACCTTTAGTCACTTAATGACATAAATGATTGTTCAAAACCCAGTCTGTTAGTTATTCATAATGCACTGACTGAGATTTGTTCCTACACAATATACAAACTTGATGTTCTTTACAATAGGAATTACTAACAGTGAAGCTGGCACACGGCTGATAAAATTCTTGAAGAAGGTGGTTTGGCAGTAACTACCGTCCAGTAGGCAGGGAGACCTGCCTGCCCAGATGTAAACATTCCAATTTTGTTTTCAGCTGTCTTCAGATGAAGACGTGCTTTCGTGAGATCTTGCTCAACCTCCATTAATTAATTTCCCCAGTGGTATCTTTCTTTTATGGTTTTTATATATTTTCAATATACTATGTTTGATATTAATACTGTTAATATGCAGACCCACTTTTTGTGAGAGCCTTGCAAACTGCCTGTCCCCTTCATGTATATAGGGATCAGCAGCAAGGGCATATAAACACCCTTACACTTTTTTTCACCCTTTATTAGTAAGGGAAAGCAGTATATATTTAGTATTGAATTTGGGATTCATGCTTACGCTCTAGGAGAATTTACCGGGGGAAACCTCAGAAGTTTTTCTCTCCTGGTATTCTTCCTTCTCCTTGCCCTCTTCGCTCATTTGTCAGGTAAGGAAGAGGTGGTGGTGTGTATGGTGTGGATGCCCTTTGGTATGAGAGGAGTATCATTCTTTATTAATCATGTTTTCTGTTTTTTGCAGGCTGACAGTGAGCGATAGTAAATCACAGCAGTAGAGGGGGGCCTATCTCTTTGTTTTGGTTATCCTAAACCTCGACATGATAGCATGCTCTGGTACTGACTCTCGAGTGTGTGTATGATTCCCCTGCTGTGAATCATATTAAAATGCTGCTGTTTTCCTGAAGTTTTATCACTGGACAACATCTATGCCAGCTGCTCTGTGATTATTGACTCTACTTCTGATGATGTCTGTTCTTCATCCTGTAGGAGAAGTCCCGCTGAAGAACATCTTCTCCATTGCCTTTCCCTTCCTTTTCTGAAGCTCAAGGAGGCCTCCTCTGGCCAAGAAGAAGAATGATGCTTCTCCCCTAAGGAGTCCTCCTGCAGGATTTCTTAGGGGCTGTCTCCTCCCGAGGAAGCGTAATGGGATCTTTCATCGGCTCTTCCCAACCTTCAGTTCAGACACAGGACAAGAGAAGGGACGAGACATTCATGTGTCTCGTCCCTTTCTTCTTATTATGTTGTGTCGGACACTCGTTCGCAAGTCATTCCAAGTGCTCGGGCTTCTATTAACACGCGAGCATTCAGAGCTGTTGATGGACCTTCCTGGTTCAGGCACAGGATGAGAGAAGGAACGAAACATTCGTGTGTCTCATTCCTTTCTGCCAACACAAAGGAGTGCTCATCAGTTCTTGGCAGATTCCCACCTGGTGTTCTGATTCTGAGGATTCAAACACCTGGATACAATGTACTCCCTGGCTCTTTCTGTCCTTTGGGAGGATTCCAATTTGCAGTCTCCCATGGGTCTCATATTTTGGGAGCCTCAAGTCCATATTCTGTTAAATCACACTCTTGATCCAGTCTTAAATTCTCGCATATAAGACTGGTTCTATGCCTGTTCCTCCTTGACTTCTATGGAAGTCAAAGAAGGACCTCTCCTGATGATTATCTGACGAGATTCGAGAGTCTCGCTGATTGCTTGAATTCCTTAGAATTTTTGGTGCTCTCTAGGTGTTTTATTTTCGGTGATTTCCAAACACTCAGGTGAGTCAGGCTTTATCAATGATTGTTATCACAAGAATCAGGAATCTTGGCGAGCGCTTGATTTCTTGGGAATTTTCATGTGCTCATTGAGTGCTTGGTTTCATCTGTTTCCGAGCAATTGGGTGAGACAAAACTCACCCGATTATTGTTTTATAAGACTTGGGAGCCTCTCCAAATGCCTAGTTCCCTTGGAAATGCTAGCACTTGCTGATTGCTTGGTTTCTTGTGATATCCGAGCTCTCAGTTGAGATAAGTTTTCATGATGATTGTCCTTGGGAGAGTTGGGAATTTTGCCAAGCATAACATGTTAATTCATATGAATTCTGGCCTTCGCCGAGTGCTTGCTATTACATCCCTCTACCAGTACAGGAGTTTGCTCTTCAATCTGGTTTGGGCTTATGCAGAGCATGAAACTGCATGCCAACACCTTGGTGCATGATCAAGTCCCATTCTTGTGCCAGGACCTTAGGGTCTGAATACGTAGGACAGCAGGCTCAGAATCCCTCTATTCTTCTTCTTGGGGATTCGGCCTCAAAGGAGGTGATAGTTCTCTGCTGACAATTGCCCCTCATAATTATGTGGTTGTGATCTGCTTAGCTCACTCAGCTCGGCTCGGCCTGTCCGGGTCAGCCAAATGAACTCTGCCCTTGATCAGGTCGGTTCTTTACCATAGCATAACGCACTCCTTTCCCATGTTCCAGTCTTCATGCAGTCCTGGTGTCATCTCCTAGAGAATCAATTTCCACAGGAAGGGGTCATCGTCTTCATCCTCATCGGTCTCATCTTCTACCTCCTCCTCCCTTTTTCCTCCTAGACTTAATATGTTGTACTTTGCTCTTCAGTGCAGTTTTCTTTTGAGTTTTCAGAAAACATCATAGAAAAGCAGCAACTTGTTTCTCTTCATTGGTGCTGTGAGTGTTGTGTTACTAGAGTCTAGAACGTTTCACAAACCTACACATTTATGAATTAACAATTTATGCAAAATACATAGCCACGATATTAAAGAATGGTTGCGGTTTTCAGACTTAGGCATAAACATATGAGAAGAAATGACATAAAACCCACATGTGCCATTTACTTAAATGTCACTTTCTTAAGGTAGATCCGTTATAAGTGATCCTTTTATCTTCTGTTGACATAAATGTATATACATAAGTATAGTGGAACCTCTATATACGAAAGTCCCTACGTACGAAAAATTCAGGTTACGAAAGCAAAGTCGAAGATTTTTTTGCTTCTGTGTACGAAAATAATTCAGGTTGTAAAAGGGTAAAGTTCAAGATTCGCCCGGGCTGCCGAGAACAATTTTAAAACTAGCACGCCGCCAACTCAGTAGACTCACCACCATCCTCCCACTCTCCCACTGGTTCCTGATGCTAGTCACCGCCATAAGATCCTGCTCTCCTATTGGTCAGCATCTTTCCCATCATGCCTCCATGTAAAGATGTTCCTTGACCATATTTTGCGGAAGCGTTATTGTAAACACTGGAATTTGTTCATTCACATATATTTCGTTTGTTAACATACATTTGTGTTAGTGATTTCACTTTCGTTGTACTGTAAGTTACTTTATTGTGTTGTGTGTGAACTTAATTACTTATGTTATTAGTCATAGGTCCCAAGAATGATGCTGAAGTTCACTGAAAGAAGAGGATGCTTTCTATGGAGAACGAAGATGGAGATAATCAAGAAGTGTTAATGTTTTCTGCCATTTGTTAATGTGTTTTGTAAAGTTTAGTGTTAATGTTTTCTGCCATTTTTTAATGTGTTTCGTAAAGTTAAGTGTTCATGTTTTTTGCCATTTGTCCTCCTTCTCTGTCGTCACTTTCGGACATCGCCTCACTCAAAAGGTGAGATTCCACATTTTACTACATATGTACACACATGTACGTACAGTATTTCTTGTACCCTGTACACTAATACACTTTATTTACAGGTACAGTCATGGTTATGTTAGGTTTTGAATGGTCCAAATTGTTGTATTTCATTGTTTATTGGTCAATTTAGCTTTATAAAATTTACTGTGGTGTTTTTGTAGTGCTTTGAACGAATTAGGCAATTTACGTGTAAAACGTAGTTCTAGATACAAAAAATCAGGTTCCGAAGGTACGCTTCGGAACGGAATAATTTCGTAACCTGAGGCACTACTGTATGTAGCTTATACAGATATTCCAGGATAGTGATATTTTGGGATAATTATTTTATCCGAAAAAATGTGTGAAATCAATATATTTGGTACTGAAATAGATAAAATTTGTCAAGGAAATGAAATGTTTATCTGCTAGAAAGTAATTATTGTATTTATTGTTAACAAAAAAAAATTTACTTTTGGCTTCTAAAATGTTTATTTTGCACTACAGGTGCAAAGGCCATGAACTTTTACAATGTTCACATCAGTCATCTAACCCCGTCCATGGATCCATGTGCTTCAACATACCCCTGAGAGGTTTGTGTGATGTCCACTCAGATAAAAAATATTGCTCAGATTCCAAACTTTAATTTGATACCATGAAATCAACTTTTGCGTGAATGTGAAGTGAAACTTCAATTTTTGCCAGATGTGGAACTCCACTATTTTGCCTCACTTTCACTTTCAATTGCTGCAGGCCTTTTAAGCAAAAGCCTATCTGAGGAGCTTTGTTTCTGCCTCCCTTTCAAAATGTTGCAGAAATGAGTAAGGCAAGTGTCATTAAAAAGAGCTGAAGCACAACCAGTAGACAATTTATCAGGGTGTTTCTTTTCAATGAAGTCAGAAGCATCCAGCCACTTAGCTAACACTTCCTTAATCTCCCTTGAAGAAATAACACCCTCCAGTTTGAACTGATCTCTTGCAACACTTCCGAATGTTGCATCGTCTGTAGCTCGATCAACCCCTCAGTCGTGAGTTCTTCTTGATGCTCCTCGACAAGGTCGTTGACATCTGCCTCATCTAGCTCCAGCTCCATGGACTTTCCTAGAGACAATCTCTTCCAACACAGTGGTCTCAGGCTCAGGGCACAATTTCTTCCATGCAGATTAAAATGTTAAGCATATAGGACTGGTTTGTATGCCTGTTCTTCCTCGATTTCTACAGGAAACGAAGAGGGATCCCTCCTTGATGATTGTTTGATGGAATTCGGGGGTCTTGCTGAGCCCTTAAATTCTTTGGAATTTCCAGCACTCTCCAAGTGTTTTGGTTTTTTATTAATACCCAGGAATCTCACTGAATGCTCAAATTCCTTGGAATTTCTGGCATTTTCAGAGTGTTATGGTTTTATGCAATTTCCAAATACTCAGGCGAGACGGACTTCCCTGATAATTGTTATTACAAAAATCGGGAGTCTCGAGACAAGGCTCGACCACTTATGGTCTTGCAAAAGTACAGATAAGTTTGCCCTTCAGTCTCTCTTGGTGTTATGCAGAGCTTGGTACTGCATGCAACACCTAGGTGAATGGTCAAGTACCGTCCTCATGTCTTAGACCTTAGGATCCAAACAGCAGACACAGAATCCCTCTTTATTCTTCTTCTTGGAGCTTCAGCCTCGAAGGAAAACAGCTCATTGGGAAGAAGTGATAGTTCTTTGCTGACGATTCCACTTATAATTATGTAGTGGTGATCTGCTGACCTCACTCGACTCGGCTCGATCACCCAGATCTGTTGTCTGTTGAGCCAAACTCTGCTCTTGATCAGTGCTTTCCCATGCCATGACATAGCACCTTCCTTTCCTGTGTTGCAGCGAGTTTTCACAGAGGTCATCATCATATTGATCATCTGACGCCTCCTTGCTTCCCTGTTTGAAGGCTTCCACGGCCTAAGAAGAGGAAGGTAACTAGTTTCTCTGTCCCCAGAGAAGTCTTTCCTCAAGACTTCTAAGGGCCTGCATCCTTCCCCTCGGGAGGAAGCAGTTGGCTGTCTCTTTGGCTCACCTACTCCTTCCAGTGTGGGAATCGGGACCCAATCCCTAGATTAAAGGTTCTCTTCCCTGTCTCTGGGTCCAAGGGCACTGCTCATGGAACCGGGGCTGTGTTGGGTACTCATGTACGAGTCTCTCCAAGTGTACAATCTTCAAAGGGGGTTGTACACCCACAGTCAGTGATAGGTTGTCTTCTCTCTGTCATGGCAGTGGTGCATGGCGAGAGAAGGGACCGAGCCATGTTGGTGGCTCAGACCAACCTGTGAAAGCCAGGAATGGCTATTCTTCAGGTGCCAAGATCGATGTTGCTGTCCCCAGGGACAAGGCATCTGGAGGAGATAGGAGGAGGTTTTCTGTGTAGCCCTCTTTGAGGTTCGATCATGGAGAAGATCGATGTGTAGCAAGATGTGGCAAGTTCTCACCAGTTTTTACTGCATATAACTCCGCTCAACTTTCACGTGCGTTCGCGCAAATGAAACAGTTGTAGTAGGAAATGAATGCTTCATTTGACAGAGTGAAAATGTTGCAAGTTCAGAGAAGAGTGGGCATGAACAGTCAACCTTCCTCTCTCTTTTCCCCATTACTTCCTTTGTTACACTGGGATGAACATGGGAATAAGAGTAACCTAATGAGAATGACGGAGGCCTGCTTCCAAACCTTATTCTTGTCATTTAAATGAAGATGAATTAGACTGGAGCACAATTTACAGGAACCGACAAATATACTAGTATATTCTCCTCATGACCGGCTTCTGTTATCAGTTGCATTGCCCGAGTAACAGGCGTATATGTAAGTTAATTCATCTGGTATGTGACCAAGACGAACAGTCCCTTCTCTTAATTAATCTGAAACTCAGGACAGCCTTTTGGGCCTCCTAGGAAATTCCGGTTTCGATTTTGAGATGGCTAGTGGTATTCTTTGCCAACAACACCACAATATTTGCATTATCACAGAAGAAGGGAGTTTCTTTCCATCCCATTTCGGTTAAAATGCAGATGATCTAGTGTATCTTTATTGCACTTGATGGTTCTAAGCCGAATGCATTCCAATATGGAATGCACTACCAGGCAACTCAGTATTAGTCGAGCAAGGGGCAGAGTACTGCCGTCTTACTGAGATTCTGTTCATTTTAGTATTGTTTCTCCTCTATTGAGGATAACTACCAACTCGAATCTCTCTGCCTGACCATCACATGGATTATGTCTCTGGTTGGCTCCAAATTCTCGCATAAGGCCCATGTCTCATAATCCTTATTTGACACACAATGATATTCTCCAGACAATTTGAGTTTTGTCTTCTAATACACATTTTCTAATTTGTAAGGTGTCCAATTATTCTTTGCTTACCCCAAATTGAAAATGTATGATGGAAGATTTTGCCTCTTCCCTGCCCGACTAGCTCTGCTTCCAGAGTAGACAGAAAATTTCCTCCCTGATCCAACCCACAAGAAGCAGTTCTTCAGGCAGTATGATCCCTGTGTTTTCATTACTGAAAGACTCTCTACCCTCATTGCAAGCACCGACTTTCTCGCCAACTTTTTCAGTCCTCTGTAAAACAGCAGGGATTAGAGCCGTCTTCACTAGTTGGTGTTATCGACAGGTCTTTTTCCGTGATCAGAATTGTGAGAGTTCACTTTTCTGAGATTAAACTATGAAGATGTAGGTCCACATTCACTTTAGTCATTCACTAAGTAGTATAGTTTCTTCTTAGTTGAGATTCAACTACTGATGAGAAACTTCTCTGTCTTACCATCATCTCATCTCTCAGTATTGTTGGCGACGAAGATAGACTATTTACATGGTTTGTTCTTAACATCACCTTTCAAAAGGTGGGTATCATGTTGTGATTCCGTCTCGGATGCGCAATCATTTGGCATCTGTTGACGAGTCCAAATCCTTCTTTTGCCGACCAGCAGCATCACATCTCTGTTTCTTTGATCTAGAGAAGGCTTATGATACAACATGGAGGTATGGCATTTTGAGGGTCCTTTATGAATGTAACCTGAGAGGCAATTTGCCTCTATTAAGGCTTTTTTTTTTTTTAAATAGGCTATTTCAGGTTCAGGTTGGAGGAACAGTGTCAGATGTATTCAATCAAGAAGTGTTTTAAGTGTAACCTTGTTCGCCTTAGTAATCAATGGGGTTTCTAAAATAATTCCCCCAGATATAACATATACTCTTTTTGTTGATGACCTATCGATTTCCTTTGCAGCATCAAGGATGGCAGTGGCTGAATGCCGCCTTCAGCTCTGCATTGATAATATAGTAAAGTGGGCTGAGGTTAATGGTTTTAGATTTTCTGCCAGTCAGACAGTAACTATGCACTTTTGTAACAAAGTATAAGGGGAATCCACCCTGATCCAGATCTATTCATTCATAGGCAGAGAATTCCATGTGTTGGTGAAACAAGGTTTCTTGGTCTGATTTTTTATAGCAAGCTGACCTGGATTCCACATCTGAAAAATATTAAGGCAAAATGCTTGAAAGCAATGAATTTGCTGAAAGTCCTGTCTCACACTTCGTGGGGTGGAGACCGAACTCAGATGTTGAGATTATATAAAGCCTTGGTCTTTTCAAAATTAACGTATGGGTGTGAGGTGTACACTTCTGCGAAGCCAAATATCCTTAAAATGCTCAACTCAATTCATCATGGAATTCGGTTGTGTACAGGAGCATTTAAATCATCTCCCACTGAGAGCATGTTTGTAGATGCTGATGAGGTGCCACTGGATCTTCATTACAAGCGCCTACTGGTTCGGAGCTGGTATAGATTCCAGAGGCTACCTAAGTCTTAACCAGCATTTGTATGAGAAAGGAAAGGCATAGGCAGTTTTATGAAAATCACCCCAAGGAACCTCATCCATTCGCTTTTAGAGTAAATGTCATTGTCTGTGAATAAAATATGCCAAGGATCGAGATTTTACCAGCAAAATATTCAGTTAGTCCCCCCCTGGAACTTCCCAGAGGTAAAATTCTGTAGATATTTTAATTTTACCAAGACAGAATTATCCAGTGAGGCCATGCGGTCAATATTTTTGAACACTCCTTGCAACATGGTAACTCCACTGCAGTTTTCACGGACGGCTCAAAGTCAGATGCTGGCATCGCCTTTGGAGTAGCCTTCCCTGATTTAGAGAGAAGTGGCAGGTTATCACTTGTTGCATTAATTTTCATGGCAGAATTATATGCAGTTTTAAAGGCGTTAAAGGAAGTTTTTATTTGGAATGAAAATAATTTTATTATATATTGTGAAGTGTTCTTCAGTCGCTGGAATCTTTCAACCTTTTAAACCCTCTGATTTTAGATATATTGGAATGGCTGCTTTTACTGAAAAGAAGATGGAAAGAAATAAAGTTCTGTTTGGTGCCTTCCCATGTTGGGGTGGCTGGGAATGAGAAAGCTGACCAACTTGCAAAGTCGCCAGTAAACTCCACAGAACCCACAAGATGCCTACTACCATATCGGGATTTATATCCTCTAGCAGGTCAGAGAATTAAAAAGATGTTGGCAGTCCCATTGAGAGGATATTTTAACTAATCAAAAAATGCGCAGTCAGTTCTAGAGGTTCACTCATATTCTTCCCACCAATCAGTGAGTCTTCCATATGTAAAGGACCTAGGGTTTGTATATCGCGTAGGAACAAATCACAGTTTTTGAAAGTAAATTGTATTTTTCCTAACTACAAACCTGAGGTCCTTTTGATTATTGCCCACCTCATGCCACCCCTCTATCTGAAACCTGGGCCGAAAGGCAAAGTGGAGTGTTGACATCTGGCGGAGCCTACCCACCTACCACAAGGTAGTTACTGCCTAACCACCTTGTTCAAGAATATAACGGCTGTATTCCAGCCTATGCTGAAAGTGATTCCTTATGTAAAGGACCTCAGGTTTATATAGTTAGGAAAAATACAATTTTCTTTCAAAAATTGTGATATTTGTTTGTGAATTCTTGGTATGTATGAGTGTAGTTGTTGTTTTGTTTATACAGACAGTCAGCAGTTTCAATGGTGGTCCCGTTTCTATGCCACGTAGTAATCTAGAGTGACGTAAAAAAAAATGTATTAAAAATGAGAAATAAAGTTATGAAAGCTTCGTTCTTCCTACATTATATACAAACCCACAGTCCTTTACATCAGGATTGTTCATACCCAATATACTAACCTGAGGTTCTTTACATTAGGAATAACTTCCAGCATAGGCTGGAAAACAGCTGCTGAAGTTTCAGACAAGGTGATTAGGCAGTTAACTGGGTGTAAACATTCCAATTTGCTTTGGCTGCTGTCGAGTGAGGACGTGTGTTTCACCTCTGCCTGACCACTGTTGTTTACCTTTTTCACCTGCGGTGAGATCTTTCCTCATCTTTAATTGTGTTTTATTTGGTGTATACTTGTGCTTGCATTGGAATCTTAAGATTTACTGAAGCCTGAAAAGTCCTTCTCCCAGGGAGTGTGTCTTTTAGGTGGTGTAAGAAATGTGAGAGTTTTTTCTCCACAGTTGATGTGGACCCTCACGCCCTTTGCGCTAAATGTCGAGGGAGTGAGTGTACTAGAAACTTATCTTGTAATGTGTGTCCTGGTCGTTCGAGCAGTGGGGGAGGTATGAAGGAAGGAAGCGATCTTGGGGGAAGGCTGCCAAGGCTTTGTCAGAGGGTTATACGCCCCTAAGAACTCCCTTGGTGGCTGATCCTTTGTCATCCTTCCTTTCTCCTCGTAAGCTCCCCCGACTTGCTGTTTCCTCTTGGGGGGATATTTCCCCTTCCTCTCCTTCATCTGATTCATCAGGCAAAGAAGATGGGAGCGGAGTGGATGACAATAGTGCTCGCTCCAAAGGGGATCCTTCCCCTTCGGAATGAGGAGAGTCTCCCTTCACTAACCAGACTTTCAGGTGTGGTGGCTCCATGTTCTAGGGATTTGCATAAGGCATGGGTGGAGTTGGGCCTTCCTGGAATACCATCTGTATGGGGCCTTGTCTCCCATTTCTCATCGGCCCCTGTGACTCATGTGACTGTGGTGGTGACAACACCTACCTTGTCAGTGCCAAGCTATGTAGCTCCTCCTCACTTAGCTTATTCCCATCACCCCACCAGTGTGACTCCCTCTGTGGTGATGGAGACACATCCCCATATTCTGAGGCAGGACATGTCCATGCCCCTCCCACCGGGATACTTTGTGTTTTATCCCCCAGCCACTTTTGTCTCTGTGGCCCCTTGAGCACTGTCACCTTTAGACCTCCCTCCAGGTGTTGATGCTCCCTCAGTTCCTGTACCCCTGCCTGCTGCCCCTCAACAACCTGCCGTGAATAGAACCCACCCCCGCTGATAACTGGGGACTGCCTCTATATGATAGAGTAACCTTTCTATATTCTTTGATTAGATTATAGAAGCATATATATCCTCCCTTTTCCTTTTCCCTAGCAAGGGGGAAAGGGGGTCTGGCATTAGACAAACCCAATTCTTATATTTGCCTAAATGTCTCTGACAATAAAGTTTTTGATTGCTTTTTCATATGAGGTTACGTTTCCTCCTTCATATGAAATGTTCCAGAAGTCTGCTCATTGATCTCGCAGTCCTCATACTCCAATCAATTGAACAGAAACTGGGTCCCTTTCCTTGCTCTGATGAGCAGGAAAGGGACCATAGGTTGGGTGAACACCAGTCTGTTCATAGAGGCTTATTCAGATTTTTTCCACCAATCAATGAGTCTTCCTAATGTAAAGGACTGAGGGTTTGTATATCGTGTAGGAACAAACCACAATTTTCAAAATTAAATTGCATTCTTCCTAACTATACAAACCTGAGGTCCTTTACATATAGGCCTACCTCATGCCACCCCTCATTCTACTTCCTGGGCCTAAAGCAAATTGGAATATTTATGTCTAGCGGACAGTAGTTAACTGCCTAGTCACCTTGTTTGAAACTTCAACAGCCATTTCCCAGCCTAAACTAAAAGTAATTCCTAATGTAAAGGACCTAAGGTTTGTATGGTTAGGGAAATTACAATTTACTTTTTAACCAAAAAATTATGATAACCTGAAGCTCAGGGGACAGTCCCTTTCCAGCCTCCCAAGAGTTTCCAGTTTTGATTGAGACATCTTGTGGTATTGTTTGGCAACAGCACCAAAAGGTAGGCATTATCACCAAACAAGAGGAATGCTTTCCCTTTTCTTCGGTTAACATGCAGGCACTAAAATGTATCTGTTAGACACTTGATGGCTCTATAAGATGAACACATTTAAAGAGGGAAGCACTACCAGGTAACTCAGCCTACGGAGTCGAGTGAGAGATAGAGCACAGCCTTTTCACTGAGATATTGTTCGTCTTAGTATTGTTTCTCTGTGTCGAGGGTTAACTCTTAATTTGAATCTCTCTGCACAGCCATCAGAAACTTGTCTCTGGTTGGCTTTGGAATCTTGCTTATGGTTCCTGTTTTGTGCTAATCATTTACCATTGTGAGAATCATCAGACAGAGATGTGTCTCATAAGATTCATTATCATCTTTCTGCTTCATTGCAATTAACACATAGGCAACTGGAATGATTCAGAATGATTTTTCAGACAAGCACAGCAGTTTTTTGTCTTTTATATATTTGGTTCTAATTCATAAAATGTTCAACTACAGTTGTTAATGCCAAATTGGAGTGAATGTTCAAGACTTTGAAAGCCCTGATAGCTCTGCTTCCAGGGTAAAGAGAAGAGTTCCTCTCTGAACCAACCCTCGCAGTGACAAGAAGATATTTGTCAGGTAGTATATCCCTGTTTGTTGACACAGCTAAAGACTTCCAGCCTTCATTACAACAGGAATCAGTGGACCATCCATAACCTGGGAAGTTATCTCTTCCTCTGTATAAATGTTGTTGTGTTGTCTTCGTCTTCCATTTTGTATGGGCTTCATGTTTGAGACACACTCAGTGTTGTGGAGCATTTTTGGTCTACTTTGAAGCAAAGCTAAGTGTATAAGAAGAGCCTCTTCCTCCTTAGTTTTCAGAGTTTTTTTTTTTTTGCTATTTATGCCCATTCTGCTATCGAACTATGGGAGGTGTAAATGATCTTCGCTTCTTATCATATTTTTAATGTAAGTTTAAAAAATATAGAAATTTTTCAATACCTCGAGACCATTTTTAGTGACTGATATGGCATTGCGGAAGGAGGCATAGGATATTCTCCTATTATCTCTTTTCCTTTTCAGTAAGGTGTTGAGTTTGGAGAGCCAGGGGGTAAGTGTACCTGGAGCACCCACCACTCTCAGTGGATGGGTCATGACTCTTATTTCAGTGTAGGTGTCAGTGTTTTCTGGTTGTTTTATTTCAGTGCTGCACGCGGGGCAAGGGTGGGCACGTATTATACTTTGCTAGCCATAGAAGCATTCCCCTTGCTGCAAAGTTCCCCCGAAGAAGGAGGTGACCCTCGGCCTACCTCCACACCACTACGAGTCAAGATCACCACCAACCAGAGGCCGAAGCTATTCATCTGCATAGCTCTCTGATAGGAATGATAAGCATTGTTTTTTCAGTGCAAAAACTTTTTTATTTCAAATTCATTACATGACTTAATGCTTTAGAGGAGAATATATCCATGATCCCACCTCCATTCAATGTGGAGTCAGCAGTACAGGAAGCCCCTGGTTATCGGCAGGGGTTCTGGTCTTGGCGGGGCACTGATAATTGAAAACCACCTTTAACCGAAACTTTGTGATTTATGGGATTTATGGCGCTTATGGCACCATAAATCAGATTCTCTGGTGCTACACAAGCCTGCCATAAAAACCAGATTGCACAACTGAGTCTGTCAATAACCAGGACTGCTTATAATTACTGGGTTAGTCAGATATACAATGATATTTTTATAATAAAATAAGGTTTTGTAAATACTTATCCAGCAATTATATGACGGGATGGCCACCCACTTCCACGCTGATGAACATTATGCATAAAACAGAATGAAGTTAGGTAAGTCGTTCATAGTACAGTGGTACCTCGACATACGAAATTAATCCGTTCCAAGGCACCCTTCGTAACCTGAGGTTTTCGTATCTTGAACCGCATTTTACATGTAAATTGCGTAATTCGTTTCAAGCCCTACAAAAACACCCCAGTAAATTTTATAATAAAGCTAAATTGACCAATAAACAATGAAATACAACAATTTCGACCATTCAATACCTAACTTAATACATACTACTAATATGTACCTGTAAAAAAGTGTATTAGTGTACATTGTATACAAGAAATACTGTACGTACATGTAGTAAAATGTGGATCCTTACCTTTCGAGTGAGGCTATCTCCGAAAGTGGCAACAGAGAAGGAGGACAAACAGCAGAAAAAAAAATTACGTAGTACGTACACTTAACAAAACACATTAAAAATTTTAGGAAACATAAACTAAACTTTACGAAACACATTAACAAAACCGTAACACTTAACTTTACAAAAAACTTAAAATGAAATTTGTTTTGTCTTTTTTTTATTTTTACATTTTTTTTTATTTATTTATTTTTTTTTTTTTTTTACAAAATTTCAATTTCTTCATCACTTTCAACCTTTATGTTTTTTCGTAGTATCAATTTGGATGCTTCCTTTTTGCTTTTATTCCTACTAAAGGCCTCTTTAAAAAATAACTATCCAAGGAAGATTGCTTCTGCCTACTTTTCACAATGATCCTGAAACAAAGGCAAACATCATCCAACTGCGCAAGCATACGACCTGTGTAACCCTTTTTGGGGAGTCTCTTTTCTACAAATGATTGCACCTTATGAAAAGCAGCTAGAGCATCCTTAATTTCTGCTGTTGCCATAGGGTTGTCGTCCTCCTCCTCACCGCTGCTAGAGAACTCTTCTTGAACGACGTTATGTTGCATGGCCTCCAACTCCTTCAGGTCATCCGTCGTAAGCTCCTCTTGATGCTCCTGGAGAAGGTCATTGATGTCGTCCTCGTCGACGACCAGCCCCATGGACTTGCCGAGTGCAACGATCTCGTCAAGATCTGGTTGCGAAACAGTTTCAGGATCGTCAGCTGTTTCTGAATCTGCACCAGCTTTGCCTATGTTGAATCCCTCGAAGTCTCGGGTGGATACGCCATCAGGCCAGAGTTCCCTCCACGAAGAATTCAAGGTTCACCTCGAAACCTCCTGCCAAGCTTGATCAATGAGTTGGATGCATATCACAACATCGAAATGCTCCTTCCAAAATTCAAGCAAGGTAAGGTTTGTGGTATCGGTGATGTCGAAACATCTCTTGAAAAGATGTTTCGTATACAGCTTCTTGAAGTTTGATATCACTCGCTGGTCCATGGGCTAGAGGAGGGGGGTGGTGTTAGGCGGAAGATAAAGAACCTTGATAAAAGAATACTACGCTAGGATATCTTCCTTGAGGCCAGGAGGTGAGCAGGGGCATTGTCCAACAACAGCAGACATTTCAGAGGGAGGCGCTTCTCTTCCAAGAATTTCTTCACTGTTGGGCCGAAACACAGATTTACCCACTCGGTGAACAAGTCTCATTACCCAGGCTTTTGCATTAGCCCTCCACATCACTGGAAGCTTCTCCTTTAGCACTTTGTGGGCCTTGAAGGCTCGAGGAGTCTCCGAATGTTACACAAGTAGGGGCTTCACCTTGCAATCCCCACTGGCATTCGAACAAAGTGTGAGCGTAAGCCTGTCTTTCATAGGCTTATGCCTGGGTAGCTTCTTCTCTTCCTGTGTGATGTACATCCATCGAGGCATTTTTTTCCAAAAAAGGCCAATCTCATCCCAGTTGAAGACTTGCTGAGAACTGTAGCCTTCGTTGATGGTCATCTTGTCGAACGTGTTAATAAAGGCTTCGGCTGCTTTCGTGTCTGAGCTGGCCGCCTCCCCATGCCGCACCGCCGAATGGATGCCAGTCCGTTTATGGAATTTTTTGAACCACCCATGAGAAGCCTTGAAGTCTGGGGTTGGCGTCGATGTCCCTTCTCCTCCGTCGTCTTCGGCCTGGGCAATAAAATTGCCGAAAATAGCTCTGGCCTTGTGGCAGATTGCCATCTCCGTTATCGTATCACCAGCGATTTCTTTGTCTTTTATCCAGACAAGAAGCAGCCTTTCCATCTCATCGTGCATGTGGCTCCTCTTGCTGGACAAAATAGTCACGCCCTTGGAAGGTGTAACTGCTTTAATGGCTTCCTTCTGCTTAAGGATGGTGCCTATTGTCGACGGATTTCGGCCATTGTTCCTTAGCGATCACACTCAAACGCATCCATGCTTTCATACTTTTTAATTATCTCC
>NC_087222.1:14571870-14598616 GCF_015104395.2 Macrobrachium nipponense
TTTATAACAAAACAGGTTACCTGTGGCAAAGAGAAGTGATCTTCATTAACACATAGAAGTACTATACACAAAACAGTACCAATGATATTGGACACTTAGCACTTGCAAATTCAGTGCAAATGTTAGACTAATGCAGTGCTAAACATGTGTGAACAAATTTAATTTTTCCCATTCCTGTTTTCTGTGTCCCTGTGTGAATCTGAAAACACAAGTTCTGTATAGGTTTTAATTTCCATACTGTTAATGTTCTGGGTACATCCACATTAATATGAACTAAACATATGATATCTTTATAATGAAATAAGGTTTTATATATACTTACCCAGTATTTATGTTGCTAAGATTTCCACATGTATGGCAGCCTAAATTCAAATTTAGATGACTCAGTGCCATCCCCCAATGGCAATACAGTGGTACCTCGACATACGAAAGGCTCAACTTACGAAAATTCGAGTACGAAAGCAAATACAAAGTTTTTTTGGCTCTACATACATTCCCCTGGACCACCGATAACAATTTTTAAAACTCCCGCGCAGCCGCCAACTGAGTAGACTCGCCACCAACCTCCCGCTCTCCCATTGGTTGCCTGATGCTAGTCACCGCCATAAGATCTGCTCTCTCTATTGGTCAGCACTCTCATCCATCAGCATCTACGTAGCGGCGTGCTTTTTCGGCCACTCGGTAGCAGCATCGTTTCTATATGCACGCCGAATTCATTCTTTCTATACGATTTCGTTTATTAACGTAATTTCATTAGTGATTTTGTTGTTGTACTACTTTATCGTCGTTGTGTGAGAACTTTAGTACATACGTATCTACATAACTTAATTAATAGTACAGTATATACGTAGTCATGGGTCCCAAGAAAGTTGAAGTTCACGGAAAGAAGAGGATGCTTTCTTTGGAGACAAAGATGGAGATAATTAAAAAGTATGAAGCTGGGATGCGTTTGAGTGTGATCGCTAAGGAACATGGCCGAAATCCGTCGACAATAGGCACCATCCTTAAGCAGAAGGAAGCCATTAAAGCAGTTACACCTTCCAAGGGCGTGACTATTTTGTCCAGCAAGAGGAGCCACGTGCACGACGAGATGGGAAAGGCTGCTTCTTGTCTGGATATAAAAGACAAAGAAATCGCTGGCAATACGATAATGGAGACGGCAATCTCCCACAAGGCCAGAGCTATTTTCGGCAATTTGATTGACCAGGCCGTAGGACGACGGAGGAGAAGGGACATCGACGCCAACCCACCCCGACTTCAAGACTTTCTCATGGGTGGTTCAAAAAATTCTGTAAACGGATTGGCATCCATTCGGCGGTGCGGCATGGGGAGGCGGCCAGCTCAGACACGAAAGCAGCCGAAGCCTTTATTAACACGTTCGACAAGATGACCATCAACGAAGGCTACAGTTCTCAGCAAGTCTTCAACTGGGATGAGATTGGCCTTTTGGTTTTTTTGAAAAAAATGCCTCGTCGGATGTACATCACACAGGAAGAGAAGAAGCTACCCGGGGCATAAGCCTATGAAAGACAGGATTACGCTCACACTTTGTTCGAATGCCAGTGGGGATTGCAAGGTGAAGCCCCTACTTGTGTAACATTCGGAGACTCCTCGAGCCTTCAAGGCCCACAAAGTGCTAAAGGAGAAGCTTCCAGTGATGTGGAGGGCTAATGCGAAAGCTGGGTAATGAGACTTGTTCACCGAGTGGGTAAATCTGTGTTTCGGCCCGACAGTGAAGAAATTCTTGGAAGAGAAGCGCCTCCCTCTGAAATGTCTGCTGTTGTTGGGACAATGCCCCTGCTCACCTAGCGTAGTATTCTTTTATCAAGGTCTTTATCTTCCGCCTAACACCACCCCCCTCCTCTAGCCCATGGACCATCGAGTGATATCGAACTTCAAGAAGCTGTATACGAAACATCTTTTCAAGAGATGTTTCGACATCACCAATACCACAAACCTTACTTGCTTGAATTTTGGAAGGAGCATTTCGATGTTGTGATATGCATCCAACTCATTGATCAAGCTTGGCAGGAGGTTTCGAGGTGAACCTTGAATTCTTCGTGAGGGAACTCTGGCCTGATGGCGTATCCACCCGAGACTTCGAGGGATTCGGACATAGGCAAAGCTGGTGCAGATTCAGAAACAGCTGACGATCCTGAAACTGTTTCGCAACCAGATCTTGACGAGATCGTTGCACTCGGCAAGTCTATGGGCTGGTCGTCGACGAGGACGACATCAATGACCTTCTCCAGGAGCATCAAGAGGAGCTTACGACGGATGACCTGAAGGAGTTGGAGGCCATGCAACATAACGTCGTTCAAGAAGAGTTTCTCTAGCAGCGGTGAGGAGGAGGAGGACAACCCTATGGCAACAGCAGAAATTAAGGATGTTCTAGCTGCTTTTCATAAGGTGCAATCATTTGTAGAAAAAGAGACTCCCCACAAAAAGGGTTACACAGGTCGTATGCTTGCGCAGTGGATGATGTTTGCCTTTGTTTCAGGAACATTGTGAAAACGTAGGCAGAAGCAAATCTTCCTTGGATGTTATTTATTAAAGGGGCCTTTAGTAGGATAGCAAAAAGGAAGATCCAATTGATACTACGAAAAAACATAAAGTTGAAAGTGATGAAGAAATTGAAATTTTGTAAAAAAAAAAAAAAAAAAAAAAAAAAAAAAGTAAAATGTAAAAATAAAAAAAAGACAAAACAAATTTCATTTTAAGTTTTTTGTAAAGTTAAAGTGTTACGGTTTGTTAATGTGTTTGCGTAAAGTTTAGTTTTATGTTTCTAAAATTTTTAATGTGTTTTGTTAAGTGTACGTACTACGTAATTTTTTTTTCTGCTGTTTGTCCTCCTTCTCTGTCGCCACTTTCGGAGATAGCCTCACTCGAAAGGTAAGGTTCCACATTTTACTACATGTACGTACAGTATTTCTTGTATACAATGTACACTAATACACTTTTTTACAGGTACATATTAGTAGTATGTATTAAGTTAGGTATTGAATGGTCGAAATTTGTTGTATTTCATTGTTTATTGGTCAATTTAGCTTTATTATTTATAAAATACTGGGGTGTTTTTGTAGGGCTTGAAACGAATTACGCAATTTACATGTAAAATGCGGTTCAAGATACGAAAACCTCAGGTTACGAAGGGTGCCTTGGAACGGATTAATTTCGTATGTCGAGGTACCACTGTACTATGAACGACTTACCTAACTTCATTCTGTTTTATGCATAATGTTCATCAGCGTGGAAGTGGGTGGCCTCCCGTCATATAATTGCTGGATAAGTATTTACAAAACCTTATTTTATTATAAAAATATCATTTGTGTATATCTGACTAACCCAGTAATTATAAGCAGTCCCTGGTTATTGACAGACTCAGTTAATGGCAATCTGGTTTTATGGCACTTGTGTAGCACCAGAGAATCTGATTTATGGTGCCATAAGCGCCATAAATCCCATAAATCACAAAGTTTCGGTTAAAGGTGGTTTTCAATTATCAGTGCCCCGCCAAGACCAGAACCCCTGCCGATAACCAGGGGCTTCCTGTACTGCTGACTCCACATTGAATGGAGGTGGGATCATGGATATATTCTCCTCTAAAGCATTAAGTCATGTAATGAATTTGAAATAAAAAAGTTTTTGCACTGAAAAAACAATGCTTATCATTCCTATCAGAGAGCTATGCAGATGAATAGCTTCGGCCTCTGGTTGGTGGTGATCTTAACTCGTAGTGGTGTGGAGGTAGGCCGAGGGTCACCTCCTTCTTCGGGGGAACTTTGCAGCAAGGGGAATGCTTCTATGGCTAGCAAAGTATAATATGTGCCCACCCTTGCCCCACGTGCAGCACTGAAATAAAACAACCAGAAAACACTGACACCTACACTGAAATAAGAGTCAAGTGAAATACTGTAAATCAGAACAAGATGGCAGTAAGTTCCAACTGCGGAAAAAAATGGCGAGATTTAGCTTGCTTGGCAGATTCGCAATACGATGAGGTAGCAGGAAGGGAACTGGCATTTCTGATCTATGAAATCAGCAACAGTCCTAACCAAAAAGATACAAAAGCATTCATAGATATATTAGAAGGATACAATCCTTCAAACTGGAACAAATCAAATGAAAACATCTTGAAAATAATTGAAGAAGTTCCAAATAAAATCCAAGTGGTCAAGAGACTCATAAAGAAAATATACATAAACCAACATATTCCGACAAAGAAAATGAATAAGGTGAACCTTGTGAATATCCTAATTGATGCATTAGGAAAAAGAATGCCAAAAGCATGTAAACTGTGTAAGGTGTGGTATAGCATAGTTAACCCACAAAACCTAATCAGAAAATGTGCTGCATGCAACATTCCGACCCATCCACAGTGTGCTGAGGTAATGCAAGATATGAGAAAAGACACAAGAATTTTTTGCTCAACATGTCTACCATGGATAGACAATGTTATTAAATCAAGATTGAATGTACAAATAGTTGAGGATGAAGAAGAAGAAGAAGAGGAAGAGGAAGAAGAAGAAGAAGAAGAGGAAAACGTAAGAGAAGTAAACAAAACTGAAATGACAGAAAAAGATAAGGAAAAAAAAGAACAAGATAAAAGTATGGATGCAGAGATACTCATTGATACTACATATGAGGCTATAAAGCAGCATACCTACGAACAAATAAATTACGATATGACAACACAAAAGAAAATGCGAAGAGGCTCTACCAGATCTACACAATGACGAAAGAGGAAAAAATATACAAAAAAGACAAAGTCTGCAACCTTTTGAAAAGAGGGAATTGCAGATTTGGAGAAAAAAGTTACTACAAACATCCTAAGGTATGTCAACTATGATATATGGTAAATGTATTAGGGCTTGTGCCTTGTATGATAAGGCGCCCTATGAGGTAATGTTTAGACTAGCGATAATCTATACGCTAAGTCGGTTGGTATTGCACTTCCATCTTCAATGGAGTGTCTGGGGTTTTGTAGATCATTACGAAGTCGGTATTATCTTTACGACGATGTGTTTAAACTCATGGTTCGGTGAGGTTCTTGTAGAAAACATTAAGTATAAAAATAGATATAATTTCTTCTGAAGTTTTACATGCTGAAGATCAGATATGATTGTACAAGTCTTCTAATAACGATAGCTTGATCGCTTCTGCCAATGATGATGGCTAATCCTATTCTCTACATGATAAAGCTTAGGTAAAGAGGTACAGGTCTTCTAATAACGATAGCTAACTCTGTTCTGCCTGTCTACCATCTCTGTTACAAGTTATGAAGGAACAGACAGTAGTTCGAACATATGAACATACATACAGTGACATAGTTTCATACGAACACACAATCAAATGAGACACGCTACAGATCACGTAGGCCATTTGAATAATAGGTCGGTGGGTAGTTGTCTCAAGCAGGGAGCTTGGACTAATGTTTATAAACAATTGAATGACTACAGGTGACGGCATGTTATCTTAGCCTACATACTTATTGTATACGTCATCTTTAGCGTCTCTAGTCTGATCACATTCCTGCAAGCAATCTGGTTGACCTCTTTAGTTTTAGACTTTTATATATATGGACTAACATTCCATATTTTTATTATGTAAACACTTACATTAGCTCGGTCAGCTACCAAAACCAACTACTGAATATTACTCAAATTTGACTTGCATCTGACTTATAGGAGTGTGATACAGACACTATGTGAATATATATATATATAAGTTAAATAAAAATTCATGGTGTACATGAATTGATTCAAGTAATAAAAATATAAAAACAATGATATTGGTAAATAATAGTGATCACATGATATATAATGATACAGTTTTTCACTTCATCTCATTAAGATACTTATGCTACAGAAAAACTAATGTACTCTGATAATTGCATAGAATGAAGATTAACATGATAAAAATCATATTTTAACTGTTAAAAATTTTCATATATGAATTGATTAAAATTATTAATGGTTATGCTGATTGATTCGTTGATTTTTATGCTAAATGTTATATATGATTAGTAATTCATATACAACTATCCTAACTCAGATATTGGTAAGATAAAAGGAACAGATGATTATAGGTACCTGATTTGTTTATACATATGTATTGGATTCATATAATTATGGATTTATAGGCTACCTGATTTGTTTATACATATGTATATGGATTCATATAACTATATTATGATTAATATATGTGCACTTTAAATAGATTCCTATTGCGTACACGCAAAGAATATTTAGATTCTGTTTATATTTATGATCATCTATATAAGAGATTCCTATTGCGTACACGCAAAGATATATTTCGACTCTGTTATTTATGATCAATTATATAGAGATTCCTATTGCGTACACGCAAAGATATATTTAGATTCTGTTATTATGATCATTTATATATATAGGATACATGATACTTTATATATATAGGATACATGACCGAGGTTATACTACTTCACTTTTAACTAGCGTTCGAACAACTTTTCGTCCATTACACAGTTCCAGACAACCACCTATAGCCAATTGAAACGGCCTTTTTCAATGGTTAAAACAAGGGGAAAAATTTGCCTGGCGGGTCCAACGTTCTATTTTTTGCGCTCATACTTATTCTCTGCATCCTAAGCTACACGATTACGTTCGCGATGAATAAAAAAACATCCCCAGCACGAGTCCTTCGCCAGCAAAGTAGAGTTGAATATCCTTCGGGTCGTAATTGTCGGAAGTATGTCCCTTTTGTAGTCGAATTCCGACAGCCGCTGGAGCGTTCCGCATGAAAACGAGATTAACGACGAGATACGGTGTCGGTCGAAGAAGTCCATGAAATTCCTTTCACATTGTAGGCGGTTGTTACTTGACTGTAGTCGTCCGCCACGACGAACGATTTTTTTGAAGTTGCGATGTGAAACTCTCTGTACTGCAGGATACTGTAACCAGGATCCATTAATCAGCCTGCAAGTGAAATTATACTTGTCACAAGGGCAAAGTAAATTCAGACGACATCCAAATACAGGGGAGGGGAGAGAGCCATTTATTAGACCAGACGTAACCACATGAATTCGCTGATATTTTGGAATTCAAAGAATCCGCTGTACAAACTTTTTTGTTTTATCCATGGCATTAACAATGATGTGAACCTATCCAGGTCTATGATTGACTTGTAAAAATATCCATAATTATAAAAAATAAATAGATATCAATACGAATCTCAAAGAAAATTGATATTACTGGTAGTAAGTTACTAGACAAAGAAGTGGAAAAATGGAGCTATTTGTAAGATTGCCAGGCAGCATAAGAGTCAAAGAGAATATTAATCATGATTCTATGTGCCCTAACAAAAGTTTCATATTCAATTTCTCGTGTGCATCCTCTGAGGTTAATTTTTTTAAAAACTTTATTAATAGGTAGGAGATGCAACGAAAAAAAAAAAAACCCACTATGTAACTAGTTTCTAAATAAACTTTGGGTTTTTCAAGAAAATGTGACATTTTCCCATGAATGTTTTACTTGAATTGTAATAGGCTAATGTTGCAAGTAAATAATCCATATCCATATCGTGATACTTCTAAATGTCTATGAGGTTCAGAAAAGATTAATTCATTTTGATGTTTTATAGAAACTCTATTTCCTTATTTTGTTTATTAATTTTAAAATGATTGCAAGTCCTTAACTACTTGCATTACACACACGGATAAGAATATGTTATGTGGCCTGTCATGTGACCTATGAACCACATGTGAAGTTCATGAGCTGAGCATTCCTTTCTCAGTCAATCTGCTTTTGCAAGCAGAGACGACACACAGATGAAGCCTGTGTAAGCAGATTATTGAGGTTAAAAGGAACAAATGCTGATACGGCAATGATGACGTCGTCACTTGGCAGGAGATTGCTCTCAGCCAGCTAAGAGTTACGTTACTTGCTGTAAGAGATACGACTTTAGTATTTCAAATGATATTTTAGTGTTTTAATTCTCCACCCGCATGAGAAAAATGTCTGAAAAAAAAAAAAAAAACAACAGTACCAAAATTGAACAATATATTAGTTTCATGTTGGCATTATGTTAAATAAATATTCCTTATTCAAACTATATGAAAAAGGTTTCCATACAATTCTATATATATTATTAGCCCTGTATAAGATTCATATGGATTATTCCATAGATAACATTTTCACTTCTAGACTTCCTGACTTTAAAATCTCTTTTATTTTATTTTATTTATTTTATTTATTATTAGTTTATTTATTTATTTATTTATTTAATTTTTTTTTTTTTTTTTCATTGACTACGAATATAAATCACCGGGACAGACCATATGTCAGTAGATTTTGTTGGATATGTGTTTTGAAACTTTTAGCTTATTTGTCATTACTAAAGCGTTAAGTTAGAGTTCAAATCTTTACGCATATATAATTTTGGATTTTAATTTGGTTAACGTTTTGCTTGTTGATATTATCGTGATTCCTTTTTTATTATAATTTGTAACCCTTCGACTTCTTACGGAGTGTATTATATTGACTCCACTTGTATCCATATTTATTTTATTTTTTTATATTTATTTATTTATATATTTTTTTATATATATCTTTGATAAATTAATGGTTGGCTTGAATATGTGGAAAAGTGTTCTAGCGGCGTACCGTATAAGGCTACTTGCGGTATCAAGATATAAATGATAAAGGTATTTAAAAACCGCGAGAACCGCTATAATCCAGTTCGGTATATCACGAGTTGTAACTCGTAAGACATTGACACTTCCTATTTAATTATCCGTTATTCTACCAAACCGATTGACTCTGGGCGATAAAATATATTATTGGTTTTCTTAATGGAAAGGAATTCACACAACGTGTTAAGGAGATTATTATTGATTTACACCACCCGAGTCACATTATCATGTGTTGAATTCCATGTTTACTGATTTAGCACTCATAAATATTCCTAACGCACTCAATTGCGGTGTTTGTTTTTAGTGCTATTAATTCTATATAACGTGTCAAGGAACTATTAACACTAAGAAGGTATTCCCTCTGTCAGACTCGTAATTCTGTTAATAAACTTCACGTATATTCTTTCAAGGATTGATTTGGCACAGGATAGGTCCCTAAACTGACAGGGGTCTTAGTGTATCCCTTTTTTGTTTTATGACACATGTTACAATTAGTTATGTGCTTTTTATATCTGTAAGCATTGTAGGCCAGTAAAATAGTGATTTGGCTTTCTGTGACATACTATGGAACCCTGGATGACGGAATGCAACCAGTTTATGACGATTGGTATGAAAGAGATTATTATTACTACCTGGTCGTTAGTCATCTGCTGTGTTCTTCGGGTTTTCCTCGTCACGGACCTACATATAATATTACATTTGATTACATTATTCTGATACACATACCTTAAGTATACTTTTGCTTTAGGGTTTCTGCTCGAAGTGTGTATTGTTTTTGTTATGTCTGTGACTGCTTGCTTTGTTCAGTTTGTAACAGTTCTGCGCTCCGACCCAGATATTCAATGCTCGCGATCTCTTGGGTTAAGGAATTTTCTTGTTTAGATACGGTTTTAACAATAGGCACGGATGTTTCTATATCTTTTAGTCCAATTAATGGTTCTTTGCTGTATGGTGCGGGATTGCGGGATAATGCGTCAGCTATGATAATTGCTTTCCCAGGTAGATATCTTAACTTGGCTCCAAAGACCTGAATGATCATTTGTCACCGAGTTCCTTTTGGACTGTGATTAAAGCCTTTGAAAAACTCGGTAAGTGACTCATGTTCGGTAAGGACTTTATCAGGATAGCCATAGAGTTATGAACTTAAAAATGTACTAGTGTTAAAGATACCTAGCCTTCCTTGCCTATTACTGCATATTTACTTTCAGAGGGCTTTAGTTTACGTGAATAAAAAGCTATAGGGAAGAACTGTTTATCATATTACTGAAGTAGTATCCCTCTTACCCTTGGTCTGAGGCGTCTGTTGCAATAAAAAAAAATTCCTTATTTAAATCAGGGATTTTTAAGTTAGGTAAGCTGCATTTTCCGCTTTTAAGATATCGAACGCCTGTTGATGCTTTTCAGACCATAATAAATTGCTACGTTCTTCTTCGTAAGCTCTGTTAAAGGAGCTGTCATGATTGAAGAGTTACATATTTACATACGATTGTAATACCCACTAAAGCGCAAAAGTGTTGTATCCCCTTTTACGTTAATAAGTACCGGAAAGTTATGAATAGCCGACACCTTACCATGGAACTACTTTTAAGACCTTGACCAGACACATAAAAAACCTAGATAAACATGTTCGGTTTTAAAAAACTCACATTTAGATATTTTACTCTGAGATTATTGTCTTTGTCTCTGTAGCACTAGCTCTACTTTATGTGAATGTACTTCTAAGGTATTAGAAAAGATTATAAGACCAACCAATAGGCATGTAGAGTATCCCCTAAAAGTCTCCAAACACTATATTGTAATTGGGGGGCGCAACGTAAGCCAGAGGCATATGTAAAAATTGATAATGTCCCCTGAGTGTGCTGAAAACGGTGTATGAGGTACAATCACTTAGGTAATGGTATCTGTAAAAGCATTTAAGTAAGTCCAAGTTGGTGAAAAAAAAAAATTTATTCTAACCTAACAGAGATAAGATGGTCGTCGGTACATCGCACTGGAAACTATCGGAAGTCGTTTCCTTGTTTAAGCGACAGTAATCTGCGCAGATACGCCAAGTCC
Source organism: Macrobrachium nipponense (assembly GCF_015104395.2). NCBI lineage: Eukaryota > Metazoa > Arthropoda > Malacostraca > Decapoda > Palaemonidae > Macrobrachium > Macrobrachium nipponense. Next base: position 14,582,597 of record NC_087222.1, read on the forward strand.
GATCTTTTATGGCATGACGTTTGAGGGAAAAATTATATGGGCTATTTGATTTCCTAATGACTCCTATTACTAACATTTTTCAACTTCGTCATTTATCTCTATTTTAAAATTTCATTGAGAATCTATACGAAGGTACGTAAATAGCTTTATGTTTGTCCTTAGACCGTGTTTTGTTTCAATGACATCCGTTTTTCTCCCAGAGATCACTCGCTAGTGGAGAAACTTCCTGGTATTCAGGTAGAAGATAAAAAAAAATTCTGCTGAATCACCTCTGCTTGAATGACTTTACGGATATTACTTTAGATAGATTATCAGAGAGATTCATCCACAACTGGTTGGGCGTGATTAAAATTAGCAACCAATAAAAAATGCGATATTTATAACTTCCGTATCCACGATATGTATACTTTTAGGGCTTTGTTCGCGGAAATCGTTATATTTCAGAGTGTCGGGAAGGATTAAAATTTCATTTCCCAGCAAAGTCTTTTTGCACGCACTAAGACATTCGAGGGGGTGCATGCTTCTCGAGATTTTGCGTGCAAAGTACGACTGCGGTTGTGGGAGAATTCTGTTGGGTCATTTGAACAATGTTACGATTTATGAGACAAATGTATAGTTTCTTTATATAAGTTATTATTTGATTAACTGTCTCATTTTTGTTCAAACGGATTTTAATATGTTTGAAGGTTTATAGGATTTTCCTTTTGATAAACACGCCCTATTTTTCAGGATGTAAGATAATATTTTGTATACCCCTAGATGGATCTTACAATTACACTAGATACAGATCAATGTTTTTTTTATAACTATAGAGGTATCTGTAAGCGCTCGCTTATCCGGACTTCTCATTAGGGAAGTTCGAAAAACAACAGACGGTGAGTCCGTAAATACAAGATATTGCGTGTACTAAAGAATAAAACAAGATATTCTAATTTTTACGGCGCGTACAGTTGGGCTTAATCCACCAGTATTTATTATAAACTTAATGTATTAAAATTAAAACGAAAACCTGCTCTGATTACTTTATACGGTCGTGTGTTTCATAGGAAAAATCCTTTTTAATTCAAAAAGAGATATTGGCATGTATGAACCAACATCGCTTTTCCCCACTCTGCTAGAGTCGCTTATTGTGTGGAATTTGCTTTGCTTTGAAACTCGGCAGATTTAACTAACCTTGACCGCTTGACTAGTGACACAGTCACCGGGTTTGCTTGTTAGATTCTGAACGGGCTACTGTTTCTATTTCTTTTTGTAATAATTTAGGATCCTTCTCTTTATTACCATCGGCAACATATTGTGTGTTTTTAACATTACGTTGCTGGTTACGTATAAAGCAATGAATGACTAACTATTAGGAACTGAGCGATTACTAATAAGACAAGTTATCTCTACTGTATGCAATATAACTGTTTGTACTTCATTCCTTGCTAAAATTTGAAATAGTGAGGGATCCTGGTCAGCGCATTTAGCCTGATGAAAGTTTTTTACAGACATGTTATTCCTTGCAATCCAGCCATATTTTTAAAGTTAAGTTGAGTCATTGAGGTTCGATATTTTATATACTCAAAAAACTCAGGCTAAAACTGCGATCGGGACTTTGCAAAGGAGCATTTATTGTCATGACCCGAAATAGTGTTACCTCTAATTTATATAGATTTGTACGGGTGTTCCACTTGTTTTTTGTGTGTTTTCTAATCACTACGGTGCTTAACGACCCTATCCATGCATCTGTATAAATACAGACGTCCACTGCGTAAACGCATATTCACTGTTAATATGATTTGTAACGTAAGGGATTAATAATCACCCAAAATGATAAAATTAACATAGTAATGATTATGATATTTCAGTAGAACTTCTGGAAACAGACACTCAAAGATAAAAACTCGCAGTAGCGAAATCTCAATGATATAGATAATTTCTGTAAAAAAGTAAGATTAAGAATGTCTCGTAACTTCAGCCACAGGAATAACGAAATTCGACCTGCAAAGGAAACACTCAAAGTTACTCCAAATGAATAAAAAATTGTACTTAGCTTGCTTTTGTGGGAAGTCACGGTGTTCCGATAACGACACACGGCCTTGGTCCTCCTTCTCTATTTAGCGGACGACTGGTTTGGCTTCAGTTTCCCCCAGTGCGCGTTGTTTCGATGATTCGAGCCCTTGAAAGGATCCGATGCTGCAAAGACGCGTTCGGTTTGTTTCTTGGAGTGCCGGAAACGCTCACTAACGATGTTTTCTTGAATGATTCTAATGAGAGACGAAGCTTGCGTTGTCGTAGGAAAAAGGACACGTCGTTTTGTTTCTTGAAGTTATTCACTAACGATGATACTAAGTTGCTTGACGAATCTCGTTGTTTTCTGAAGTCGCTCACTAATGATGATACTAGGTTGCTTGAAGAATCTGCTGCTTTCGTCGTCGTTGACTTCATGATTTATTATTCTGTTTTTTCTTCGTAGGACGTTGTAGAGTTCTTCTGGTCCGCTGGCCACCAATATTAGGGCTTGTGCCTTGTATGATAAGGCGCCCTATGAGGTAATGTTAGACTAGCGATAATCTATACGCTAAGTCGGTTGGTATTGCACTTCCATCTTCAATGGAGTGTCTGGGGTTTTGTAGATCACTTACGAAGTCGGTATTATCTTTACGACGATGTGTTAAACTCATGGTTCGGTGAGGTTCTTGTGAGAAAACACTAAGTATAAAAAATAGATATAATTTCTTCTGAAGTTTTACATGCTGAAGATCAGATATGATTGTACAAGTCTTCTAATAACGATAGCTTGATCGCTTCTGCCAATGATGATGGCTAATCCTATTCCTCTACATGATAAAGCTTAGGTAAAGAGGTACAGGTCTTCTAATAACGATAGCTAACTCTGTTCTGCCTGTCTACCATCTCTGTTACAAGTTATGAAGGAACAGACAGTAGTTCGAGCATATGAACATACATACAGTGACATAGTTTCATACGAACACAACAATCAAATGAGGACACGCTACAGATCACGTAGGCCGTTTGAATAATAGGTCGGGTAGTTGTCTCAAGCAGGGAGCTTGGACTAATGTTTATAAACAATTGAATGACTACAGGTGACGGCATGTTATCTTAGCCTACATAACTTATTGTATACGTCATCTTTAGGCGTCTCTAGTCTGATCACATTCCTGCAATGCAATCTGGTTGACCTCTTTAGTTTTAGACTTTTATATATATGGACTAACATTCCATATTTTTATTATGTAAACACTTACAAATGTGCATACCTAGATGGCTATGAGGATGATTGCAGAGATCTACATCCAAAAATATGCAAAAACCTAAAAGAAGGAAAAGGATGTAAGTTCGACAAAAAATGTAAATATATGCATCCTGTAGCCATGAAAAATAATCAAATAAATAACCAATCAAGTAATAAAATCCAAAATAAGAAAGAAACAAATAAAGAGAGGAATGAAGAATATCAGGTAAAAGAAAAAAGCAAGCCATCAACGAGATATGCAGAGGTGTCAGCAAAAAATTTCAATGCATCAGCTCCAAGATTCTACTCAAGAGATAATAACTGTTTTTATTAATGCAAGAGGATATTGCAGATATGGAGAAAATTGCAGATTCAGACACAAAATGAATAATTATGATGAAGGAAGAACAAATATTATGGAAAAGTTGGATTTTTTAATGTCAGAATTTCTGGAAATGAAAAAAAGAACAACATACCATGAACAGGAAAGAGACATGGGGAAAATAAAATCCTTATTATTACCAATATTAAATGAAGGAGAAAAACACGCAAACCATCATAGTGATGAAATGCGCCAGGGTTTAAGTTTACGAGTAACTCAAAAAGAAAAATAGAGTACTTAGAAGAACTAACCCAAATTGAAAAGAAAATAGATATAAGAATATAAGTGAAACCTGTATTCCCAAGAGACTGGGAATGATGATCAAATAAAAGGGTTCCAAACTTATAGATCAGATAGAAAAAATAGGAATCAAGGGGGAACCGCAATATATGGGAAAGACAAAAAACAAGGAAAAATATATGAGAAATATAGTAACTCAGAATGTGAACTAATAGCGGTAGAATTTGAATCTGAAAAATTAATGAACATAGTAATATATAGACCTCCTAATACTAAAGAGTTTGACTTAATAATAGAAAAATTGGATGATATATGTAGAAATCACAAGGACTGGACTATTCTCCTATCTGGAGACTTCAACTTTCCTTTCGTAGACTGGAAAGAACGAATAGGAGATTGTGGATGTACTTATACATATAAAAAAGAGAGTAATAGTAGTGCAGAAGATAAGAGGCAATTCGAAAAGCTATTAGATATGCTACTAGAATACAACATTCAACAAATAAATCACCTGCCAACAAGAAAGGAAAATACTTTAGGACCTAAGTATTTGTGAACGAGATGAATTATGTTAAAGAAATAATAGTTTATAATGCGAGTATTTCAGACCATAATGTCATAGAATTAACAGTCCATTCCAAAGCAAGTGAAAACAGAGATAAGCAAGAAATGAAAAAGTGGAAGGATATGGAAAATACAACTTCTACAGTAAAATATAAAATGGTCAGAAATAAATGAAGAATTAAACAAAGATTGGGATAACATTTTCGTAAGTGATGACATAAAGGTAAATACGGAGATATTATATAAAATATTAGAGAAAATAGTGGATAAATATATACCGAAGAAGAAAAGTAAACATCAGTCATGCATACCAAGAGACAGAAGGATCTTGTTCCAGAAAATCAGAAATGGAAAAAATGTCTTGCAAAAGAAACAAAATGCATTGGAAAGTTATAGAACTAAAAAGTAAGATAGAAAATGCCGACAAAAGATTATACAATCAAAAGAAAATGAAAACGGGACTTGGAAGAAAAAACCCTATTAATATCAAGCAAAATCCCAAACTATTATACTCATATGCGAAGAAGATGAATAAAAGAAGAATAGAAATAGGCCCTCTAAGAATTGAAGGGAGATTAACGAATGAAAAAAAGGAATTTGCAACATATTGGCAGAAACGATATAAGAGAGAATTCACCCCTAGAATAGATAATGAAGATAATGATATAGAAGTAAGGGATTGAAAATCAGTGAATATTTAGCTGACATAGATATTAATGAAGCTGATATTGTGCAGGCTATTAATGAAATTAAAAATGGAGCTGCTGCAGGGCCGGATGGAGTGCCTGCTATTTTGTTAAAGAAAGTAGTTCATTCTATCGCAAAGCCACTTGCAATATTATTAAGACAAAGTGTAGATACAGGCAAGATTTATGATGAGCACAAATTAGCATATATTACCCTACTTTCAAAAGTGGATCAAGACTAGAGGCAAGTAATTATAGGCCTGTGAGTCTAACATCACATATTATGAAAGTGTATGAAAGGGTAATGAAGAAAAATATTATGAAACATTTAATAAAAAATAATTTGTTTAATAAAGGACGGAACATGGTTTCGTACCCGGAAAAAGTACACAAACCCAACTGTTAGTCCACCGTGAGAACATATTCAAAAATATGAAAAGCGGAAATGAAACAGATGTGGTTTTATTTAGACTTGCAAAAGCTTTTGACAAAGTAGACCATAATATATCAGCGAAGAAAATTAGAAAACACAATATCGTGGATAAAGTAGGAAGATAGTTAAAAGAATTTTTACACAACAGAAAACAGATAGTTATTGCAAACGACGAGAAATCGGATGAAGCCAAGGTAATCTCCGGTGTGCCGCAAGGTACGGTGTTAGCTGCATTACTGTTTGTTATTATGATTGAAGGACATAAGACAGTAATGTTAAGGATTCGGTAGTGAGTAGTTTCGCAGATGACACAAGAATAAGTAGAGAAATTACTTGTGATGAAGATAGGAACGCTCTACAAAGAGACCTTAACAAAGTATATGATTGGGCAGAGGTAAATAGGATGGTATTTAACTCTGATAAATTTGAATCAATAAATTATGGAGACAGAGAAGGAAAGCTATATGCATATAGGGGACCTAATAATGAGACAATCACAAATAAGGAAGCAGTTAAAGACCTTGGTGTGATGATGATAGGAACTGTTATGCAATGATCAAATAGCATTCTGTTGGCAAAATGTTAAAGCAAAAATGGGAATGTTGTTACGGCACTTCAAAACAAGAAAAGCTGAACACATGATTATGCTTTATAAAACATATGTTCGTAGTCCACTTGAATATTGCAATATGATATGGTACCCACACTATCAAAAGGATATTGCACAAATAGAGAGTGTACAAAGGTCCTTTACAGCTAGAATAGAAGAAGTTAAAGACCTTGACTACTGGGAAAGACTACAATCCTTAAAATTATATAGTCTAGAAAGGAGAAGAGAACGCTACATGATAATTCAGGCATGGAAACAGATAGAAGGAATAGCAGAAAATATCATGGAACTAAAATATCAGAAAGCAAGCAGAGTGTAGATTAATAATGCCCAAAACTATACCAGGAAAAATAAGGAAAGCACACAGGACATTAATCCACTACGCACCAGCATCGATAATGCAGCGTCTATTCAATGCGTTGCCAGCTCATCTGAGGAATATATCAGGAGTGAGCGTAGATGTGTTTAAGAATAAGCTCGACAAATATCTAAACTGCATCCCAGACCATCCAAGACTGGAAGATGCAAAATATACCGGAAGATGTACTAGCAACTCTCTGGTAGACATTAGAGGTGCCTCACACTGAGGGACCTGGGGCAACCCGAACAAGATGTAAGGTCTGTAAGGTAAGGTAAGGTCACTGAGAGTGGTGGGTGCTCCAGGTACACTTACCTCCTGGCTCTCCAAACTCAACACCTTACTGAAAAAGAGAAGAGATAATAGGAGAATATCCTATGCCTCCTTCCGCAATGCCATATCAGTCACTAAAAATGGTCTCGAGGTATTGAAAAATTTCTATATTTTTTAAATTTACATAAAAAATGATAAAAAGCGAAGATCATTTACACCTCCCATAGTTCGATAGCAGAATGGGCATAAATAGCAAAAAAAAAAACTCTGAAAACTAAGGAGGAAGAGGCTCTTCTTATACACTTAGCTTTGCTTCAAAGTAGGCCAAAAATGCTCCACAACACTGAGTGTGTCTCAAACATGAAGCCCATACAAAATGGAAGACGAAGACAACACAACAACATTTATACAGAGGAAGAGATAACTTCCAAGGTTATGGATGGTCCACTGTGTCAACAAACAGGGATGTACTACCTGACGAGGGTTGGTTCAGAGAGGAGCTTCTCTTTACCCTGGAAGCAGAGCTATCAGGGCTTTCAGTCTTTAACATTCACTCCAATTTGGCATCAACAACTAGTAGTTGAACATTTTATGAATTAGAAACAAATATATAAGAGACAAAAAACTGCTGTGCTTGTCTGAAAAATCATTCTGAATCATTCCAGTTGCTTATGTGTCAATTGCAATGAAGCAGAAGACTCACAATTGTAAATGATTAGCACAAAACAGGAACCATAAGCAACATTCCAAAGCCAACCAGAGACAAGTTTCTGATGGCTGTGCAGAGAGATTCAAATTAAGAGTTAACCCTCGACACAGAGAAACAATACTAAGACGAACAATATCTCAGTGAGAAGGCAGTGCTCTATCTCTCACTCGACTCCGTAGGTTGAGTTACCTGGTAGTGCTTCCCTCTTTAAATGTGTTCATCTTATAGAACCATCAAGTGTCTAACAGATACACTTTAGTGCCTGCATGTTAACCGGAGAAAAGGGGAAAGAATTCCTCTTGTTTGGTGATAATGCCTACCTTGTGGTGTTGTTGCCAAACAATACCACAAGATGTCTCAATTCAAGACTGGAAACTCTTGGGAGGCTTGAAAGACTGTCCTGAGCTTCAGGTTATCATAATTTTTAAAAAGTAAATTGTAATTTCCCTAACCATACAAACCTGAGGTCCTTTACATTAGGAATTACTTTCAGTTTAGGCTGGAAAATGGTCATCAATAAGGTGACTAGGCAGTTAACTACTGTCTGCTAGCTATAGATATTCCAATTTGCTTTAGGCCCAGGAAGTAGAATGAGGGGTGGCATGAGGTAAGCCTATATGTAAAGGACCTCAGGTTCGTATAGTTAGGAAGAATGCAATTTAATTTTTAAAATTGTGGTTTGTTCCTACATGATATACAAACCCTCAGTCCTTTACATTAGGAAGACTCATTGATTGGTGGAAAGAATCTGAATAAGCCTCTATGAACAGACTGGTGTTCACCCAACCTATGGTCCCTTTCCTGCTCATCAGAGCAAGGAAAGGGACCCAGTTTCTGTTCAATTGATTGGAGTATGAGGACTGCGAGATCAATGACCAGACTTCTGGAACATTTCATATGAAGGAGGAAACATAACCTCATATGAAAAAGCAATCAAAAACTTTATTGTCAGAGACATTTAGGCAAATACAAGAATTGGGTTTGTCTAATGCCAGACCCCCTTTCCCCCCTTGCTAGGGAAAAGGGAGGATATATATGCTTCTATAATCTAATCAAAGAATATAGAAAGGTTACTCTATCATATAGAGGCAGTCCCCAGTTATCGGCGGGGGTTACATTCTCAGCGGGTTGTTGATAAACGAAAACCGCCATTAACTGAAACTCGGCAATTTAAGACGCTTATGGTGACGAGTTTCGGTTAATGGCGCCGATAACCAGTTAAAGGTGCCTCTAAGTTATGGCTCCATAACTCTATTATTGGCACTGGTAACCAAAACTTGCCCCATTATGGTGCCATAAATCGCTGATTTTATGGTGCTAGACAAACACCATAAAACTGGATGGCCATTAACATTAATCTTACCTGCATCGGCCACCAGTTCCAGCTTGTGACGAACGTGACTCTCTGCCCGAAGGAAGAGAGCAACGAAAAGAGGAAAGAAGAGAGCCAGTCCCTCTCACATTTGCACTTTTATTCATACCAATCACAAAAGGCAAGATACAACCCTGTACTGTTAAAGAAACTGGGTAATCTTCACAACTTGTTGGGCAGCCACCACGGGTCCTAAAGAAAAGGTGTCCAAGGACTTTTGGGCTATATCCCAAAGGTAGGATGCAATGAAAGTCGTCTGATTAAACCACACCCCTGCTTTCAGTAATTGAGGAACCGACAGGTTCTTGTGGAACGCAAGGGAAGGGCCAATACCTCTGATTTCGTGAGCCCTCAGGCGAAAGGTACTGGTGTCGTTCTTTCCTACGGAGGAATACACTTTCTTGATCATTTCACAAAGCCAGAAAGAAATAGTGCTCTTGGACACTTTTTCTTGGTCACCTCAGTGCGAATGAAGAGGCATCGATACTCAGGTCGGAGATGTCGAGTTCATTTCAGATAGCGCCGTAGCACTCTAACAGGACAAAGCAGCATCTTGCCAGCGTCATTACCATATAAGTCCTCTAGAGAGGGGATCGTAAAGGACTCGAACCTAGTGTCAAGGACCGAAGGATTCTGAGTCCTCACTACAAAGTCCGAGGTGAAATCGAGCAAAACCAATCCCTATCCCTTCGAGTGTTTCACATTGAAAGAAAGACCATGTAGTTCTCCTACTCCCTTCATCAATGCCAGGGCAAGCAAAAAGACTGTCTTCAGGGTCAGATAATTTTCTGACAACTCTCGATGAGGCTCATAAGAAGGATGAGTCAGGCTCCGAAGGACAAGAGTCACATCCAACTCAGGGGGCTGAGTTTGGCCCTGGGTGGGCTAAGACTCTCGAAGCTTCTCATGAGCAAAGATATCTCCAAAGAGGAGCAGATATTTAGACCCCTCAGTTTCAAGACTAGGCCGAAGGCAGACCTGTAACATTTAACTGCAGATACAGAGAGGAGCTTCTCTTGGTGAAGAACGACTACATAGTCCATGACCTTCTGAAGAGAAGCTCTGATCAGAGAGAGATCCAGTCTATGAAACCAACCACAGAAGACGGCCCACTTTCCTGGTACAGGCAGTCCCCAGTAATCGGCAGGGGTTGCATTCTTGGCGGGGTGCTGATAAAGGATTTATACTTCTATAGTCTATTTAGAAAATATAAAAAGGATACTCTGCATATAGTCTTACCTGACTCAGCCGCCAGTTCCAGCATGTGACGGACATAACTCTGTGCCCAAAGGAAGAGAGTAGAATGAAGGGAGGAGGAGGAAAGCCAGTCACTCTCACATTCATACCATACAACAAAAGGCGAGATGCAGCCTTTTCCTGTTAAGAGTAGGGTAAGCTACACAACTTGAGCAGCCACCACGGTCCCAAGAAAAAAAAAGTGTCCAAGGACTTATCCTGAAGGTAGAAAGAGGTGAAAGTGGTCTAATTAGGACCAGACCCCAATTTCCAGTTACCAGAAGGTTCATGCAGAATGCGAAGGAAGAAAACCAATACCTCTGACTTCGTGAGCTCTCAGACGAAAAGTAACTGGTGTCCCTTAACCTTCAGACGGAATAATGTTTTTCCTGATTGCTTCATAAGCCAGAAAGAAATAGTGGTTCTTGGACACTTTTTCTTGGTCACCTCAGTGCGAACGAAGAGGCTGGAGATGTCAAGTCCTCTTCAGATAATGCCATAGCACTCTAACAGGACAAAGCAGCATCTTGTTTGGAACACTAACACAAACATCCTCTAGGGAAGGGATCATAAAGTACTCAAACCTAGCATCTGGAACCAATGGGGTCTGAGTCTTCGCTACAAGTTCAAGACAAAATCAAGTGTAACCCATCCTCATCCCCTCAAGTGTTTAACGTTCATGGAAAGACCATGAAGTTCTTTAACTCTCTTCGCTGATGCTAAGCAAAGCAGAAAGACGGTCAGATCCCTGTCTAATGACTCTCGTATAGGCTCGTAAGGGGGACAAGTCAGGCTCCTTAATACGAGAGTCACATCCCCCTCAGGAAGTCTGAGTTCCCTGGGTTGGCAAGACCTCTTGAAGCTCCTCATAAGCAGAGATATTTCTAGGGAAGAAGAAATATCCATGCCTCTCAGTTTCAGGACTAGGCCCATGGGAAATCTGTAGCCCCTAACTACAGACTGAGAGGAGCTTCTCCTGGCAAAGAAGTACCAGGACTCCGTGACCTACTGAAGAATAGCTTTGGCTGGAGAGAAGCCCCATATATGACACCAACCACAGAAGATGGCCCACTTTCCCTGGTATACTACAGCTGTAGAGGACTGTCTAAGGTATCCCGCCATCTCTGTTGCTGCTCATTGAGAAAAGCCTCTTGTTCACAAGAGGTGGTGGATAACCTCTAGCTGTGATGACACAGGGACTGCAGTGCCATTGGTACCACTCTATGTGGGGTTGACATAGAATGTTGTGCCAAGGAGGGATTTCTCTTGGTGCCTCAGAGAGAAGAGCTAGCAGGTCGGAATACCAAATGGCCTGTGACCATTTGGGAGCCACCAGAATCATCAGTAGCTTCCTTTTGCGCCAGGTGACAAACCTTCAGCCACGTCTGTGTGAAGGGACCACTCTGTTCCTATCACCTGATTCTGGCGACTGAAATTGTCTACCATTACATTCCTCTTGCCTGGAATGTACTTAGCTGACAGATCTACCGAGCGAGCTGCTGCCCACTCGTGCACCTGCACTGCCAACTGGTGAAGAGGGAGGGATACATGACCCCCTGCTTCTTGAAACATGCCATCATTGGTGTTGTCGCTCTTCAAGACCACAGAGTGTCCCATCATTAGATCCTGGAATTCTTGGAGAGCTAGTAATCTACATTGAGTTCCAAGATGTTGATGTGAAGGCGTTTGTCATAATGGTTCCCCACTCCAGCAGTCAGCAACTGCTCCAGGTACGCTCCCAACCCTTGGACGATGTATCTGAGAACAGAAGCATGTCCGGAGGGGGAGTGGGCAACTCCACTCCTATTAAGAGGTTCCTGTCATCCAGTCACCAGGCTAAATTCTCTCTCACTTCCTAGACAGTGAAATGAGAAAGGTTTGAGGGTCTCAAGCCAGTGACCAAAACTCCTTCAGTCTCCACTGAAGAGACTGAAGGTGAAGCCACACGAGAGGGACCAGCTTCGCCAAAGACAACAGGTGACCGATCATGACTAGCCATTGCCGAGCTGGCTGGCTGCTCCTGAAGTTGCTGATATGAGTCTGTGGGGAAGACTCATGCTGCTACCATATCGATCATTATGCCCAGGTACTTTATCCCCTGTGTAGGAATGAGATCCGACTTCTCAAAATTTATAATAATCCCCAGATCGTGACAAAAATCGAGAAGGTGGTCCCTATCCTGTAGCAACCGAAAGCGTGAGCTTGCCAGGACTAGCAAATCATCAAGATACCTTAGAAGACACATCCCTACCAAATGGGCCCTGCCTGAAGGGTGGTCAAGAGTCTGAAGCACAGTGCCCTGAATTGAAACACCATCCAATCAGGATAAAGTGAAGATACTTTCTGAAGGATTGATGGATGGGTATTTGAAAATATGCATCCTTCAAGTCTACCAACAGCATGAAGTAGTCCTCCCTGATCGAAGCAAGCACAGAGCATGAACCGAGTCTGGCGAACAAAGTTCAAATAATAGAGATCTATCACTGGCTTCTAGCCTCCAGAGGTTTCTCTACAAAGAAGAGTCGGCTGTAGAAACTAAGAGACAGATCTCACAGCTCCTTTGCTCAGCATGGCGTGCACTTCTTCCTTCAATGCTAGATCCTTGGCCGAACCATGGATGTACGTTTGAAGACAGACCAGAGTTGGTGAGAGGTGGCCTCAACTTGAAGAGGAGTAGACATCCCTCCCAAAGGGTATCTACTATCCAGATCTCGGCTCCATATCGCTGCCATGTTGCCTGATGGCTCGATAGGGACTCCCCCACCAAAGGTAGCAGCTGGAGGGAACGCTGCCCCTAGCATTTCCCTTCTTCTTCTTTCCCTTACCTCCCTTACCTTGGGAGAAAAAGGGTTGGAAAGAGCACAACTGTGATCCTTCCAAGAAGACAGAAGAAGGCTGGGTATTTCTTCGTGCTCCCTTAGGAGAAATAGGCTTCTTAGGGGCGGAAGAAGAGCTAGCTTGACTCAGTGGTCAAGACGCAGTTGTATGCGAAGTCCCTGAGGTCTTCGTAACTGCCTGGTGGATGAGATGGTTGCTGTGTTCAGCTCTATGTTTCTCCACCACAGCATCTACCAACTCTCTAGGGAAGAGAACAGCAGAACCCAGTAACAGTCCATTCTTAAAAACCAAAGCCAACCCTAGACCAACGGACCTGGTGATGTGATGTAGGACTGCATCCCTCCTCCTCAACACCATGTTCACCCACAGGTTGACAGTCTGGTGGGCTAGGTAGGAAATGGCCCTACCTCCAGACTGACAAAGTCTCCCCAAGGTCGAGTCTTCTCCGGGAACAATAGTTCCTGAGGAAGCTGCAACCCTGGATACTGTGAGACCACAGATCCAGCCAGGAGACTGCATGAAAAGCTGCCATAGCAGTAGCTTCCAGGTTCCCTGCCTCTTGCTGCAAGAACCAAACATTCTCTGCAGGAAGGTGCTGCAGCAAAAGGTCAGGACCTAGACAAGACTTCTTGGGTAGTGGGGGGAGACCACCTTCTCCTTCTTCAGCAAGAGGAGTGGGCACAGGTACATCTACCAGAGCAGGAAGAGGGGCAGCAGCAGGCAGGGGTACAGGAACTGAGGGAGCACCAACACCAGGAGGGAGGTTTAAAGGTGACAGTGCTCAAGGGGCCACAGAGACAAAAGTAGCTGGGGGATAAAACAAAGTATGCCGGTGGGAGGGGCATGGACATGTCCTGCCTCAGAATATGGGGATGTGTCCCCATCACCTCAGAGGGAGTCACACTGGTGGGGTGATGGGAATACACTAAGTGAGGGGGAGCTACATAGCTTGGCACTGACAAGGTAGGTGTTGTCACCACCACAGTCACATGAGTCACAGGGGCCGAAGAGAAATAGGAGACAAGGCCCCGTACAGATGGTATTCCAGGAAGGCCCAACTCCACCCATGCCTTATGCAAATCCCTAGAACATGGAGCCACCACGCCTGAAAGTCTGGTTAGTGAAGGGAGACTCTCCTCATTCTGAAGGGGAAGGATCCCCTTTGGAGCGAGCACTATTGTCATCCACTCTGCTCCCATCTTCTTTGCCAGACGAATCAGACAAAGGAGAGGAAGGGGAAATATCCCCCGAAGAGGAAACAGCAAATCAAGGGAGCTTACGAAGAGAAAGGAAGGATGACAAAGGATCAGCCACCAAGGGAGTTCTTAGGGGTGTGTAACCCTCTGACAAAGCCTTGGCACCCTTCCCCCAAGATCGCTTCCTTCCTTCATACCTTCCCCACTGTTCGGACAACCAGGACACACACACACATACATTACAAGATAAGTTTCTAGTACACTCACTCCCTCGACATTTAGCGCAAAGGGCGTGAGGGTCCACATCAACTGTGGAGAAAAAACTCTCACATTTCTTACACCACCTAAAAGACATACTCCCTGGGAGAAGGACTTTTCAGGCTTCAGTAAATCTTAAGATTCCAATGCAAGCACAAGTATACACCAAATAAAACGATTAAAGATGAGGAAAGATCTCACCGCAGGTGAAAAAGGTAAACAACAGTGGTCAGGCAGAGGTGAAACACATGTCCTCACTCGACAGCAGCCAAAGCAAATTGGAATGTTTACACCCAGTTAACTGCCTAATCACCTTGTTTGAAACTTCAACAGCTGTTTTCCAGCCTATGCTGGAAGTTATTCCTAATGTAAAGAACCTCAGGTTAGTATATTGGGTATGAACAATCCTGATGTAAAGGACTGTGGGTTTGTATATAATGTAGGAAGAACGAAAGGCTTTCATAACTTTATTTCTCATTTTTAATACAGTTTTTTTTACGTCACTCTAGATTACTACATGGCATAGAAACGGAACCACCATTGAAACTGCTGACTGTCTGTATAAACAAAAACACAACTACACTCATACATACCAAGAATTCACAAACAAATATCACAATTTTTGAAAGAAAATTGCATTTTTCCTAACTATATAAACCTGAGGTCTTTTACATAAGGAATCCCTTTCAGCATAGGCTGGAATACAGCCGTTATATTCTTGAACAAGGTGGTTAGGCAGTAACTACATTGTGGTAGGTGGGTAGGCCCCGCCTAATGTCAACACTCCACTTTGCCTTTTGGCCCAGGTTTCAGATAGAGGGGTGGCATGAGGTGGGCAATAACCAAAAGGACCTCAGGTTTGTGGTTAGGAAAAATACAATTTACTTTCAAAAACTGTGATTTGTTCCTACACGATATACAAACCCTCGGTCCTTTACATATGGAAGACTCACTGATTGGTAGGAGGAATATGAGTGAACCTCTAGAACTGACTGGAGTTCTTCACACCTGGATTATTGCTCCTGGTCGTAAAAGCGAGGAGGAGTGCCCTGCCTCTGACAAATTGATCAGTGTATAGTTGCTGCATAATCAAGAGTCAGACTTCTGGCCCTTTTCAAAATGAGTGAGGAATAGTAACTCATCCAAAAAAGGAATGGGAAGAATATTTAGAGTTGGAGGCCTTAATGCAAAGTTTTGGGAAGGGTTTGCATTACTGCCAGTCTCTTTCCTCCCCTTGCTAGATGAAGGAGCGGGATTGCTTTTATAATTCTGATGAGAAAAATAGAAAGGAAGCTCGAAGTGCAAGCTTAATGCATCACTCGCCTGACCACTAAGTGTAAGTTCGAGTCCTATCCTCAACCTAAAGGAAGAGGAGTAGGAGGACGAGGAGGGGAAGGTGGAGAGACCAGTCATCTTGGCATCCTTCTTATCTCTAGAACCGCACACAATAGGCAAGATGCAACTTGTCCTCTTGAAGGAGCTGGGTAAGCAGTCACAACTTGTGAGCATCCACCACCGGTCCGGGTAAAAAGGTTCCAAGGTTCTGTGGGCAGAACCAAGGAAGAAAGATATAAATGTGGTTGTAATGAGACTGCATCTATCTTCCGGTCCAGTATATTCTTCA
>NC_087222.1:14599116-14661912 GCF_015104395.2 Macrobrachium nipponense
GAGGTCTGGTTCCTAGCTGCACGGTCGCTGGTAGGCGACCGTACACTCGGTACCTCTCGCGAACGAGAGGCCGAGACGAACCCTGCTGCCGTGGTCGAACCACTAACAGCAGGTTGAGGAAGTGCCGGTGTTAGCCGGCACTCCTCTGGTCCCCGTAGTCTTCTTCCTTGCGGAAGAAGAGACGGGTCCTGCCCCCGAAGGAGCAGGGTGACCAGCGGAAGAACCCCCCGTCTCACCGGAGCGAGACGGGCCCTTAGAAGCTCCCAAAGGAGACTTCTTAGGGGGGGGGGGAGGCGACCTTCTTTTTTCTTAGGCGGGGAGCCTTAGAAGAAGAAGGGGAAGAGGCGGCAGACGACGACGACGACGAAGAAGACGATGAAGACGACGACGACACCTTCCTCCTCTTCTTCTTCTTCTTCGTCAACCTCCTCAGGACCGATGTCAGATCTGTCATCCAGGGCGGAGCCGGGGCTGCTGTTGCCGAAGCAACAGGGCCCGGACGCACCTGTCCGAACAGATCGGCATCGGGAGCAGCGGCGCCACGAACAGGAACAACGTCAGCAGGTGCAGGCATCACAGGAACAGCAGTGGAGACGGCAGGAGCAGGTACAGGAACGGCAGCAGTGGTCGGCAACATCACGTCCGTGAACAGCGGCTGGCAGGTGGACGGCAGTACGGCAGGCTGTACAGCGGTCCAGGTGGACGGACCAGCGCACAGACATCCTAGGTACTGGTGGGAGGTCCAGGGGCGAGCTCTTCGGGCACACGAAGTCCGGTCGCGGCAGCACGGCAAACCCAGGCGGCGGCATCACACTCCCCCGTGGTACGGCGACTGGCCCCTTGCACCAACCGATGTAGTTGGTGTGCAGAGACCGCGTGCGGGGTGTACACCAGGTGAGGAGGTGAAGCTAGCCAGGGCGTTGAAAGGGTCGTGGTGGTGGTCGTTACCGTAGCATGCGTGACCGCCACAGAGCCAGCGAGATGGTAGAGCAGCCCCTGGACACTCGGCACGCCCTGCAGACCCAACGATGCCCACACCTGTCCGAGGTCGTCCTTCGCGGCAACCGCACCTGAGGAAGCAAAGGTCGGGTGATTAGCAGGATCCTCTACCCGCTCGCGCGAAGACGAACGGATAGAGGACCCCAGAGTACAACTCGACATCGGGGTATCTAGCGCCCTCCTCCACACTCGACAGGTCGGGTGAGGAGAAGACCTAGAAACCCCCCCCCGAAGGGGAAGGCGCCAAACGTGGGAGCTGAGCGGGCGCGGCAGGAAAGAAGACGAAGTGTCCGTAACCAAAGGAGTCGCGGGAGAGCTTTCCGACGACTCCTTTGCAGGCCTTCGCTTCTTCCTACCTTCGTACAAGCCCCACTGCGCCTCCGACCAATTAGAACACACTTCACAGGGCTCGGCTCGGGTGCATTCGCGCCCCCGACACCGAGCGCACAAAATATGTGGATCAATTTCAGGGAACGAGCGGAACTTACCGCATTTACGCCCTTCGGTACCCTGGGCACAATCTCCGGGGGGTGTAGCGAGGCGTGGTGATTCCATGATTGATCAATAATTCACAATGGATGAAAAAAGAGGAAATGATTGTACTTACAATTATGATTCATACACAAACACAACCAAATACTCAATAAAGCAAACGACGAGAAGCGGGCAGAGAGCGTCGAACACACACGTCCACTCGCTGTGAGGCCAAAGCAAAAGTGATTGTTTACCTCCCAGTTCGCGCGCGCGCGCCTTTCGGACAAGCAGTTAACTACCGAACCCCTTGTTCGAAAGCTTACGACCTATCCAGCTGCCGCTAGTACCTTCCTATTGTAAAAGGACCGAAGGTTTTGTATGCCGTGTCGGAACAAACAGTTACGTAGGCTTGGAAGACCTAAATGTTCAGCAGAGGCGTAAAAACTACTTGCGCCTCGCTCGGAGCCGCCGAAATTCGAGGCGAAACAGGCGCATCAGGCGTAACAGACGAGAAAGCCTAAGTCAAAGAAACACCCTTAGAACTGCTAGCTACAGCGCGAAAACCACAATCTCTACTAGTAGATGGAGCCGAAAAAGGCACAGATTGAGGCGACGAACGAGCCGCTAACGGCCGAGGCGCAACCCTACTCTCAGGCTCCTTATACCGCTTGACTGGAGGAGGCGAAGCATCGGCGCCTGAACGCCTCTTTAAGGGACGCGAAACGGGCGAATCTCGCCAAGAGCGCCGCGCGACCGGAGACGAATCGCTTGAATCATTCGAAAGGCGTCTGACCGCAACACCTTTCCAATGCTTAACCGAGCCCTGTTGAGGCGCAACAGCTCAACAAGAGAGGCGCCTGTCTGTGGGCAAATCCCGATCGCACTCCCTTGGACTTCCGGTATGTCTTCTCCC
Organism: Macrobrachium nipponense; assembly: GCF_015104395.2. Lineage (NCBI taxonomy): Eukaryota > Metazoa > Arthropoda > Malacostraca > Decapoda > Palaemonidae > Macrobrachium > Macrobrachium nipponense. The sequence goes on from NC_087222.1 coordinate 14,601,503, forward strand.
CGGTGCGGGGGAGCTGGACAGTGACCGTTTGTCTAGGAGACGTGTCAGGACAGACAGACGCACCCTCAACTACACTCTTACCTGAAGCCGCTTTCTCCAAAAACGTCTTAACTGAATTACCAAGTTGCAAAACCGTATTCGCTAGTACCGAAAATTTCTGATCTAACCTCGATTCCAGACTGGCAATGGTGTCGGAAGAAACTACACGGGAAGCCGGAGAAGTGGGATTAGTAGGAGGAATAGGAGGTGTAGTTAAAGGAGACATAACAATTTGAGGAGAAACAGAAGGAACAGATGCATCGCAAGACGAAGCAGAGCTAAGTCTACTTTCCCTAAGCGCTGCTTTTCTAATTCTGTCTTTAGCTAATTTCTCCGAGTATGAACTAAAAAACTTCCATTGAGAATCAGTCCAATCACTACACTCGTTACATGTTCGATCTCCCGCTGAACAAACCTGTCCCCCTACACTTAATACATTTAGTGTGAGAATCATACTCTAACTTGGATAACCTAGTTTTACATCCTGAGATGCAAAACCTAACTCCCGACGGACTAGAATCCGACATGGCAACGCCTAAATAATAAGCAAAATAACAACAACGCCAAAAAAGAGTACTTCACCAATTCCGAAGATCAAATCCACAAGAAAAAAGCGAAGCAAAGTCATCCAACCGCACCGACCACCGATGTTCACCGGACGCCGGCAGGAAAAGAATTGGATTCACCTGGGCAGTTGTACCTGGTTCTCCCGCGAGTGGAGGGAGAATGACGTCATCACCACCAGTGTTGGCGACGCCTACGCGCTAAATTTGAATTTAGTATCCTGCCGCTCGTGGAAATCACGGCTGTATAATTGTTCGGTAAGACACTACAATAAAACATGAAATTATGCTACATTTGGTAGCACTGGATGACGCCAACTAGCGGCGGCTGGCGGAAACAGTTTTGTTTACAAACATCATATGGTCGGGGGTCGGAAACTGGTTTTTTGGTTGAAAACAGATACAAAGTTTATTGGAAATTTAGTGGCGAAATCTGATTATGTCGAGTTCTAATACGGTCGTGAACCGGGTCTCTACTGTATATATCTCTGCAACTGTATTTATTACTTCTGCATGTAGCCTGTATTTCATCATGACCTCAATGAGCTTTTTCCTATTAACTGAGTCAAATGCTTTTTGGAAGTCTATTGATACTACAAATAATGGTCCTTTCTTCTGTAAGTTTCTTGTATGCAGTATTGTAAGATATATAAATTATCGATTCCTCTCCTTTGTGCGGTAAAGCCTGATTGCAGTTCATTCATTTTTCCTATATTTCTAATTTCTATTTTGGTTCTCAGGATCCCCATGAAGATTTTATATTATGCATTTGTTAGAGCAATTGGCCTTAGATCTTTGACTGTGGGGTTTTGTTTTTTGGGCGTAAGTGTTGTTTTTGACTTAAACCAGCTTTTATGCGTTTTCCTGCCCTTCAGTGTGTCCAGCTCTTTCCCTAGGGTTTCGTCCTTCATCTCTTGCTTATTTTCATCGAATATTCTTATCCATTCTTTTTCTGATGTGGTCTTTCCTCTTAGCATATCTATATATTCCCAGATTTTCCTGTGTCTGTTTTTAACATTCATTATCTCATTTCTAATCTTTTCTTCATATGCTCACAAAATTGTGTTTTCTTTTGTTATCTCCACTAGCTCGATTATTTTTGCTTTTGTCAGTCCTTGGGTGTTTATAAGCTTTATTTCAAGATTTCTTGATATCTCTTCTGTCTTGCTCACTATTTTTTCACTTTCTCTATTTACAAAATTGCTTCTACCATCTAACCTTTTATCTATCTTTTGCAAACCACTTTTTTCTTCTAGGTCTAATAGTCTAAGATTGTTACTAAAGTTACTTCCTACACCTACCTGCCCTAAACTAATTTCCCTTCTACTTCCTCCCTCAGAGCTCTTAACATTACTACTAGATATTCTATTTTCTCCTAAATCTAATTTATTTACACTCCCAAAAATATTATTACTCCCTATCTCTGAATTATTTACAATTCTATCTACTTTACATTTTCCTACCTCTAACTCATTTACACTTCTAACAATTCTTTTGTTTCTATCTACATTCCTCTGGACTTCCTTTTTAGAGCATTCTAGTCGTCTGAAAGTTTTCTCTTCTCTTCAGCTCTCCCTTACTTATGAACCATCCTTCCTCTTTGTTATCCTGCTTTTTCTTTAATTCAGATCTTAATATGCTATCTTTTTCTCTTTCTTTAGCAGTCATGTCTGGAACTATAGATATTTTTTTGTAAATATCCTTCTTTGCATTCCTTGCAGTCTGGCACTTTTTAATAGGGTAAAAAACCGCATGGTACAGGGGTGGACCATGTACGATCAATGTGTACAACCCCAAAAAAAGTACATTATAACGCGTCCTGACATCGGAGATGGGCATCAGATGCGACTTGTTGTTGGTGAGAAACGGAGCTAAAGACCTCTACTCCGGTGTCAGGACGCGTTATAATGTACTTTTCTTGGGGTTGTACACATTGATCGTACATGGTCCACCCCTGTACCATGCGGTTTTTTTACCCTATGTTCCACTTTTCCCTCTCATGGCTGAGTTTCACTAGAAGTGGTCTGGGCCTTGATCTGCCTATCGCCTCATTGTTTTGACCTTGTTGCAGTCGTGGCCTACCTAACCTTACTACATCTTTAATATTCCATTCATCTTTATTAAGGTTAAGTTCTTTTGTGAATATTTCGTTGCACCTCTCTTCATCTAGCTTCAAGTTTTCTGTTTCCTTTCCTGCTATATGCTCTGGCAGGTTGAATATGATTAGGTTTTCCTTCCTTCTGTCTTTGTCCTGGGCCTCTCTTATTTCTTCCTGAATTGTTTCCCTTATTCTACTGCTGCTGAGGATCTCTTCCTTTATGTCTTTTGCTAGGGTTTCTTTAATGTCCTTAATCTCTTCCTTTATGTCTTTGACTAGGGACTCTTTAATGTCCTTAATGTCCTTAAGGGTTATTTCTATTTGCAGAAGTCTACCTTTAAGCGTCTGGTTCTCTTCCCTGAGTTCTTTGATCTCTGTATCCTTCTGGTCCTGACACTTAGGGTAAAACACCAGCAACTACCAACCCTTATCACAGTGTACAGGTCTTATTCACTCGATATTTAAATGGTGAAACAAGAATACAATTACAACTCCAAGCATACCATTCAAAAGATTGAAGTTTCGTCAACATAATGATATATATGAAAGCCCCATACGAACTAAAATAAGCATGTGACGCTCTTCGTAAAATATTTTGTCAAGGCAGTTTTGAAATCCAATATGGCGGCTACCATGGGATGTACCGGTTTTGAACAGTGAAGAAAATCATCACAATAAAACAACATTTTGTTGCCTATATTACTGAAAGTATGAAACTTTTTATTCCCCGGGTCATGGTTTGAACTGAATTCATTCTTACCCTGTAATCGGTGGTTTTTATCCTTAATGCCATCACAACTGAAACTCCACAGTGCTTATTTGATTGTTATTATACACATTTTGGTCTCAGTTCACTCTGCATTGCACTTTAAACCCATTGCTGTTGCTGGTTCCTAAGCGCGTGCGCCACAAACACAGTTACGAACAGCAGACGACGAAACTGCAAAGTTTTATTCCCTAAATTGTTTACTTTACTCGTTATTTAGTTTAAATTTACTTTGTTATTTAAAAATTTTAATTTAATTCATTTATATTATCCCTTTTTTGCAACCAAATTACCCCGAAAAATTACAGATATTTCTAAAGTAGATTCAATCAAATGTTTCTAACGTTTTCGTACATCTGGCTGCCGAAAACCATAGAGGAACGACTACGGATAAATGCATAGAGGAACGACTACGGAGAAGTGAATTATATACATATTTTTTTTTTTTTGCTTTTTTGTTTTTGCTAGCACTTTTAATTGATTTCAGTCTATATTAGTATTTTGAATTTCTTTAATAACCGTATGCCAGAAATAAATGTAACCTTTAATGTTTGCATGCTTTAATGTTTGCATGCTAAGAATGGCAAAATCATCGTTGCCACATTAGTGGAGGCTTCACACATACGCCGTTTCATTATTATAAACAGTTTTCATGAATTCTAGTTGTCATAGTAATGCAATAATGATAAAATTGCTTTAATATTTATGTATATATACTTCCAATACATAGCCTAATTTCACCAATTTCAACGTTTTTATTCGGTGCTGTAGTCTTATATACCCCCAGTTTGGAGGCGGTTCAAACACATACCAAAATGGCGAACAGAGAGTTGAGAGAGGAGAGGAGCGAAAAGAAGGAAAGAAGGCGAAGGAACGAAGGAAAAGGGCGGGTGGAGGGGGGGGGGGGTGGTACAATGGACAAGTGTCGTTATTCTTTACGATTAGTGATTCACGATACCCTTATAAATTATGGCACTGGGTGTAATGCACTATAGCAAAATCTCGTTCTGATACGAGTGTTCATTACAGAAATAGGTATTGCCCAAAAACGTGCTTGCACTGTCTCTGAAACCCATAGTAGTATGCTGCTTAGTTGTCATCAAGTTTTTGTAATCAAGTATTTTTTACAAGCTAGCTATTGAATAAATTTGTATTTTTCTCAATCAAAACATATGCCCCTCAATGCTAACTTTCCTTTTTTAACGACTTTCTGGTCATTGCAAATTCGGCCCCAAAATTTCTTATGGTGCGAAAACAGAGGCGCATCGACCGAAAATGATTGCGTCACTACGGCGATAATCCGGCAGTAAAACATCTTCATATATCCAAAAAGTAAATAATGAAGATATATATGCGCATTACGATTATACCAATTACATGAAGAGCTGATAATCTGCATGAATAACTGGTAAACTGTTCTGCAAGAAAGTTGAGTAAAGCAATTATTTACAATAGGTACGAAAGTCAAGATGTCGTGACGTCATAATACAGGACTTAAAAGAACATTCTAATTCCAAAAAATAATTACTTAAATTTGAGTCAGAATCGAGTTACTTTTTCAATAACGAATATTTTCAAATTAATCATCATAAATATGTAAAATATTGATGTTTTACTATTTATTTTTAAAAATTATTATCGAAGTGCACACTTCGTCGTCTTCTTCTATAAAACAGTTGTTTACTCGGTGAGGAAAAGTTTTCAGATTGTTGTGATAAAAGTGCCCCAGCGTCTGTGGGAACAAGTGGTGTGCGGATTTATCACAGGAAATGGTTAGTTTATTGACACAAGCGACTCCGTAAACATCGAGATGGCGTCAATCTTCTAAATACCTTGAGTTGTAAGTAAAAATGTTGAACGCGTTTGGTGAGATTTGCACTACGTTTGAGACCGTTTTCAGTACCCTCTGTTTAAATCTTAAAATTTGGCCATAATTTCTAACTTTGGAGAAAATACTTACTTCGAAAGGAGAGTAGGGGTCTTTAGCTCCGTTTCTCACCAACAAGAAGTCGCGACTGATGCCCATCTCCGATGTCAGGACGCGTTATAATGCACTTTTTTTGGGATTGTCCACGCTGATCGTACATGGTCCACTCTGTACCCTGCGGTTTTTTACCCTATATTACATTTTGTTGACGAAACTTCAATCTTTTGACTGGTATGCTTAGAGTTGTAATTGTATTCTTGTTTCACCAATCAAATATCGAGTGAATAAGACCCGTCCAGCGTGATGAGGGTTGGTAGTCAGGGATTTTTTACCCGATAGATAATTTCAGATTTTTTTCCCACGAAAATCGATCCTCCACGGATACGCATGGTCTCTATACATATGGTCAATGCACAGACACTACAGTCACTACTATACAGTCTACACAGAGTCTATATATAGTCTATAAGTAACCTGTGCTAACTCACCTATTAAGACGGGAATTGTGTATTCACAGAGTAATATTCAATATCAGACGTTTGAATAGAAGTCACGCAGGCAATGGAGTAGCATCAATAGTAGTAGTAGGCGGGATACGTCTATGAAACGGCACACTGCTACATTGTTTATTTCCTTAATTGTTTACTTTGCTCATTATTTAGTTTAACTTTATGTTACTTCAAAATTTTGTATTTTAATTCATGACTATTTTCCCTTTTTTGCCACAAAATAACCCACGGAAAATTACAGATATTTCTAAATTAGATATAATACAATATTTCTACTTTACTTTTAAACCCAACCACCTCTCATTTCTTCTTCTTTAAATCTGAGGCAGCGCCGTTATATCTACTTAGCTTTGACATCCATCCCTTTCCAGGTTATTTAAGAACATTCTTAATTTTGGGTTCTATTCTTATATATTCTCCCAGCTTTCTGTTAAGGGATGTCAGTGTCCCTAAAAATTTGATGTCCTTGGTTTTGTTTTTTGTAACGATTTCACATAAATAAATGTTCGGTGGTGTCCTCCTCCACTCTGCTTATTTCACAGACCTCGTCCTTAAATTTGCCCCTTTAAGTTCAACAGATTCAGTCTGGCTTTCATTATGATACACGCATCCTTTGTTTCCAGTTCCCTTAATTGTGTACTTGTTTTCCTTGAAGTTATCTATGAACCTCAGCTTCTTCATTTCTTTCCTCTTTTCTCTCAAAGTCTCTTGGATATCTTGATTTAATTATTATCTGTATTTCCCTTTTCAGTGCTTTTTGGAACATGGTCATGAGAACAATAGTAGTCTTCTTCTTCTTATTCTTCTTCTTCTTCCTCTCCGACCTCCTGAGAGTCGTTCCCATTGAGGAGGAGCCGTTGTTGCTGAGGAGGAAGAGTTTTTTTAATATCAAGTGCTTGATTTTAGCCCCACGGATTTCTCTCTCTCTCTCTCTCTCTCTCTCTCTCTCTCTCTCTCTCTCTCTCTCTCTCTCTCTCTCTCTCTCTCTCTCTCTCTCTCTCTCTCTCTCTCCTGTCGACCTGATTCAGCTTCTGATCGTTACCAGGTCTTTTTCCTGAGGGCTTTGATTGTCCAGGACTTGGGAAGGGGAGCTGCATTTCATTCCTGCAAACTCTCAGTGTACTCGATCTCACAATATTTGCCTTTTTCACTTAGTAGTTTTTGTGTGCGTGTTTGTGTGCGTGTTCGTGTGCGTGTGTAAGTGCACGAACGTATCTCAGAGAATATGATAAATATACAATTTTTAACTAAACAGAAGTTAGTAAGAAAGTGTTATAGACAATGCTAATAAGATATTTTGTTTAACTGACACCCATCAGAAAATAGACAAATTAGCATTAAGTAAAGAAAATATGAGGGATATGAAAGACAAAAAAGGAGGAGGGTTAATTATGCTATGTAGAAACAGTGTTAACACAGAGATAAACAGGTGGAGACCATTAACAAAAGTTTTATTGTATGTTAAATGAAAAAGAAATATACAATAATACTATTCATATTTTGTTGTTATATTTATCAGTAGGAAATACAGAGGAGGATAAAAATAGAGATAAAGCAATAAAATTGGAATGTGAAAACATTATTAAAAACATATATGACCAAGAATCATTATTAATATTAGGAGATTTTAATGGCCATGTAGGTTTCTTAGACCACCAGAATACAGACAGAAACGGGGAAATAATACTAGAATGGATGAATGAGCATAGGCTAATACTACTTAATGGAGATGACAGATGCCCTGGAGTCTACACATGGGAGAGGATGCAGATGAAAAGTGTAATAGATTTTGCTTTAGTCAATGAGAAGTTCTATGGAAATTTTGAGGAGATGGTAATTGATGAAGACAAAAATTAATTTGATATCTCTGACCATAACCTAATTGCCATTAAATGGGAGGAAGTCAGATACTTCAAAACAGATGAAGGTAGCCTAAATGACTTTATTCAAATACTAAAAGAGATCTTAATAGATAAAGACATAGACAGAATCTCAGAAATGGACTCATCAATAAAAGAAGTAGCAGAAGACAAGCTAGTGAGAACATATAGGAGAAAGATGCTAGTAGAGGAAACAGTAGAAGAGCAACCCTGGTTCAATGAAGAAATAAGAAGAAGTATTAAGGAAAGGAAAGAGCTGAATAGGAAGAAAAGAAATGAGAGCGACAATGTTGTAAAGGAAAGTCTAGAGAAGAAAAGAAAAAAAAAGTGCAGCGATTAATAAAAGAAGAGACAACAATTTATGAAAAGAAAATAACACAAGAAATAAAAAGAACCAAAAATAGAGAGGTCTTGGGAAATTTATTGGTAAGTTAAGAAACAGGAAAAAAACAAGAAAAGAAGTTATAAATTTATATAATGAACAGGGAAGAAAGCTAAATGAGGCTGAAACAAAGGAAGAATTAGTGAATTATTGGAGAACCATATACAGTAAACACGAAAATAAAATAACGGAAATCTGGAATGAAGAGAAAAGGATGGAATATGAGAATGAAATGGCAGAAGTAAATGATATCATAAGAATTGGAGATTATAGATTCCCAAAAGTATTAAGAGAACACATGGACCTATTGATGGAATGGAAAAGGAAGATAATACCAATGCAGGAACCTCTGATAACCGAGGAAAAAGTCATTGCTTGTCTAAGTAAGCTCAAAGCAAAAGAAGCTGCAGACCCAGATGGAATCAAACCAGAGCTTTACAAAGCATTAATGAAGAGCAAAAACTGTATAGAAGTATTAGTTAGGTGTTACAACAAAGAGCTAGAAATCAAAGAAAAGCCTGAATCTTGGAAGAAATCGAGAACGAAAATGATAGAAAAGAAAAGGAAACCAAGGGCTAAGGATTTAAGGTCAATAGCTTTATTAAATATATCATACAAAGTATTCATGATGCTGATAAAAGACGAAAAAGAAGCACACCTCAGGTTGAATGAAGATCACGAATGCCAAGCAGGATTCACAGGAGGGAGTAGGATTGAAGATAATCCTTATACTACAATATTGTGTAGAAGAGAGCTATAGGAATAGAAAACTTTTAATAGTAATAGCTGTCGATTACAGTAAAGCCTTTGACTCGGTAAAAAAAGAAGTTATGATTGAAGTCATGAAACAGTTCAAAATACATGCAATAATCATAGAGGCAGTAGCTAATATATACGAAGGGGATAGCACATTAATAGACCTAGGGGAGGGAGTTGAACAGGAAATGGGAATTACTAGTGGGATTAGGCAAGGTTGCACAGGGTCTACTTCACTTTTCAAACTAATGACACATTTAATAATTAAGAAAATGGAGGAGGAAGGGACAGGATTTGAAAATGAGCTAGTAAAGATAGGGACACTTTTCTTCTCTGACGATGGGTTAGTTTTAGCAAGTAATATAGAAGATGCAAGAATAGATATAAAGATTTTAATAGACATAGGAAATAAATGTGGGATAGAAATAAATAAAGAGAAAAGCAGCATCATTATTTTCAATATGAAGGATAAACCAGAAGAGATAGAGAATATAAAAGTGAGGGAGAACATAACATATTTAGGAATAAAGATAAATGATTCTAGAAATCTGTTTAAGCTACAGAAAAAGGAAATGTTGAATAAAGCACAGAAGTTAGCGAACCTAACCTATTCCGTGATAAAAAAAAAAGCTGCAACAAAGTTCTAATAGGTAAAACATTCTGGAAAAATAGAGCTCTACCATCAGTCTTATATGGAACCAATGTGGTTAATCTAACAGACACAGAAATAGAAAAATTACAAAGAATAGAGAATGGGGTATATAGGAAAATATTAGGAGCATGTAGAAGTACAGTAGTAGCCACATTAAGGGGGGAGAAAGGAGCATCTTCCATGAAAAGTAGAATTAGGAGTGGGAAGATAAACTATGTAAATAACACTTTAAATGGACGGAAAGAGATACTGAAGGAAATAATCACAGATAAGCAAGAAAAAAGAAAGAAAATGGTGGAAAACAGTGGAAACGTACATGCAAGAAGTTAAAATAAATGTAAGAAAATTGGAAGGAATGTCCAGAACAGATATAAAGGACAAAGCCAGAATATGGGACACAGAGAGGTGGAAAGAAGATTTGGGTAATAAAGTGTCAGTGAATATATATAAAATGTGGAAAAGAGAAATTTATGATAATTCTAGTGGTTCAATACTTCTCTTCAAAGCCAGAACAAACTCTCTTAATCTAAATATAGCAAAAAGGCACCAGAACGAGAACACCTGTTGTCCTTTTTGCCGTAATACAGAAGAAGACATATTTCATTTCCTTTTATATTGTGGTGCTTATAGAGAAGAACGTGTTAAAGCAACCCTATGAAGAGAAGGAAAGTGACATAGTCGGAAAATTTCTATTTACAGGTAACAACGAAATAAGAAAAGAAACCATATACTTGATGTGGAAAAAAAGAGAGAGAAAAAAAGGAAAGAGCTCAACAAATAAACAAAACTAAAAAAAAAAAACTCAAGAATTAGAGGCGCCGTTGCAAAGGCATTGCCTCGACCCATAACAACAACTACTACTACTACTGCCTTCGTAGCGTAACTTTATTCAAAGTTCGAACGTATTTTGCTCTTCTATAATTGCCGTCTTTATAATCGAGACAATTCTTAATCAATCGTAATAATTGGTAAATTACAAGGATCGCCGATAATTGCTGTAATAATGTGAGTAACAGATGTTTATACTAGCTAGGGTTGCATCATTAACTTCTAGAGTTATAGCTATGTAGCCTCTGTTCTAGTAGGTACTCGTAGGTTACCCTATCGACCTTAGCCTTCTATGGGGTCTTGACCTGAGACTGTCTAAATGAAATGACGTCTCAATGATATATTCATAGGCTAATGTTGGATTTAGGCTAGGCTGTAAATTTCTGTAGGATCTCAGAAGTGTAGGCTACAGGATGCCTGTATCCTGGCTTACTTTATCCTAAGACTCTCTGGTTCAGTGATACGCTATGATTTTTTAATGATTTCACGGAAGGTTTAGGTACAGCAATTTAATCTATAGGGGAAACAACCGACTGGACTAGCCGAGTCACTTTCTACCACATTTGAATCCACCCTCCAAAAAAGTACTTTAACACATCCTGACACCGGAGATGGTCATCAGTCATGAGTAGTTAGTGGTGAGAGCAGGAGCTCGAGACCTCTACTCTCCTTTCGAAGTAAGTATTTTCTCCAAAGTTAGAAATTAAGGCCATAGGTATTTTAAGATTAAACAGAGGGTAATGAAAAGCCTGGCTCTCTGCAATGCACACTAGGGTAAAATATCACAGCAGGCCAAGCAGGCCACCTACCATCAATGCAAGCCACCCTCCGAAAAAGTACACTATAACGCGTCCTGACATCGGAGATGGGCATCAGTCGCGACTTCTTGTTGGTGAGAAACGGAGCTAAAGACCCCTACTCTCCTTTCGAAGTAAGTATTTTCTCCAAAGTTAGAAATTAAGGCCAAATTTTAAGATTTAAAACAGAGGGTACTGAAAACGGTCTCAAACGTAGTGCAAATCTCACCAAAACGCGTTCAACAATTTTTTACTTACAACTCGAGGTATTTAGAAGATTGACGCCATCATCGATGTTTACGGAGTAGCTTGTGTCAATACTAAATAAAACCATTTCCTGTGATAAATCCGCACACCACTTGTACCCACAGACGCTGGAGCACTTTTATCACAACAATCGAAACACGATTTCTCATCAACAACAAGCCAGGCGTAAACAGCTGTTGGGGTAGAAGATGACGAGAAGCGTGGCTCTTGGCTAATTTTTAAAATAGTAGTAAAACATCAATATTTTACATATTTATGATGATTAATTTGAAAATATTCGTTATGAAAAGTAACTCGACTCTGACTCAAATTTAAGTAATTATTTTTCTGAATTAGAACGTTCTTTCAAGTTCTGTATTATGACGTCCACGACATCTTGACTTTCGTACCTATTGTAAATAATTGCTATATCTCCAACTGTCATTGCAGAACAGTTTACCAGTTATTCATGCAGATTATTATCAGCTATACATGTAATTGTTATAATCGTAATGCGCATATATATCTTTATTATTTACTTTTTGGATATATGAAGATGTTTTACTGCTGGATTATCGCCGTAGTGGTGACGCAATCGTTTTCGGTCCATGGGCCTCTGTCTGTTTTCGCACCATAAGAAATTATGGGGCCGAATTTGCAATGACCAGAAAGTCGTTAAAAGGAGGTCAAAGTTAGCATTGAGGGGCATAATGTTTTTGACTGAGAAAATACAAATTTATTCAATAGCTAGCTTGTAAAAAATACTTGGTTATAAAAACTTGATTGACAACTAAGCAGCATGTCTACTATGGGTTTCTTTAGAGACAGTGCAAGCAGGTTTTTGGGCAATACCTATTTCTGTAACGAACACTCTTAACAGAACGAGATTTTGCTATAGTGCATTACACCCCAGTGCCGTAATTTATAAGGGTATCGTGAATCACTAATCGTAAAGAATAACGACACTTGTCCTTGTACCAAGAGACAAAAACTCCATTATGCAGAAATGGATACGAACACGACGTATAAAGCTCCACCTACCCTCTCCCCAACCCAACCCCCCCTCCACCGCCATCCCTTTTCTTCTTCGTTTCCTCCGCCTTCCTTTCTCTCTCTCTCTCTCTCTCTCTCTCTCTCTCTCTCTCTCTCTCTCTCTCTCTCTCTCTCTCTGTTGCCATTCGGTATGTGTTGACCCTCCAAACTGGGTATAAGACTACACACAAAACGTTGAAATTGGTGAAATTAGGCTATGTATTGGAAGTATATATACATAAATATTGAAAGCAATTTTATCATTATTGCATTACTATGACAACTAGAATTCATGGAAACAGTTTATAAACCTGTTAAGCGTCACCCACGTAATAATACGTTTACCGCGATCTACTCGGTAGCGCCTTCAACGGGATATTACGTTCAAGACTTTAACTGTGCTTGTCAAGCCGTCAGCCCCGTAATAATACGTTTACTCGTTTAGAAAGTGTAGGAACATCATTTGGTAACACTCTCAGCACATGGGAAACTTATTTCCAGCTGGCAACTCTTTCCTGGTGGTCGCTTATGCTAGAAAACAACTGCCTGTCCCTGTTGGTTTTCTTTCAATACGCTCGGGCGTTTATCGAGACAAATTGGATTTCGCGTCTTTCACAATGAATGTCCCAAAGAGGAGGCATATTTCTTTAGGTGAGATCAATCAAATACTAGATGAGGAGTGTGATATTGATAACCTATTTGATGATGAGAGCTCTAGTTCTGAATCCTCCAGTGATGATACAAACTTTTCTTCCAATTGCGGGAGTGAAGATGACTTTTCTTTGCCGAGTGACTGGACTCCGAGAGAGAGAGAGAAGAGAGAAGAGAGAGAAGAGGAGAGAGGAGAGTAGAGAGAGATAGAGAGATAAGAGAGAGAATTTCCTACAGTTCAATTACTGTATGAACTAACAAGCATAAAAATCAATATTAACTTTGAAAAACTATCATCAGTGCTATGATTGATTACAAAAAAAGCGTGACGGTACGTTAGCAGCGAGCTCATCAGGGGCGGACGCTTAACAGGATAATGGAACGGCGTATGTGTGAAGCCTTCCACTAATGTGGCACGATGATTTTGCCATTCTTAGCATGCAAACATTAAAGCATGCAAACATTAAGGTAACATTTATTTCTGGCATACGATTATTTAAGAAATTCAAAAATACTAATAAAGACTGAAATCAATGAAAAGTGCTAGCAAAAACAAAAAAGCAAAAAAAAAAAAAAAAACGTAGTCGTTCCTCTATGCACTTTTGCGTATTTGTTCCTCTATGGTTTTCGGCAGCCAGATGTACGAAAACGTTAGAAACATTTGATTTTATCTACGTTAGAAATATCTGTAAGAATTTTCGGGGTAATTTGGTTGCAAAAAAGGGAAAAAAGGGATAATATACATGAATTAAATCAAAATTTTTAAATAACAATGTAAATTTAAACTAAATAACGAGTAAAGTAAACAGTTTAGGGAATAAAACTTTGCAGTTTCGTCGTCTGTCGTCGTCTGTCGCGTCTGCTGTTTGTAATTGTGTTTATGGCGCGCGCGCTTTAGAACAGGCAACAGCAACGGGTTTAAAGTGGCAATGTGGAGTGAACTGAGACCAAAATGTGTATAATAACAATCAAATAAGCACTGTGGAGTTTCAGTTGTGATGGCAGTAAGGATAAAAACCGCCGATTCAAGGTAAGAATGAATTCAGTTCCACCATAACCCCGGGAATAACAAGTTTCATACTTTCACTAATATAGGCAACAAAATGTTGTTTTATTGTGCTGATTACAACTGCAATCTTGAGTAAGATCAATAAACGTTACATACATACGCTAACATTGTTCAAATGAGTGCTGGGAAGGCTGGGGAAAGATGGTGGCCGTCACTGATGAGAAACCGTCCATGAAAAACGTAGCCGCCATATTGGATTTCAAAACTGCCTTGAAAACATATTTTACGAAGAGCTCACATGCTTATTTTAGTTCGTATGGGGCTTTCATATATCACAATATGTTGACGAAACTTCAGTCTTTTAAATGGTATGCTTAGAGTTGCAATTGTATTCATGTTTCACCAATTAAATATCGAGTGAATAAGACCCGTCCACCGTGATGAGGGTTGGCCTGTTGTGATATTCTACCCTACCTACCTCCATAACGCTTTCAAAATTTTTACGTACAACTACCAATATTTTGAAGATTGACACCATCTCGATGTTTACGGAGTCGCTTGTGTCAGCAAACTTCCCATTTCCTGTGCTAAATTCGCACACCACTTGTACCCATAGACGCTGGGGCACTTTCATCACAACAATCGACTTCCAACCACTACTTTTTTTAAGAAAACTACGATTTTTGGTAGCAGAGGAAGAAGTGTGCACTAGATAATTATTTAAATAAATAGTTAAACGGTAGTAAAAGGTCATGAATTGCATAAATATTTTTACATATTCATGATTATTAATTTGAAAATATTCGTTGTTGAAAAAGCAACTAGATTCCTGACTCAAATATCAACAATTTTGCTTGTGAACGGTGCTATGCGTTCTTCGCGCTCTTCAATTGTTTATCAGTGTTGCCAATTGGTATGTGTTTACCCGCCAAACTGGGTATAAGACTTACACAAAACTGGGGAAATAAGGGAAATTAGCGTATCTATTTGTAGTATATATGCATATTAGAGCAAATTTAGCATTATTGCATTACTTTGACAACTAGAATTCATGAAAATAGTTTGTAAATGCATTGGCATATGTGTGAAGCTCCATTAGATTGGCAACGATGAGTCATTTTGCCGTCGTCTGCTTGTATGTACTTCAGAAATATCTGTAATTTTGGGGGGTTAATTTGGGTGCAAAAAATGGATAATAAACATGAATTAAATAAACATTTTGAAGTAACAAAGTAAAGTTTAAACTAAATAATGAGTAAAGTAAACAATTAAGGGAATAAAGCTTTGCACCTCATAAACTGTGTACTCGTGTGCTGCTTGGAGTGAATTAAGACTAAAACATGTATAATTACAATCAAATAAGCACTAAGGAGTTTCAGTTGTGATGGTAGTAAGGATAAAACCACCGATTACAAGGTAAAATGAATTTCAGTTCAAACCATGACCCCGGGAATAAGAAGTTTCATACTTTCACTAAAAATAGGCAACAAAATGTTTTATTGTGCTGATTACAACTGCAATCTTGAGTAAGATCAATAAACGTTACATATATACGCTAACATTGTTCAAATGAGTGCTGGGAAGGCTGGGAAAGATGGTGGCTTGGCTGTGGTTACGAATGGCAAGTCACGCGGTTGCCGCCATATTAGATTTCAAAACTGCCTTGAAAACATATTTTACGAAGAGCTCACATGCTTATTTTAGTTCGTATGGCGCTTTCATATATCACATTATGTTGACAAAAATTCAATCTTCTGAATGGTATGCTTAATTAAATATCAAGTGAATAAGGGTGAGCCACGCGATGACGATGGCTTCACTGCGGTATTTCCCCCTAACCCTATTGCCTAGGCTAGGCTTTAGCCCCATGTCTTAGGTTATTTTTTCAATTGACCAAAAGATGAGTAGAGGAGGATTTATGGTGCAAATTGTGTCTTTCACCAGTGTTTGTCTTTTATTTTTATAGGCATTCACCTACTTACAATGGGGCTAGGTCCCAAAAAACCCATCGTTTGTTGGAGAAATCATATCTCGAATATAGCCTAACCTACACTGTGGTAAGTTTCATCTTTACTTATATGGTAGCCTAGCCTACACACACATTATACTCTATACACATGTGGTATAGTAATTATTTTAATCAGCTAATTCTCTACATTCAATGCAGTTTGACTTATGATAATTCAGTACAATGAGAATTGATGACCTAACAGATAGCCTAGCATATACTATGGTACGTTCAATGCAGTTTGACTTATGATCATCAGTACAATGAGAATTGAATGAACACTAACAAAGTAAGCCCTAGCATATATATGTACGTTCAATGCAGTTTGACTTATGATAATTCAGTACAGTGAGAAATTGAATAACACTTACAAGGCCATATACTACACATATGGTATAGTAATTATATCAGCTAATTTTGGATGTTCATTGCATTCTGACATATGATAATTCAGTGCAAAAAGAAATTGAACATGAAATGAGAATCTGATCATATGATAATTCAATATAAAAAGAAATTGAACACGAATCAGATTCAGTCTGACATTGTCATAATTGAATGTGTAAGGCTGTTGATGGTTACCATATTGATACAGACGTAGCAATATCAATCTTTTCCATGAATCTTTTAAAAAGTCATATATTCCTTCACTGTATCCAGTAATATTGTATTTATTCTCTTATTATTGTATTAATTATAGAATACTAGCATAATGGTAATTTTTTTGGTTTGGCAATCTGCTGATGGCAGATACGAGTTTATTTTGCTGTACTTAACTCAATTCTGGGTGAATTTCTTGCTTCTAGTTAGCATAAATGAATATCTAGATACTTTACTTATATGGGACAAGGTCATTTTTCATTATACAATGAGTTTTCAAGTTGAAATATAATTTGAATACATCTCGTGAACTAAATTATTTTCTCTGATAGATTGCATTGGGGGACATGTTTATTGTGTAAAAAAATTGATTCAGTTCGCTATTTTCGCTTGATTCCATTGTGATACAGGCTTTACATTCCTTATCTTTTATTAGCGTAATAACAATAGTAAAATATGTTTTTTCATGCCAGGTAGTTTTGATTAAAATAGTTCTCCATTAATTTTATCTATAGTTGTGTTTGATGGCATATCAAAGTTTATGGGAGTTTAGTCCTTGTGCTGATGCACGATAATAGTCATTAGCAGCTTGACACTGTTTTCCTCAGCTAAGCTACAACTTTCAGTTTAAATTTTACCAGTGTATATTACCTTCCAATCTTTTATCCATAGGGAATAAAGTTATTGCATAGAAATATATCAGTCCTATTCTACATAACGTCATTTATAACATAACTGCAGTAATTGTTTACTATTGCTCGATGGTTGAAATACAAGCAAGATGGATTTTGTGATCCGATTCGGTTACACTTTGCTGAAAAGTTGTATCTCGTTCAGTTGTTCATGGCTGTACACATTTATGTAACGAATATAATGTTAAAAGTACTTTTATCATTCTCTTTTACTATTTTTAACTTGATTTATCTAGAAGAATGGGCTAAAGACCCCTGCCTGAGGAGGTTATCAACCTGGTATGCTTCACCTACTGCATGGTAGTTCTACAAATTTTTAATGTTAGATTTCATAAACTTACTGGTAAATCTTGGCCTAGAATAAGAGAGAGAGAGAAAAAATTCTCCTTTTTCAGACTGCTAATGTTTGCTCCATGTCTTTATTTATCATATCTTCTGGTTAAATGAGTTAAAAAAGTAAAGGAGAATGATAAACGTATTGTTAGTAATGTCATACAGTATTCCCCACATATTTGCTGGGTACGGGTACCAGACTCCCTGCAAATAGCTAGAACCTGTGAATAGTTGAAACCCTTATAAATAAAATACTTAAAGCTGCCTATTTTTGCCAGTTAAAACGCAAGAAAAACTCACTAAAAATGTTTAAACAGGTAGTTGGCAACTTACGACTGCAATTCATTCCGACCAACTGGTCGTAAATCAATTTGGACGTAAGTTGGCCCATGTTAATTTACTGTAAGAAAATTATACTAGCCTAGCCTACACTAGGGTAATCAGTACTATCTTTACATATAGGGTCGCCTAGCCTACACTACACAGCATACTTTATACATGTATGACATAGTAATATAATAATTATTAATGTCAGCTAAGTTCTCTAGGTTGAATTTTTTTCAATGCACATTGGCTTATGATAATTCAGTACATAGAGAAATTGAATAACATTTAACAAGTTAGCCTCGTGTATACGATGATGTTTTCATGGTACATATATCGTATATATACGAATAAAGTAACCTAGCCTACAGTATACTGTATACTACACATACGATATAATTAAGTAATTTATTAATACAGTTGATCCTCTTAAAACCGGCATTCTATGTTCCAGAAACTCCTGTGGTTTGGCTTGATTTTAAATCAGCAGCCATTAGATCATTCCACCGCCACCAGCGACGTGCCACATATTGTTTACAACTTCAAGGCAGCAAAAATTATGCCATATACCCTTTGTTAGTAATGTGAATATGCGAAGTCAAATTTGTTTTTATATGGACCTTGGAACAATAATATATATATTTGTTCCGATACGTAATACAAACCCTCGGTCCTTTAACAATAGGAAGGTAACTAGCGGCAGCTGGGACGGTCGTAAGCTTCGAACAAGGGGAGACGGTAGTTTAACTGCTTGTCCGGATCGTGTGGCGCGCCCGCGCGCGCCCGAGAGTGAAGAATCACTTTTGCTTTCGGCCGCGGGTGTGAAGGACGGTGTTCGTCATCGCTCTCTGCCCGTTTCATCGTCGTATGCTTTGTTTATATTGTGTTTTCTACTAATGTTTTTTGTTTGATCTTGAAAATGAAACTGTAAGTACACTGTTGTCATTTTCATTACTTAATTATGAATCAACATGGAGCTATCGCCGTAGAGGCGGCGATTTCCGCTCTTTTCATGAAATTGAATTTAATTATGTCTCGGTGCCGAGGGGCGGGCGCACTCACGCCGAGTCATGTATTTTGGGCGAAAGTGTGTAATTGAAAGATGTAAGTACTCTTTTTCATTATATTTTTGCCCTGTGCGTTCGTTGCCGAGAGCTTGATTGCGCTCGGCACGAGCCTCTTATTTTGTATGAATAGAATGCAATGAAAGTGGATTCGCAATGCAGTTTTCTTTTCATTTTCATTTATTAATTGCATCAAATTTAATTTTGGATCAATTCCCACTCTACCCGGGAATTAATCCTTACGATTTATTGCTGTGAAAGTGAAATCGCAAGTGCAATATTGTTCATTTTCATTTATAATTATGATAGCATCATATTATTATGGATCAAGTTTCCGCTCTTACCCGGGAATTGATCTTTTCCCCTTTCCCTTTAAGTTCTATGAAGTGAATCGCAAGTGCAGTATTTCTGTTTCCATTTTCATATTACTTTTCACTGCTGTGCAGGGGGTAGGGGAAGCGAAGGTCTGCCAGGAAGTCGTCGGAAAGCTCTCCCGTGACTCCCTTGGTATCCGATTCTTCGTCTTCTTTCCTGCCCCCCGCTCAGCTTCCTCGTATTTTGTATTGGGGTCTTCCTTCCGTTCGGGGTGGGGCATGTCTCCACCCGTGCGTGAGGGTGGGAACCCCTCTTACTAATCTGTCTGTGCTACCGCAGGTGCTACATCCGTGGGAGACGACCTTGGACAGGTATGGGCCACTGCGGCTGCAGGGTGTGCCTAGCATCCACGATCTGCTGCAGCGTCTAGCGAGGTCTGGGGCGGTGACCTTGGAGCGGTCTCCACTACAACCTTCACGGCCGCTTATGCTGCTCTCCCCCCGCTGGTCTACACTCCCCATGCTGTGTCGGTGACGCCGTCTGCCGCTTCTAGGGCCGGTCGCCGCCGTACCGAGGAGGGGTATGCCGCCGCCGCCTGTGTTTTTTTTTTCTTCGTGTTGCCTGCCCCAGACTTCCGCTGTTCCAGCAGCTCGCCCCTGGACCGGCCGCCAGTACCAGCTTCCCGCTGGCTGCCGATGATTCTACGAGGCGATGGCTGGGCCTGCCGTACCTGTCGCTGATGTGGTTCCCGCTACTGGCTTGGCTGTCCCTTCTGTGTTTACCGCTGCCGCTGTTCCTGCCGCTCCTGAGCTGGTTGCTGTTCCTGTCGCTCCTGGTTCCTGCGCCTGTCCATGCTGGTCCTGCCCATGGTGTGTCTTCCCCAGTCCCAAGTCCTTCCGGACAGGTGCAGTCGGGCCGTGTTGCTTCGGCAATAGGCCGACTCCGGCCTGGATGGAGGACCTGACGACTGTCCTGCGTGAGCTGACGAAGAAGAGGAAGGTGTCATCTTCGTCTTCGTCTGCTGCTGTCTCTTCCCCTTCGACTTCTAAGGCCCATAAGCCGAAGAAGAAGAAGGCTGCCTCTCCCCCCCTAAGAAGTCTCCTTCGGGAACTTCTAAGGGCCCTCCCACGGTCCTTCTGCTGTCCTCCTGCTCCCCCCTTCGGGAGCGGGCCCGTTTTTCTCCCCTTCCGTAAGGAAGGAGATAGACCGGGGACCAGAGGATTATCGTTAGGCTCTGGTACTTCCTCGCCTGGTGCTAGCGGCGATGCCGCTACGCCAGGTTCCGGCTCGGTCTCTCGTTCGCGGGATATCCCGAGTGTACGCTCTCCCTCGGGAGACCGTGCAGCCAAAGTTTCGGCGCCAGAGTTCGCTCGGCGCCAAGACCACGGCACGGAGCAGAAGGCTGGCGAGAACCGCTCAGGTGACTCTCGCCAGGCCCAGCGGCCGCTCTCGCAGCGACCAGCTGGTAACCGGGTTTTCCCCCTCCCCCTAGAAGACTCCTTCGGGAACTTCGAAGGGCTCGTCACACTCCGGTGTGACGGGGGGGTTTCTTCGCTGGTCCTCCTGTTCCTTCGGGAACGGGGCCCGCTCTCCCCTTCTGAGAAGAAGAAGAAGACGGGGACCAAGGGTGTGCTGGCTACCGCTGGTACACCCTCGCCTGGTCTTGGCAGCTCTGCTGCTAAGCCAGGTACCGACTCGGTTTCTCGTCCGCGAGAAGTTCCGAGTGTACGGTCTCCTTCGTGTGACCGTGCAGCCAAAGTTAAAGACGCCTGAGTTCGCTCAGCGTCATGACCGAGGCACGGAGCAGAAGACTGTCGAGAGCCGCTCAGGTGGACTCTCGCCAGGCCAGCGGCCGCTCTCGCAGCGACCAGCCGGTACCTCGGGTGGACGTGACGGTCTCTGACCGGCCACGGGTTGAGGCTGGGAAGAGGTCCCCCAGGTCCCCTCGACCGACGGTTACCAGCCTCGGCTGGTACCCAGCGGTTTGGATCGTGCCTGCGAGGGAACGCTCACCGGTCTCACCGCGAAAGGTGAGTCTCTGCAGGTCACCTGACCGCCGCTCCCACAGGGACCGGGCGGATACGATGACCAGCAGCAGCTCGTCTGACGCAACGGGACCGGGGTCGACGTGCTCAGTCGAGCCGCTCGCCACAGGGTGAGCGGCACGGCCAGGCCTGCAGATCGATCCCCACCGCGGGTTGGTGATCGGCTGCAGCCCCCCACGTACGCTGGTCCTGCCAGCGAGGGGGGGGGGGGGGGGTGGGGGGGGGCGTCGGTCAGGTGTCTCTCCACTACCTTCAACTTCCTCGGGCTACACCGGGAAGAGTGAGGTAGCTAGGAGTGATCGTGAGAGGTGCGCCGCTCACGATCCCATCACGACGCCGCACGTGCCACGTATGGTCTTGATGGACCAATACCAGGACGTTACGCGCAAGTGATTGGAGGCCGGACCGTCAGGGGGGGGGGGGTTGCGGGTTGGTAGTGGTCAGGTTGCTGTCCTCCCGTCCTGTACCTTCAACTTCCTCGGCATACGCCAGGAAGAGCGAGGTATATAGGAGTGATCGTGAGAGATGCGCCGCTCACGATCCCGTCACGACGCCGCACGTGCCAGGTATGGTCTTAGGACCAGCCAGGACGTACGCGCAAGTGATTGGAGGCAACCGTCAGGGATCTGTTGCTGGTCCTTCTTCTGAAGGAGGAGGGTCTTGGGAGCTGCTCTTGTTGGAGGGACTGGATGGTCCTACTCCTCAAGACGCTGTAACTTCCGAGATTCAGAGTAACTTTGCCCAGGTTATTGCACTGATTCGTCAGCACAACGACCTGGGGGAAGGATCGCCGCTCCCACCAGCAGAGCCCATGTCTCTGCTCGAGTCGTTTTGGGGCCCGAGAGGGAACCCAAACCGACGGTGGGTTTGCCGCGATCGGAGCTTGCCGATTCTGTCTTGAACCAGAGTCTCTCTTCTCCGGACAAGAAGGCTCTCTCAGTTCTGGCCGTCGATCAAGCTACTTCCACCTCCTCTCTACTGCGACAGCGGCGTTTCTACGTGTCTTCGGACACCTGTATTTAAATACTCCTTCGGTCCTCCTGAGAGGTTTCGACCTCGACGAGGACTGGAATGAGTCGGAGGACGGTATCGGCTCTCTCCTGTCAGGTGTCGATCAGCCCCACCCAGACGACGTTCACAGTGGCGGCAGACCCTTACCTACAGTGAGAGTTCGTAACCCTCCTCGGGGAAAACGTTTTCTCCTGACGATACGTTTTCCCAGACTCTGAGAGGCCATCGCCGCAAGGCGATGGCTGCTCCTACTCTTCTCCAACTGCTAGTTCCACTGGGAAGCGAGCGAGTATCCAATTCCTCCCCCATTCCCTCTCTCCTTACGGCTAACGAGGGAAAGGGGTTGGGGAGGGATCCTACAGAGATTTCTCTGTATGGATTCCACGTTGGGGACTGCGCTACCGGGGGGGGGGGGACCTTTGGGTCCTCCTACCTGACGTAAGCCCCGGTCGTTGAGGAGGGATCCTGCCCCATTCTCGATTTCTACGGGAATCGAGAGGACCACCAGCCGATATCGTTTGACGAATTCGGTGGGGGTTTCGCAGACTGCTTAGAATTCTACAGAATTTCTAGCGCATTCAGAGTGTTAGAGTTTCTTACGATCTCCAAACACTTAGGCGAGACACGGTCCAAAGTGAGCGAGACGAGAATCCCCGATATGTTACACGATAATCGGGAGGGAACCTCGCCTAGGCTCGAATTCCTGGAATTTCTAGCATTAGGAAAAGAAGGACTGCTGCTGAAAGAAGACTATCCTCACAATAGGCGACCAACCTGGAATAGAGAAGAACGGACGGGAATATCCAGTTTGGCTTGAACTATCGTCTTAGTATTCTGTTCACCATTGAAGCTTTCCTTCGAGGAAGACTTCTTCACTCTCTTTGATAGAGACCGAAGGTGGTCGATCTCCAATCCTTATTTGTTTTCTTGAAGGAAAGCAATTTAGGATGGAGATCGTTTTGTTCAGAATCCTACAAATATACTACGTATTTTAACCTCGCGACATGATTCTGCTAAGCAGTTGAATGGTCCGAGGGTAGGCGCATATCCTGGTTTATTCTACGGATTGCGACTTAGACGAAAAGTATTCTAATTGAACTGCAACTCGGGTTGCCTGCAACCTCCCAGGAGTTTCCAGTTTCAATTTTATATACTTATGGTGTTGTAACAAAAACACCATTTAAGCTTTTATATTTACCGAAATTCGTTTCGCATAAATATAATTGCTCGAGCATATCTTTTTATGCTCGGTGGTTCTAGCCAAACGCATTCCTTCGTGGAAAGGATTACTTGGCAACTCAGGATGACGAGTCAGCAGACAGCTACTGCGTATTGAATTGCCCGAGGCATTTCAGTACCAGCTGCCGCTTTGAGATGGACGGTTGGTTATGTCTTTCTCACCTGCTTTGATTGAATACCAACCGTATCTCTGCCCAACAATCACGGACTTAAGTCTCTGATTAACGGGGATTCTCGCATACATGAATGACCATCTACTGCTGTGACGCTAGTATTCATCGTCTTCGGTGTTTTGCTAGAATTTTAAACAGAGATATCTATTCGCTCTCATCTCTTTTCTGTTTACCCGCACGGTAACAGAATTCTGTAATAGTCTCTTGCTGCATCGTATCTCGATAATGCGAATGATTTTTGCGGAATCTGAGTTTGTCCTCAAAATATCTTGTATTCGGAGGTGTGCAATTGTTCATTGTTCAACCCGGATTAGCAGATGTATTGAAAGACATCGCCTACTCCCACACCTGCCAGCTCTACTTCCAAACGTTCAGCCCATGAGAAGCAGTTCTTCAGGCGGCTCTCCCCTGTGTTTCATTACTGAAGAACGCCCGCTTTCACTGCACACCGGACAGCAATGAAATGGCGGTTAGCGTTTTCAGTCATTTGTAAGCAGGTTTTAGAATCTTGAGATTCCTTCTCTCGATTCACTGGAAGACGTAGGTTGCATTCATTGCCTACCTTCGTCTTCAACGTCACATAGTGTTGTTTCTCCTTAAGCTGAGATTCAACGTCTATGAGATTTTCTTGCCATCAGGGACCTCGGTCTTTTGAAGGCAATTGACTTTCGCCTTTTGAGCTTATGCATTAAGAGAATCATCGCCGCGCTGTACGGCATCGGTGACTAACAAATATTTTATTTGTTTGGTCTCTCAGCATAACTCTTTAAAGGGCGAAGGTCACGTGACTTACCCGGATGCTTGGAGGAACACTTGCCTCTACTGATTCCGAACCAGTCAGTCGGCAGCTGTCAGAGCGCCCGAGTCAGTTACGAACTATGCTGTGGACTTAGTTCGGTTGTTTCCAGAACAATCATTACTTTCGTCTTAATAGCTTGTCAGTATGAGTAACTGTACATAACCAAAGTCGAGAAGAGGGATAGGTCATACGACTATCCCCTTCTTTTCGTCTTAGGTAACTTGCATGACTTCTCTTGAGAAGTCAAGCACAAAGGGATGGGGATTTGTGACGCTCGATTTCGTACCGATCTTCGTAGCGAAGACTCAGAACCCTTCGGTAACTGACGATTGGTTCGAGTCCTTCACAATACCCTCCCTAATGGACTTCACCGCCTCCGATACGAAGGCTATGCTGCTTTGTCCTGTGAAGGCGCGACGGAGCTGTCCCTGAAAAAGTCCGACCACCCTCAGGATGAGTGTGGACGTCCCTCTTCATCATTCTCTCGCGTTCCGCAAGAACTTCTCCGTGGCGCAGGTAATGAAGGCAGGCGCCTGGATCCAAACCAAAAACCGGGACCGCATGCACCTCCTTCTACCTTCGGGATATTGCCCACAGTTCCTTGGATCTTTTTCCTTGGGAACCGTGGTGGTTGCTCAACACGTTGTGTAGTTAACCCAGACCCTCGCAGGCTGAACAGCATCGAGTCCTGGTGTGACGTAGAATGATGAGGAATGAGAGTGTGACTGGCTCCTCTTCCCATCTTTTTTCTTCCTCTACCTCTGGGTAGAGGGACACGGTCGTCACCTGCTGGGTAAGGACGAGATGCAGGTGAGCTACTCAATAGAGCACCATCCTATCCCTTTCAGTAGGGATAGGAGTAAATATCCACCATTCCTCCTCAACAAGGGGGAGGAAGTGGATGCCAATTTGAGACAAAACCCATCATTTTATGATTGTCTCTTGCAAATAGGAACAAGTTCTTGCTTGCTGGTACGAAGAGATAACGCTTGCCTCTCTCTTAGAACTTGGCCCAGAGGTCTGACCATTGATCCTGCGGTGCACACCCCCGATCAATCGGACAGAGGTTTGGATCCCTCCCTTGCTCTTACGACCAGGGAGGCACTCCAGGGTTGGAACGAACACCAGTCTGTTCACCAAAAAGACTCAGATTCCTCCCACCAAGAAGTGAGTCTTCCTATTGTTAAAGGACCGAGGGTTTGTATTACGTATCGGAACAAATGACAATTTGTCGAAAATTGCATTTTTCCTAACTATACAAACCTGAGGTCCTTTACATATAGTCCCACCTCATGCCACCCCTCACTCTGCAACTTTTTGCATGGGCCTAAAGCAAAAGTGATTCTTCACCTCTCGGGCGCGCAGGCTGCGCGCACGATCGGACAAGCAGTTAACTACCGTTCTCCCCTTGTTCGAAGCTTACGACCGTCCCAGCTGCCGCTAGTTACCTTCCTATTGTTAAAGGACCTCAGGTTTGTATAGTTAGGAAAAAATGCAATTTCGACCAATTGTCATTTTATAAATACACCACTTGAGAAGGCTCAACCAAGCCAAACCTTTTTAGTTTTAATGAAAACAGTGAGACATTTGTCAAGCACAAATTCCTTACTCTGTATGTGCTTGAGAGACCGTTTTGATAATTTCTTTTATGAAACTGTGTATTTACCTATTCGATATGCCACGCATGAGATTATACAGTAGTACCTCGGGATACGAAATTAATCCGTTCTGAGGCGGCCTTCGTATCATGAGTTTTTCGTATCTTGAACCGCATTTTGCATGTAAAATGGCTAATCCGTTCCAAGCCCTCAAAAAACATCCCAGTAAATTTCATAATACAGCTAAATTGACTTATAAACAATGAAATACTAAAACAATTTGGACCATTCAATACCTAACTTAATTGTTACTAGTAGTTCTAATATGTATGTACCTGTAAATTAAGTGTATTAGTGTACACGGTATACAAGAAATACTGTACATACATATGTACGTATGTGGTAAAATGTGGAAGCTTACCTTTCAAGTGAGGCTATCTCCGAAAGTGGGGTGACATGAGGAGGAAGGGCAAACGGCAGGTAACGATAATACACTTAACTTTACGAAACACATAAAAGAATGTCAGGAAAACATAAACTAAACTTTATGAATAACATTAACAAAACTGTAACACTTAAGTTTACAAAAAACTTAAAATTATTTTTTTTTCTTTTTTTGATTTTTACATTTTTTTTTTACTTTTTTTATACTTTACTGTTTTTTTTTTTTCTACAAAATTTCAATTTCTTCACCACTTTGAAACTTTCTGTTTTTTCGTGTATCACTTGGTTCTTCCTTTTTGCTTACTCCTACTAAAGGCCTCTTTAAAAAATAACTATCCAAGGAAGATTGCTTCTGCCTGCTTTTGACAATGTTCCTGAAACGTCTCAGGCAAACGTCATCGAACTGTGCAAGCATATGACCTGTGTAAGCCTTTTTGGGGTGTCTCTTTTTTAAGAATAATTGCACCTTATGAAAAGCAGCTAGAGCATTCTTAATTTCTGCCTTTGTCATAGAGTCGTCGTCGTCCTCCTCGCCGCTGCTAGAGAACTCTTCTTGAACGACGTTATGTTGCATGGCCTCCAACTCCTTCAGGTCATCCATCGTAAGCTCCTCTTGGTGCTCCTTGAGAAGGTCATTGATGTCGTCCTCGTCTACGACCAGCCCCATGGACTTGCGAGTGCAACGATCTCGTCAAGATCTGGTTGCAAAACAGTTTCAGGATTGTCAACTGTTCCTGAATCTGCAGCACCAGCTTCGCCCACATCGAATCCCTCGAAGTCTTGGGCAGATACGGCATCAGGCCAGAGTTTCCTCCACGAAGAATTCAAGGTTCGCCTCGAAACCTCCTGCCAAGCTTGGTCAATGAGTCGGATGCATATCACAACATCGAAATGCTCCTTCCAAAATTCACGCAAGGTGAGGTTTGTGGTATCGGTGATGTCGAAACATCTCTTGAAAAGATGTTTTGTATACAGCTTCTTGAAGTTCGATATCACTTGCTGGTCCGTGGGCTGGAGGAGAGGGGTGGTGTTAGGCGGAAGATAAAGAACCTTGATAAACGAATACTCCGCTAGGATATCTTCCTCGAGGCCAGTAGGGTGAGCAGGGGCATTGTCCAACACCAGCAGACATTTCAGAGGGAGGCACTTCTCTTCCAAGAATTTCTTCACTGTCGGGCTGAAACACAGATTTGCCCACTCGGTGAACAAAAGTCTCGTTACCCAGGCTTTCGCCTGGAAGCTTCTCCTTAAGCACTTTGTGGGCCTTGAAGGCTCGAGGAGTCTCCGAATGATACACAAGTAGGGGTTTCACCTTGTAATCCCCACTGGTGTTGGAACAAAGTGCTAGCATAAGCCTGTCCTTCATAGGTCCATGCCCAGGTAGCTTCTTCTCTTCCTGCATGATGTATGTCCGACGAGGTATTTTTTTCCAAAAAAAGGCCAGTCTCATCACAGTTGAAGACTTGCTGAGAATTATAGCCTTCGTTGATCGTTATTTCGTCGAACATCTTAATAAAGGCATCGGCCGCTTTCGTGCCCGAGCTGGCCGCCTCCCCATGCCACACCACCGAATGGATGCCAGTCCGTTTACAGAATTTTTCGAACCACCCATGAGAAGCCTTGAAGTCTGGGGTTGGTGTCGATGTCCCTTCTCCTCCGTCGTCTTCGGCCTGGGCAATCAAATCGACGAAAATAGCTCTGGCCTTGTGGCAGATTGCCGTCTCCGTTTTCGTATTGCCAGCAATTTCTTTGTCTTTTATCTAGACAAGAAGCAGTCTCTCCATCTCATCGTGCACGTGGCTCCTCTTGCTGGATATTTCTCAGAAAAATACCACGAATAATGGGGGTATATGTTCCAGAGAGAAATCTGTGAATACGCGAGTCTGCGAATCCGGAGTCTGTGAATACGGTGAGTTGACTGTAATCGTTGTTTAAATGCTACAGCCATAGACAACTGAATGAAAACAATTGCTTTGCTACAACAACCGACCAAATCTGATAATAACATTGTATTTCTTGCATTTCAACTATTATTTTATAGTAAAAAATTACTGTAGATATGTTACAAATGACGTTGATTAAGTAGAGCAAATATTTTTGCATTATCCCTTTATTTGATATCAAGAAATTATTGGCAAGGAAACATAGTACTGTTAAATTTATGATGCAGTTGCAGCAGAAGCTGATGAAAAAAAATGTTCACACTGCTATTGACTATAAATTATCGTCCATCAGGAACATGGATGAAAGTCGACTGCAAATAATAGTGGAGAAAAAAGTATTTTAAAAAATACTGGTCATGAGAGAACACATTTTACTGTTGTTTTCATGTCAATTAAAGATAAATATGCAAATCTCATATTATTATGAAATAGGACGAAAATAGCTAATGGAATCTGTGAATTTTATTGCACACATACCGAACAATTATATAGCTGTAGCTTTGCTACATGGCAGACAAAAGATTCAAACTTTCGTAGTGGTGCCGCCATCACTGATGTAGGTGATGTCATCTCCCACCAGTCGAGGGAGGAACAGGTACAACAGACCAGGTGTAGTCAGTTAATTCTCTGCCGGTTTCTGGTTAACTTCATAGGTTGGTCCAGACATTTTATCAATCACTGGATGGTTTTTGACTGTCGTATTTTGGTGAAGCACTCAACTTCGTGTTTTGCTAGTTGTTTGCTTTCATTTTAGTTAGCTTAACTGCATTTAGTTGTGGCATTCAGGCCATCATGTCAGATTCTAGCCCGTCAGGTGTTAGGTTTTGTGCCAGAGGGTGCAAGGTTAAGCCTATTTACGATCCACACTCAAAGTGCATTAAATGTAGAGGTATTGGGTCTGAGTGTACCCGTGAATCGGCTTGTGACAAATGTAAAGATTCTAGTGACAATCAGTGGAAGGTTTTTCTAGCACATTCTCATAAACTAATAAAGGATAGGACGAGGAAGGCAGCTCTAAGAGCGTAGCCTCTTCTGCATTGTCTGCAGATCCAGTTTGTCCTGTCTCTCCTTCTCCTCCTCCTCAAGCCATGTTTCAAATCTTGAGTCCTTCTTCTACTCCTTTAACTCCTTTACCAGCTTCCTGTGTAGTTTCTCCCTACGCTATTGCCAGCCTCGAATCTAGGTTCAAAAAAAGTTTGATGTTCTTGCTAGTACAGTTATGGAGTTAGGTTTGTTCCTGCACGATATACAAACCCTCGGTCCTTTACATAAGAAAATACTTTCAGCGTAGCTGGAATTGCGGCTGTTAAATTCTTGAACAAGGTGGTTAGGCAGTAACTACCGTGTGGCAGGCGGGTAGGCTAGCCTGCCTGGATGTAAACACACCACTTTGCTTTTGGCTGCCTTCCAATGAAGACGTGTGTTTGTGAGCTCTTGCTGACTGGTCGTTGATCATTTTTACCCGGTGGCATCTTTCCGGTTTATTTTTGTTTTTTAAATAGATATGTATATACTGTGTTTGATATTAATATTAAATTCAATTAATATACAAACCCACTGTTGTGATAGCCTTTATAGTCGCCTTTCTACTTTGGGTTAGGAGTCAGTGGCAAAGGTATGCCAACATATTATTTACATTCTTTCGAGATATATATTTAACGTGAAGACGAGACATGTATTTAACGTGAGTGATATTGATCCTGTAATGAGACATGTATTCATCCGAAAATTACGCTTACGCTTGGGAATTACCGAGGGGAACTTCAGAGGTTTGTCCTTGTTTTGTTTTTATGGTAATTTCTCTTCTCCTTCATCCTTTCACTTACTATCGGACGAAGGTAGAAGAGTGTTGGTGGTTTTGGGGGATCTCCTCTCACCTCGGAGGAGGGACGGTGTCCTTGGATGCGAGAGGAGTATCCTTATTACTTTGATAATTTTTTCTTTATTTTACAGACTAACAGTGTGATTGTGTTGTTTACAGCAGAGTTGGTTGGATAGCTCTTCGTATTGCTTGTACCTGTGACTCATAACATGTTGTGATACCGATCCTCAAGTGTGTGTACTGATCCACTGCTGGTAATCATGTTCATTTACCACTACTACTCTGGAGTTATGTCACTGGAGGAAGCTTTCACTTCTGCCCTGTGATGTTTATCTATTCCTGTGGTAGGAGTCTGGCAGATTTTGGAGGTATCAAAGAGGAAGAGAGCTCATCAAGTGTCGTCATCCTCCTCATCAAGATCATCATATGTTCATGTCTCCACCCCTTCGACTTCTAAGGCTCTTTGGTGTAGAAGAGAACGTGGTCTCCCCCCTAAGAAGTCTCGCACAGGGATTTCTAAGGGTCTGTCTTGCTCCAATGAGACAGGTGGGTCTTCCGCTGGTCCTCCCGTTCCTCCGGGAACAGGGCCCGTCTCTCCTTCCTCAGGGAAGAAGACGGGGACTGTGGAGGTACCAGCCACTGCTGGTACCTCCTCCGGCTCCAGAGGTTCCACCTCCGGACCAGGAAACATCTCTGCTGCTCGCTTGTGAGCGTCACCGAGTGTACATGTCACCTATGGGTGACTGTGCACCAAGGTCCAGACTGCTGAGTATGCTCACTGTCAGGACCCAGGCACAGAGGGGGAGGATGGTAAGAGTCACTCAGGTGACTCTTGCCAGACTGGCAATTGCTCGCACAGCGATCGTCCGGTACCCAGGGTTGACGTGACGTTCCCACCAGACTATTTACGTGGTGAGGCTGGGAAGAGGTCCCCCCGGTCACCACTGGTACCGTGGCGCGTCGAGAGGACAGTGCTCGCTCTCACTGCTTAGTGGACACTACCAGTCACCCGAGCGTCGCTCCCACCGGGACTTGACTTGGACCAACGGCTCGCAACGACCTGGTAGCATCTCCCCTGACGCCCAAGACCGATGCTACCATCCTCAGTCCAGCACTTCTCTGCAAGGAGACTGCTGGTCCAGACCTGCTGCTTGATCACCACCGTGGGTTGGCAATCGCCTGCAGTCCTCTCAGCCTACTGGTTAAATGTAAGGATGGCTTCGGTATCTGGACGATTTGATAGTCCAGGCCGACCCTCTAGAGAAATGTCTCCGGTCGAGGGAGATAGTTCTGTCTCTTTTTATTGAGTTGGGCATTCGTGTCAACTGCGACAAGTCCAATCTAATCCATTGCCAGATCATGACTTATCTGGGGATTGTTTTGAATTCCCAGATTTTGAGGGCTTCTCTCTCTCAGAAACGGATAGACAGGCTTCTAAGTTTGGCTGAAGAATTTCTGTCCTCCATAATGCAGTCAGTTTCTCTTTGGTAGGACTCTCTTGGGCCATTTGTCATCCCTCATCCAACTGGTTCCCAGAGGTAGTCTTAGAATGAGGTCCTTTCAGTTGTCACTTCGCCGGTGATGGGATTTCATGTCCGAGGACACAATAGTCATCTCCTCTCCACAATGTCGGAAGGATCTCTGTTGGTGGATGCAAGTTCACTGCCTCAAGTCAGGGACGTCTCTTCTTTCAGTTCTGCCGGACCTAATGTTTTGATCAGACGCCTTGGATCAAGGTAGGGGTGCGCACCTGGGCTCTGAAGCTGTCAGAGGAAGAGAGGATCATGTCAATAAATTGGAGGGCACTAAGGGCAGTGTACCTAGGCTTCTTTCATTTCTGGTTCAGCTGTTGGAGTTGGTTGTAGCGATCTTCATCGAAAAACAACACCACAGCAGTCTCGTACTTAAGAAACCAAGGTGGCACACAGTCGGACCTTCTCACTCAAGAAGCCCGATCAATCCTGTGTTGGGCAGAAGACAGGAGGATTACGTTGGTCCCTCAGTTTATCCTGGGCCATCACATTGTCTTAACAGATGCATTGTTGAGACCGAACGAAGTTCAAGGGTTGGAGTGGACACTATGCCAGGAAGTCTTCGACAGCCTCAGAAAGAAGTGGCCTGTCACAGTCGATCTGTTTGAGACCTTACTGAATTTTCGGTGCCAGATCTTCTTCTCCCCTTACCAGACTCCTCGGAGTGCCAGGACAGATGCTCTTTTGCAGGACTGGGAGGGCCTTCAAGCATAGGCATTTTCTCTGTTCACTCTGGTGAGGGCAGTCCTAACAAACAAAGTGAGGGCAAACAACCAATCATCTGGATCTCACCTTGATCGCCCCCTTCTGGCCACAGAAGGAGTGGTTTCCCGACCTACTGGAAGCGCTGGTGGAGCCTCCCATTCGTCTGACAGAGAGACCAGATCTTCTCCGACAAGCTCATTTTCATTGGTTCCATCAGAGGCTCCACATGCTTCATCTTCATGCCTGGAGACTGTCAGGAGATTCTCCAAGCTTGAAGGGTTCTCCTCCAGAGTGGCTCGATAGTTGGCTCTTGCCAGACGGCAATCAACTAGAGTAAATTATCAGGGTAAAAAATGGTCGGTTTTCAGACATTGGTGTAGGTCTCAAGGGCATTCAATTTCAAGTACTTCCCTAACAAATATAGCAGAGATTTTAGTTCATTTATATCATGACAGGGGCCTGTCACCTTCGTGCATTGAGGGTTATAGGTCGATGCTTTTGTATGTTTTTAAAGCGAGGCTCCCTGAAATCTCTTCTTATGTCATTAGAGACTCAATTCGATATTTTCCCATCTCAACCCAGTCCAAAATGTTCTCCTCCGACATGGGACGTTAATAAAGTCCTTCAAGCCTTAAGGTTCCCTCCGCATCTGAATATGGCCGATTTTAGGGACCACTCTTCTAAGACATTTTTCCTTATCTTGCTGGCAACAGCCAAGAGGGTGCATGAATTGCAAGCACTATTTTCTGGTTGCCAGATCTGGACAAGACATGATTTTGTCATACCTTCCCTAATTTGTCGCAAAGACTAAATCGTCTGAGAATCCCATTCCCAGGTCTTTTCATTCTGAAGTCGCTGGTCGACTTTGTCAGTAATTTGAATGAGGAATTAGTTCTTTGCCCTGTTAGGGTGTTCTCATGCTATTTACATCGCACGAAGGACATTCAGGGTCGTCCACATCTTCTGTTTGTTTCACCCGAAATGTCAAGAGACCTATGTCAAAGAATAGTGTATCCTTTTTCCTCAGAGATCTTATTGTTAAGACTGGCGGTTCAGCTGCCTGTGAATCCCTCAATTCTTCTTCTTGGGGATTCGGCCTCAAAGGAGAATAGTCTATTGGGGGGAGGTGATAGTTCTCTGCTGACAATTACCACTCATAATTATGTGGTTGTGATCTGCTCAACTTACTCAACTCGGCTCGGCCTGTCCGAATCAGCCAAATGAACTCTATGTCCTTGATCAGATCGGTTCTTTACCATGACATAACACCCTCCTTTCCCATGTTACGGTCTTTGTGCAGTCCTGGTGTCATCTCCTAAAGAATCAATTTCCATAGGAAGGGTTCATCGTCTTCATCCTCGTCAGTCTCATTTTCTACTGCCTCCTCCCTTTCTCCTCCTAGACTTAATATGTTGTACTTTGCTCTTCAGTGCAATTCTCTTTTGAGTTTTCTCCTCATGGAAAAGCAGCAGCTTGTTTCTCTTCATTGGTGCTGTGAGTGTTATGTTATTAGAATCTAGAACATTTCACAAACCTACACATTTATGAATTAACAATTTATGCAAAACACATAGCCATGATATTAAAGAATGGTTACGGTTTTTCAGATTTTAGCATAAACATATGAGAAGAAATGAGATAAAAACCCACAGGTGCCATTTACTTAAATGTCACTTTCTTAAGGTAGGTCTGTCAAACTGATCAATTTATCTTCAGTTGACATGAATGTACTATATGCATAAGTACTATATGCATAAGTACAGTGGAACCGCTACATACGTAAGTCCCTATGTATGAAAAATTCAAGTTACGAAACCAAAGACGAAGATTTTTTTGCTTCTGTGTACGAAAATAATTCAGGTTGCGAAAGGGTAAAGTCCGAGATTCGCCCGGGCTGCTGAGAACAATTTTAAAACTAGCGCACCGCCAATTCAGTAGACTTGCCACCATCCTCCCGCTCTCCCATTGGTTCCTGATGCTAGTCACCGCCGTAAGATCCTGCTCTCCTATTGGTCAGCATCTGTCCATCATGCCTCTATGTAAAGGCATTCCTTGCACCATTTTTTGCGGCAGCAGCATTATCGTAAACACTGGAATTCATTCGTTCACATATATTTCGTTTCTTAATGTACGGTTGTGTTAGTGATTTCGCTTTCGTTGTACTGTAAGTTACTTTATCGTGTTGTATGTGAACTTACGTTATTAGCCATGGGTCCCAAGAATGTTGCTGAAGTTCATGGAAAGAAGAGGATGCTTTCTATGGAAAACGAAGATGGAGATAATCAAGAAGTGTTAATGTTTTCTGCCATTTGTTAATGTGTTTCGTAAAGTTTAGTGTTAATGTTTTCTGCCATTTTTTTGTTAATGTGTTTCGTAAGTTTAGTGTTAATGTTTTCTGCCATTTTTTATGTGTTTCGTAAATTTAAAGTTAAATGTTCATGTTTTCTGCCATTTGTCCTCCTCCTCTGTCGTCACTTTCGGACATTGCCTCACTCGAAAGGTAAGGTTCCACATTTTACTATATACGTACGTACATGTACATACAGTATTTCTTGTACCCTGTACACTAATACACTTTATTTACAGGTACAGTCATGGTTATGTTAGGTATTGAATGGTCCAAATTGTTGTATTTCATTGTTTATTGGTCATTTTAGGTTTATTATAAAATTTACTGTGGGGTTTTTTTAGGGCTTGGAACGAATTAGGCAATTTACATGTAAAACGTAGTTCAGATATGAAAAAATCAGGTTACGAAGGCCGCTGTATGTAGCTTATACAGATATTTCAGGATAGTGATATTTTGGGATAATTATTTTTATCCGAAAAAATGTGTGAAATCGATATATTTGGTAATTAAATAGGTAAAATTTGTCAAGTAAATCAAATGTTTGTCTTTTAGAAAGTAATCATTGTATTTATTGTTAATAAAAGAAAATCTTTTTACTATTGGCCTTTAAAATGTTTATTTTGCACTACAGGTGCAAAGGCCATGAAACTTATACAATGTTCACATCAGTCGTCTAAACCCCCTCCCATGGATCCATGTCCTTAAACATATCAGTCCAGAGGTTTGTGTGTTGTCCACTCAGACAAAAAATGTTGCTCAGATCCCAAGCTTTAATTTGATACCATAAAATCAACTTTTGCGTGAATGTGAAGTGAAACTTCAATATTCGCCATATGTGGCGAAACTCCACTACTTTTATGCCTCACTTTCACTTCTTTCACTTGCTGCAGGCCTTTTAAGCTAAAACCTATCTGAGGAGCTTTGTTTCTGCCTCCCTTTCAAAATGTGGAAATGAGTAAGGCAAGTGTCATTGAAAAGAGCTAAAGCACGACCAGTAGACAATTTATCATGCTGTTTCTTTTTAATGAAGTCAGAAGCATCCTACCACTTAGCTAACACTTCCTCAATCTCCCTTGAAGAAATAACTTCCTCCAGTTTGACCTCAACTCTTCCGAATGTTGCATCGTCTTTAGCTTGATCAACACCTCAGTCGTGAGTTCTTCTTGACGCTCCCTCGAAAAGGTCGTTGACATCTGCTCATCTAGCTCCAGCTCCATGGACTTTCCAAGAGACAATCTCTTCCAACACAGCGGTCTCAGGCTCAGGGCACAATTTCTTCCATGCTGAATTTAAGGTTCTTCGAGTGACCCTGCCATGCTTCATCAATAATTTTCAAACGATTTACAATGTTGAAATGGTCCTTCCAAAATTCACGAAGGGTGAGGTTGGTATTATCTGTGACATCAAAGAATTTCTTGAACAAATGCCTTGTGTACAACTTCTTGAAATTAGAAATGACCTGTTGGTCCATGGGCTGGAGCAGTGGACTGGTGTTTGGGGGGAGATAGAGGCCCCTAATGAAATCAAATTCATCAAGAATGTCATTTTCAAGACTTGGGGGATGGCCATGGGCATTATCTAGGATGAGAAGACATTTCAATGGCACGTTTCTTCCAGCAAATATTTCTTGACTGCCGGACCAAAGGCCAGATTTACCCATTCTGTGAAAAAATTGCCTGAAGTTTTTCTCTCAAGATCTAGTGACTCTTGAAAGCTTGTGGGTTCTCAGATGATTCACCAACAGTGGCTTGATGTTGTAGTCACTGCTGGCATTAGCACATAAGGGTAGAGTCAATCTATCCTTCATGGATTTATGCCCCGGCAGTTTCATCTCTTCAGCCGTGATGAATGTCCTCCATGACATCATTTTCAAAAAAGACCCGTTTCATCACAGTTGAAGACTTGTTAGGGAATGTAACCTCTCACA
Organism: Macrobrachium nipponense; assembly: GCF_015104395.2. NCBI lineage: Eukaryota > Metazoa > Arthropoda > Malacostraca > Decapoda > Palaemonidae > Macrobrachium > Macrobrachium nipponense. The sequence goes on from NC_087222.1 coordinate 14,638,562, forward strand.
GCAATAAGTGCAGCCAACCGTTCAACGTACTCCTCCGCGGCTTTCACATCTGAGCTTGCAGCTTCCCCAGGATCCCGGTTCGCTTTTTAAAATTATCAAACCATCCACAACTAGCTTTAAACGTCTCCTTAGTTGGCATTTATGTCTCCCCACCTGTTACGAACCAAGAGAGGTCCGCTCCAAGTTCGATATTATGGTAAACAAAAAGAATTCAACACCAACAGTTGAAACTGGGGATACGAATATAGAAAGAGACACTAACACAACAAAGGTTTATTTACAAGCTTACTAACAAAGATAAATGAAGAATGGTATCTCCTATTTACATAAAAAAAGGCAAAATCTTACAATGCGTGAACTGGGGAAATGGTGGGGTAATGAAAGTACTTGCCGGCCAGGTTTGTGACTCAAAGCAATGGCTTCACAAAAGGAGAACTGCAATTGCAGACGACTTCTTGACTCCGTATTGCAGAAAATAATGTCTCTTCTTGATACTCGAAGGGCAGGAACTCCCCAAAACCTCTTGTAGGACGTTTCTTCTCTGAAGTCTTGCTCTACGTCGAAATGCCTCGGTCGACCACACCAACTGGACGTCTTGACCAGAATTCGACCAATTCTCGGGCGCCTTCGTTGGTTCCTTCTTCTCTTATCTCTCTCTGATGATCTCTGCTACTAATCTCTCACTGATAATCTGATCTGGGGCTCTTACTGATGATCTCTTACTCTGTGACTAACTGATGATCTGCTTCTCTCCTACTTCGTCCGTCATATTTATACGCCATTCTTGGGGGCGGGGCCTACGGCGAATGTCACAGACTCCCGAGATTACCGGAACAATTTAGAAGTTTCTCGACGAAGAATTGCCGATTCTAGAACTTCTCGAAGTTGCGTTTTCCTTTCCTTCATCTTTTCTTGCTATGAAGCAATTACCATGACACGTCCCTCCAAAAAGAGAAAAAAATTAAATCAACTGATTTTATTTTTTTCTAAAGAGAAATAAGAATTAAATAGCAGGGAAACAATTCTGTATAAAGCTTTAATACTTCTCCATTCACTCAACACCACTCGTGCCAAAATAGAAAACGCTCATTAGGCTACTCATTCTGAAAACTCTAGAGGCTATTAGCTCTCACATTATCCTTTCCTCTTACTTTTTCCATTTTTTGAACTCTGCTTATAACTTTGAAATACTAAAACACCTCTTGCGTTATCTCAAAACTAATTTCTCTCAGTAACTGTCACATCGAACACTGGCGGTGGCCATGGTACGGGGCGTTCTTTATAATTCTGAAGCAAATTTACATTCATTAACTTTGCTCTACTCTTACCCATATTAATTCCATAATGTACCTTTCCCCCTCTCTTCTAACACTGAAAAAGGACCTTCGAACTTATAAGGTAAAGTGGAACCTTCTTTCTGGACTAGTACTAAAACTTTATCTCTTACACGGAAATTTGTCTCTTTCGCTCTAAGATCATGTTTCCGTTTAGTACCCCCTTGAATCCTGTTCTCCTTCGCTAGTTGCCAACCATCTCTTAAATTGTTTTTATAATACTCTCTACCCTTACTTCTAGACAAAGGTACGAACATATTTATAATTACATCATCAAAAGATTCGCCTACTGAAGAAATATTACACAACGGAACTCTGGAAATTACTTGAATCGGTTTCCCTGCAATTTGATATTTATGACAGTTTAAAACATGTCTCTTAAGACTTACATCATTTTTCATCTTAGGCCAAAAGTACGCCCTACTAATACACTTGCAAGTTTTATTTACTCCTAAATGTCCTTGCTCATCGTGTGCTAACTTCAAAATTATTTCATGAAGCTTTCTAGAAACTACGATTTTTTCTGTGATTCCCCTTCACTCCCTGACTTTGACAAAAACATGCAAACATGACACGAAACTTCGTCCTTTACACAAAAAGTTTCCTTACGCACATCATCGAGATCATCATCCAGCTCACATTCAAAAATCGGAGATCATCATCCAGCTCACATTCAAAAATTCGGGATAGTGTCTCATCCTCCCTCTGCAACTTGACTAGCTCATCCTTATCCAAAATGTTAGAGCCTAATTCATCACTGTAACTAGAACTAGATAATGGTACATTTACTACGTTACTCCCGACAGCTACGCCTTCCGTTTGGCTATCACCGTCAACGATAGAGTTAGGTCTCTCAGCCACACTCATGCCAAGATCAACCTCTCCACCTCTACCACACTCGTTCGAATCCACGAACTCACACTCGTTCGAATCCACGAACTCACTCTCGTTCGAATCCACGAACTTACTTTCGTTCGAATCCACGAACCTACTCACGTTCGAATCCACGAACTTACTCACGTTCGAATCCACGAACTTACTCACGTTCAAATTCACGAACTTACGTTCGAATCCACGAACAAATTATGACCGTAGTCTACGTCTGTATCTAAACCCGACCTAGTTACTACCATTTCAGGCACTGGAATATTCCTCACAACAGGATTCACATTCTTGGATAAAGCTAAGTCGTTACCGACAATAATGTCAATGCCTTCAATGGGGCAAAACTGTCCCACAACTGCAAGTTTTACTTCTCCTGACACTACCTGACTTTCTAAATTCAACTTCAACAAAGGACAAAGAAACAACAAGTGTTAGGAAATAACCACCTAACATGACTTTCTCTTCCATATTGATTTCTGCCCTGTTCGGCACACACTCTCTTCGAATCAGTGAGACAGCAGCCCCTGTGTCTCGAAGCAAGACTACTTCTCTCGAATCTACTCCTCCAAGAGAGGAAACTACGCCTTCTGACAGAAATTCGCCAAAAGCTTTCCTAGTTTCTCTCATCACATCATCCCTACTTGACAAAAGGTTAACTAGAGACACTGGTTTCTTACCGCCCTTCCTTTCTACTGCACAATTCCTCGCTAAATGCCCTTTCCCATTACATCGGAAACAAGTTAATTCTGAGCCACTAGATGCCACTTTACTCTTACAAACCTTAGACGTATGACCAGGTTTCCATCGTATAACAGGAATAGTCACTTTACTCGCATTGCTCTTACTAGGACTGAAACCCTCTACTGCTTTGTACTCTACCAGACGAAGGATCATTTCGTTTCTTACTAACACACAATTTATGAGTTAGACTATATTTCCGTCAGCTAGCCTAGTTGCTCCTGCAAAAGATACATCTCGCCTATCCTCTATATAAAGTTTAATCTCAGGGGATACGTTATCTTTGAAGTTTTTCTAACAACACTAAGTCTTCAACCATCAAAATCCTCAACCTTAGCAGAAGTTAACCAATCAAAAAACAGCCTTTCTAACTTCTTACCGTATTCTACATACGTAATATTTTTCATCCTTTTCTCAAATTTTCTAAAATTTCTTACGGGTATGCCTCCGGTACTAAACCTATATGCACTAAGAACATTTTGTTTCTTTCACGATATCGTAATTATCACATTCCTCCTTAGACATGCAACTATACACAGTAAGTGCCCTACCACTCAAAACTGACTGCAAATATGAAGTCCACATTTCTTTAGGAGAACCTACTCATTCCATTAACTTCTCAAAACACATGAAATATGTCGTAACATCATCCTCATCAAATTTTGGTACTAATTTCAACACTGCACCTCATACCTAACCTTATCAGTTCGTTTTCGTCTGGGCCTGACTGACTGTTAAGAGTGCGGTTTGTCTTAACCGAGCAATTTCCTTTTCCAGCTCTGCATACGCTCTTTCTCTCTCTCTTCCTGCTGCATTACCAATATTTCTACCTCTCGCTGCATTTTCCTCACTTCTCTCTCAGCTGCTCTTTCATTTCTCTCATACTTTTCTTTCTTTCCTTTCCACATATTCACGGAGATCATTCCCTTCTAGACCTAGTAGCTTACCCGACTCAATAAACTCTTAAACCATCTCGCTCATTCTGATTCTTTCTATATCCTCCCTGTTTCAAACTGTTAAAGTGTTGATAGCCTGGGCAGGTCGCCACAATGTTACGGTGTCGAAAAATCCTGGCCAAGGGTCGACATAATGTTACGGTGTCGAAATATCCTGGCCAAGGGTCGACACAATGTTACGGCCTCTGAGAGAGGTCCGTTTCAGGTTCAATATGAAATAATGAAAAAAAAAATTTTCAACACCAACAGTTGAAACTAGGGATACGAATATAGAAAGAAACACTTAACACAACAAAAGTTTATTTACAAGCTTACTAACAAAAGTAAATGTAGAATGGTATCTCCTATTTACATAAAAAGATAGAATCTTACACTGCATGAACTGGGGGAACAGTGAGGCAATTCAAATACTGCTAGTCAATTTGGTAATTCGAAGTGGTGGCTTCACATAAGTAGAGCGGCAATTGCAGACATCCTCTTGACTCTGTATTGCAGAAAATAGTCTATTGGTAAGGCAGGAACTCCCCCCTTTTCTTCTCCGAAGTCTGCTCAACGTAGAGACAACTCGGTCGTCCACTCCTGAAGACGATTAGACCAGTATCCAACCAACTCTCGAACAACTTTTCCTGATCCTTCGTTGGTTCCTTTTTCTCGTATCCTTCACGATGATCTCTGCTGCTGTTGATCTCTCACTGATAATCTGATCCACATGTGGCTCTTACTGAGGACATATCTCTGTGACTAACTGGAATCTCTCTTTTATGATCTCTCTATATCTCCTTCTCCTCCCGCTACTTTTGTCCGTCGTATTTATACGGCATTCTGGGGGCGGACCTACGGTGAGCGTCACAGACTCCCGAGATTACTGGAATTTCTTAGATGAATCTAGACGAGGTATTGCATCAGAAATCGCGGCGTTTCTCATGTCACATTGGCGCGTTTTTTCGCTCCACAACACACCCGACGATTCCAGAACAGCCACGAGAAAAAGGCGCCTCCAACACGGGCGCGAAAACCTCCTTACTGCGAACTTCTCGAAAATGCGCTCTTTCCTTTCCTTTATCTTCTTTGCTAGGAAGCAATTACCATCACACTGCCCTCAAATTTAAACCTGGCTTGAGGAGCTGCATATCAACATTTATTACCTGTCCACTAAGGGTTAAAGAAAAGTTACTTATTTTACATAATTAGTATGATATTGAATGCCCTGTGCTAGTGCCTAGATGGAAGCATCATAAGACCTCTTGCTTCCGATAGCCAGTCCTCTCCCAGGAGTTTGCAGCCCCTGCCTTGCTGTAGTTGAACTTTTCTCAAATACTTTTGCCCCAGACTAATCAGAATAATACCGATTCTCACGATGAGCACCAGGTATTAGTGCCTAGGTGCTAGGATCTCTCTTGTATCAGGCATTTTTGCAGAGCACCAGCCCCTGCTCAGGCATTCTGCCACCATCTGAGGTGTCACACTCCTTGCTCCAGCTCACTTGGGGCTTTCCATGTCTCACCTGGCAGCAGCTGTTGGTGGTCTGGCGCTACCTGTTGGACGCGCGAAGACAGTCTCCTCGTTCACCTTCATCAACACTAGGGGATCTTTTGAGAGCCACCACTTGGAACAGGACATCACAAGAGTCGAGGAAGAGGTTCTTTGTGTAGTCCTCTTTGGAAAATTTAGATCAAGGAGAAGACAAATGCTTGGCGAGAAGTGGCAAATCCTCACCAACTTTTGGCGCAGTCAACTCAACTTGACTCTTTCTCACATGTACGTGAACGAACCAGTAGTAGGAAAAGAAACCTCGCTCCATTTGATGGGTGAAAACGTCTGCTCTCCCTTCAGGAAGCATTACAGGCAGTCCCTGGTTATTGTGGGGGGGGGGGGGGGTGGGGTTCCATTCTTGGTGGGGTGCTGCTAAGCAAAAACTGCCATTAACCGGCAATTTATGGTGCTTATGGTGACAAGTTTTGGTTAATGGTGCTGATAATGGGTTAATGGCAACTCTGTTTGATATGTTATATTGCCATAACTCAACTCTATCATTGGCACCTTCTGGCACTGATAACAGAAACTCGGCCGTTATGGCGCCATAAATGCAACATGAAACCGGATCGCCATTAACAAGACCGGTGATAACCTGAAGTGAATATGTTTTTCTACGTCTTTGGATTGCTACCATCACTGCAAGTTGATGATTGTATGTATTATTGCCCTCACCCTCTAGTTCTGAGAAGAGCGGGCAAGAACAGTCATCCTCCCCTTTTTTTCCCCTCTACTTCATGGGTTAAACTGGGCAGGACGAGGGAATAAGAGAAACTCTGCAGAGTATACTCCCCAGGGTTCAGATGCGAGAGCCTATGTTCCTGGTTCGATCTTAGGATCTCTCCAGTGTTCCCGTTTTAGGAACAACCAGTTCCGCATGAACCAGTCGTCTTCGGTGTCCTGTTATTGCCGTAGAAGCTTCCCTCTTGGATTGGAGTTTTCCCCTTCGCTCTCTTCGTTAGAGCATAAAGGGCGTCTGCTTTCAGTCCATATTCTTTTTCTCCTCGCAGTAAAGAAGAATTAGGCTGATGCTTGATCAACTGGAGCCTACAAATATACTAGTATGTTTTCCTTGTGACATGCGTCTGTTATTAGTTGCACTGTCTGAGTAATAGCCGCATACCTGTAAGTTAATTCTTCTGGTGTGTGACCAAAACAAATAGTACTGGGCCTTCCAAGAATTTCTGATTTTGATTTTGAGAACAACTAGTGGTATTATTTTGGCAACACCACAGGGTTGGTATTATCACTGGAAAAAAAAGGGTTTCTTCCCTTTTTTTTTTTTGGTTAACTTGTAGGTGCTTGGGGGTATTTGTTGTGCACTCGATAGCTCTATAAAGATGGTATCACACTAGTCATTTCTTGCTCGGTGATTTTGGGGGGGGGGGGGGGCCCAGCATCCACGAATGCTCGCGAGCAAAAGTGTTGTATCGTCACACTAGGAACTCGTGGTTTCGAGGAGCCGTAGGAAAAAAGTAAAAAACAAAACATGATCAGCTGATATCATCATGGCGCCAAGAAATTGTCGGACTGTTGCAAAATGCGCTGCAGTGGTTTATTTCTCGGAAACTTACGTGAATGCAAGAGTAACAAAAAACGTTTGTGGGTTCAAGAGTGGCTCAGGAGAGTACGTCTTATCAGCAGCAGCCATCTTGTTTGTTTACACTATGCTGTGGCTCGCGGCTCGTGCTGGCTGCTTCCCGTCCTGCTGGGAAGCTAGAATCTCGAGCTAAAAGCTCCCGGTTTTTCATTCTCGGCAGCAACGGCTCGCTGCTCGAGAAAAAAATGCCTAGTGTGAGGCCAGCTTAAGATGAATGTATTCCAAGACAGAATGTGCTACTAGGCAACTTATGTGAGGAGAAAAGAGCTGCCTTCTTATTGAGTTTTTTGTTTGTCTTAGTATTATTTCCCCTCTGTCAAGGGTTAACTTCTAATTCAAATTTCTGCCCAGCCATCACGACTTAAGTCTCGGGTTGGCTCTGGATTCTCGCTTATGATTCCTATCTTATGCTTCACATTTGCCATTGCGAGAATCATCGGACAGAGATATGTCTCTTTGAACTCATTATCATCTTTCCGTTTTCCCCATGGGACAACAGAAGTCTGTAAGTCTTCTGCTTCATCGCAATTGATCCATAGGCCATTGCGATGATTCAGAATGATATTTCAGGCAAACCACAGCAGTTTTTTATCTTCCATATATTTTTTTCTAATTTGTAGTGTTCAACTATTAGTAGTTCACCCCAAATTGCAGTGAATATTGAAAGACTTACCCTGTCCTGATAGCTTTGCTTCCAGTGTAAAGAGAAGAGTTCCTCCCAGAACCCGTCTCTTCCTCTGTTTTAACATGTTGTCTTCCATTTTATATGGACTTCATCTTTGAGACACTCAGTTTTGTGGAGTGTTTTTTGGCCTACTTTGAGCATAGCTAAGGATGTAAGAACAGCCTCTACTTCCTTTAATTTTCAGACGCGCAGACAATATTTGCTTCTTTACGCCCATTCTGCTATCAAACTATTGGAGGCGTAAGCAATCTTCGCTTCTTATATTTTTTATGTAGGCTTAAAAAGTGTTGAAGTTTTTCAATACCTCGAGACCATTTTTAGTGACTGGCATGGCATCGCAGAAGGGAGCACAGGATGTTCCCTTATTATTATCTCTTCACCTTTTCAGTAAGGTGCTGAGTTTTAGAGAGCCATGGGATACAGTGTACCTGGAGCACCCACCACTCTCAGTGGATGGGTCTGGATTTCATTTCAGGGTAGGTGTCAGCGTTTTCTGGTTATTTTATATTGATGTTACGACCAGGGCAGGGGTGGGAACCTATCATACTTTGCTAGCTGTAGGAACATTCCCTTTGCTGCAAAGTTTACCCTAAGTAGGAGGCGACCCTTGGCTCTACCCCCCTGCCACTACAAGTCAAGATGAACACCAACCAGAAATTTGAATTAGGCTGCCGTATGTGGAAACTAATAGCTATATAATTAATGAGTAAGTATATACAAAACCTTATTTTATTATAAAAATATGTTTGCACATTTATACAGGGACTCAGAGACAGTACTAATGGGAAGCATTAAATGTTTCACCCATGTTTTGCACTGCATTAGTCGAAACATTTGCATGGAATCTGCAAGTGTTTAGTGTACAGTCTCACTGGTAATGTATTGTGTATAGAAAAACCCTATATGTGCTAATGGAGATCACATCTCTTTGCCACAGATAACCTGTACTACTGTTATGGATGATCACTGATCTGTGAAGGAACAAGCATGGATTCTTCAGTATCATGTTAATTCTCCACAATAACATACTCTAGGTAAGTGATATAAAAGTGAAGTAATTGCTGTAAAAGGGAATGTCCCTAAATTATAAGTAGTATTTGATATAAGCTATGTTGAATATTTAGTCACTTCATGACTCAAACGCATCGTTCAAAAACTCAGTCTGTGAGTTATTCATGATGCACTGACTAATATTTGTTGTAAATGTCAACATACCCCAAAGTACAAATAATCTGATTGAAAAGAATGAAAATGACATCAGACTGGGTGTAATATTTTGATTAATAATTATTCCTACACGATATATGCAAACCCTCGGTCCTTTACATTAGGAATTACTTTCAGCATAGGCTAGAATACAGCTGTTAAATTCTTAAACAAGGTGGTTAGGGAGTAACTACTGCCTGGTAAGCAGTTAGGCCTGCCTGCCTGGATGTAAACACTTCACTTTGCTTTTCAGCCATTCTTCACGATTGAAATAAATATTCTATTATATATATATTATATATATATTATATATATATATATATATATATGTATGTAGTATAGTATATATATATCTATATATATATAATTTTATATATATATATATTATTATCTAGATATAATATATAGTAATATATGTATATAGTATATAATTGTATCTAGGATATATATACTAATAGTGATATATATATATATATATATATATATATAATGTATATATATTATATATAATATATATTATATATATAAGTATATATCTATAGATATAATAGAATATATATTTATTATAATATTAAATAATATTATAATATACATATATATATATAATATATAAATATAAGGTATATATATATTATATATATATATATATATATATATATATATATATATATATTATATATAGTATGTATCTATATATATAATATATATATATATATATATATATATATATATATATATTTATGGATTTATCACGTTCCTAACTTTCGTGATTCAGTTATACATAATGAGGGCCACGTTTACTTTCGCTATCCTGTTCCTCTTTGATGTGTTGTCACTACCTTCTCCAAGTCTCTTGTGGCTGCACATTCAACCAGAATTCGTCTTAAGTTCCTGAAGAAAGTGCCTTTCTGAACAAGTGCTCCCTAAATCATTGCTGCCACGCTGTCTAAGAAGATATGACAATCACCCTTCCAATGAATTAGTGCCATGATGTTGAAACAGCACATAGCAGCCGCCAAGCAAGAAGAGAAAGAAAAATTCAAGGAACTGGAAAGAACAAGAATCTCTTTCTATCATTCCATCCCGGCTGATTGGAAGGACTCGCTGCGACGAGAAATTTACGAAAAACTACGTAGGACTACAGATGCCCTGAAAAGGAAACTCGACAGAAAACTAAAAAATCTTATTGATAGCAGTGATTGGACTAATGTGCACGTCAAGATTGTGTTGTTAACTTATCTAGTAAACAAATAAGTGAAAATGTTGTGAGTGCGCTTGGATATGGTTTATCTTTCTTGCAACAAGTAGACCTTCTGCTTTAATGATTGGGTCATCCCTAAGTAAATTTGAAAAATATTGTGATCTTGCCTCAAAAATTCATGTCGACATGATTAAAAGGTATTGTTTACGGAGCTGCCAATGTTAAGCATGAAAGTAACTTCCCTGCTCGCTATAAGAAAAGTTTGACCGATCTTAAAAAGGACAGTACTATCCACATCACAAAAGATGATAAGTCAAATAGTATAGTAATTTTAGATAAAGCTGACTACATATCACGTATGCAAGCCCTACTGGATGATGATGTGACATAAAAAAACTAACAAAAAATCCTCTTGATCAAGTCATAAAAAACTTCATAGCATAGTGAAAAGTATCCTTAAACAGATAAAACAGAACTACTAGGCAAATTGTCAGTCAAATCTCCTTCGCTACCTTACTTATATGGATTAGTCAAAACACACAAAGAAAATAACCCTATGCGGCCTATTATCAGTACTGTTGGTTCAATTTCATATAAACTCTCGAAATATATCACTAAGATCTTGTCCCCGTTACTTGGAACCATCTCCGATTCTCATATATATAATTCTCTAGATTTAGTTGATAAATTATACAAAATTGCTCTTTGCCCTACTGAAAGGTTCGTTAGTTTTGACGTATGTTCTCTTTTACTAAAGTCCCTATAGAATCTATTTTAGAATATCTTTGCAATGAACTAACTCAGCATGAATTACCTCTACCTATATGTCACATTATTTCACTCACGAGTTTGTGCATTTGTGATTGTGAGTTTATATTCAATGTGAATTTTATCAACAAATTGTTGCCATGGCAATGGGAAATCCTTTATCACCATTGCTCTCAAACCTGTATATGGAATTCTTTGAAAAACGCTACTTACCTAATATCATTCATATTCCTGTAAAGTGGTATCGTTACGTTGATGATTGTTTAGCTGTTCTTCCTGTCGTATTGATGTAAATGATTTACTCTCTAAATTAAATAACCAGGTACCATCGATTAAGTTTACTCTAGAATTAGAAAAAGACAATTGCCTCCCTTTCTTAGACGTTTTGATACATAGAGAACCATTTCAATGTAAATTCAGTATTTATAGGAAACCGACTAACCGCTTAACTTTATGTTCATTTCTTCTCAGGCCACCATCTTAATATAAAAATATCAATTTTTTCCTCTATGTTTTTACGAGCATTGCGAATTGTCAGTCCACAATATTTGGATCAAGAAATTGAATACATAAGAAAAATAGGGAAAGATTTATGCTATCCTTCACATATATTAGACATTTGTTATAATAAAGCCCACAAAAAGTTTTATACTGAAAATAACACACAGAAAGAAAATTCTAAGAACATTCTCAGTTTGCCTTATTTTAACGGATTTGAAACCATTAAACCATTGTTAAAAGCTTTTAATGTCAACCTTGTTTCTTCCTATAATAACACACTAAAAAGAATGTTAATAAAAAATGGCCCCAGAGAAAGCAACAACATATTATATAAAATTCCATGTATGGATTGTCCCTCATTCTATCTCGACAGTCCAGCAAGGGCTTAGAAGTAAGGCTAAGCCAGCATAAATACTCTGTAAAAACTGGGCAAAAATCTAATGCATTATTTATTTATTTAAGTGAAAACAACCACCGAATTAATTGGATTGACAGTTCAGTAATTGCACGGTCAAGAGATGTCTTATCACGAAATCTTTTAGAATCTGCTTTAATACAACTTACTTTTCATTGTAATTTCAATGTTAGTCGTGGCCTTTTTCATTTAGACCCTTGTATCTGTAATATGTTTAAGAATGACCTCAAATATATAATTACTGGCTTAAATAAAAATCAGTTGCTTTAGAGTTATTAAATTTTATTGTAATGTATGTCTGTCATGTTTGTGAATATGGTTTTTGTTTACCAGGTTCCGAATAACTGTCACCTATAATCCTTTAATTGTCTGGAGATTGTATCTGAGATGATTGTCTTAAACCTTTAATTGCACCCTTTGTATATGCTTGTTTGGGAAGGTTTCTTATCTTCCAGGTGTGTTGGATTCTAGGTACTAATCCCTTTATAATCCCTATCTGTCAGTTATACGAACCTTCTTGTGTTGTCTTTTCTTCGTATTTTTGTCAGTATCTGCTTCAGTAAAGGACTTTTAAGTCGAAAGATCTTGCAGACTCCTTCGTTTATTTTCCTTCGTGGCATTTATCTTTATTTATGGATTTATCACGTTTCTAACTTTCGGGATTCAGTTATATATATATATATATATATATATAATATATATAGATATATATATATATATATATATATATATATAATATAATTGTGTTTGATGTTAATAATTAATTGACTTTAATAATTAATATTCAAGCCCACTTTTTGAGATAGCCTTACTTAGCTGCTTTTCTACTTTGTGTTAAAGGGCAGCGGCTAGTGTATGCCCACACCCTTATTACATATATTCACCCTTTAATGTCAGGGTGAGACAGTGTATGCATTTGAAATTTATGCTTACACTTTGGAAAATTATTACCAAGGGGAACTTCAGAGGTTTGTCCTTTGTTTTTCTTCTGGTATTTCCTCTTCTATTTCGTCCTTTCGCTAGCTTATTGGATGAAGAGAGAGGGGAGGGTGTGTGGTGTTGGTGTTTAGGGATGTCCTCTCATTTCTAAGGGCTGTGCCCCTGGATGCGAGAGGAGTATCATTATTTTTTAAATCATATTTTCTTTCTTTTATGGGCTAACAGTAGTGATAGTTAATTACAGCAGCAGGTGGTTGGATATCTCTTCTTGTTGGTTATCCTAACCTCGGAATTGTACTTGTAACCCGTAGCATGCTGTGATATTGGTCTTCAAGAGTGTTTACTGTTCCCCTGCTAAAAATCATATTAATTTGCCGCTGGACGCTTTTGCAGCTGCCCTTTGATTATTAACTCTACTTCTGCTGGTGATGTGTCTCATCCTGTAGTAAAAGTGTTGCAGAATTTGAAGAAGTAGTCGAAGAGGAAGAGAGCTTATCAAGTGCTGTCATCTTCCTCCCAAGAAGTCTCGTCAAGGGACTTCTAAAGGTCTGCTTCATTGAACTGAGAGGCATTTAGGTCTTCGTTGTGTCGGGAGCTGTAGAAGTGCAAACTTCGGTTCGCACTTCTGCTGCCAGTCCTAGAGGTTCTTCCCGTAAGACTAGTCTGTGTTGGGTGCTTGATTGCAAGATCCCCTAGTTTACGTAAATCTGCGGATTCGCGTGCACGTAGAGTCAATGACGCCGAGTCCACTCACTGACATGACTCAGGCATGGATTGGAAGAAAGTAGTGAGTTGCTCAGGTGACTCACGCCTTGCTGGCGATTGCTTAGTACCCAGGGTTGACGTGACAGTCCCGCGGGACCGTATGCATGGTGAGACCGGTAGGGAGTCACCCATTCAGTCCTCTTGAGAGGTTTTGAACTTGTTGAGGACTGGGACGTGTTGGAGGATGGTACCAGCCCTCTCCGGTCAGGCACACGCTCAACTCCACCCTTTCCACGGTCACGTTTGCGTGAACAACTGATCTCGGTGGCAGCAAACGTTTCTCATGCCGTGCGAGAGTTTCATAACCCTCCTCGGGTAAGCGTTTCTCCAAGGCAAGAACGCTCTCCTAGACTTGCGTCTCGGCCATCACTTCTCCTGTTAGTTCTGCTAGCAAGGCAAGCGAGAGCATCCAATCTTTCTCACCTATTCCCTCTACTGCCTATGGCTACACCGGGAGGGGTGAGGTGAATAGGAGGGAACCTGCAGAGTGCTTTCTGTAGGATTCAGCATTGGAGGAGTACATTCCTGGAAGGATCGTTGGGTCCCACCGGTTGTATGTCCATGTCCTTTGGATGGGTTTCAATTCGTAGTTCCACATGGGTTCTTGCATTTTGGGAGCTGTTACGACCCCTTTGGCCGTAATGCAGGTTCTTTATATTTTACTAATGCAGGTTCTTTATATTTTACTACACAGGGATCGTAGGCAGTAAGAAAGTACACAGGATAAGAGGAATGTGGACACAAACACCAGAATAAAATTAACAATATTTAATATTACAGTAAACTTAAACACTAAATCAGCCTTGTGAGTAAACTTAGTATACAAAATACCATTAACAAATAATGGGCTCACAAGGACTCCTAACTCTGAAAGCTACCCTAACAAAGTAAAGAAAGGACATGATATGCCAAACGCTCAAATAATAATGACACGGGCCCAATAATGAAAACCACTAACCTGTAGCTATAAGAAAGAAGAAAGACTAGAGAAAATAAAGACAGGAAAGCCTTAAAGCTCCTACCTAACCCTGTTGGTACTAACTTAAAAACTAATTCAAACAAATTCAGAGGGGCAATGAATATCAAATACCCCTGACTCATTACGTGTATATACATATATGAATAAATATAAATTACCCTTATATAATACACAGCAAATCCTCACATTACATGGAAGCACACAAGAGTTCACGGAGGTTGCTTCCACCTCCCAACAGCTATACAGGGGCGCTCATAAATTGTCCAAGTAGACACAGGTGTCGATTCGATCCCAAGGAACAATACAGGATATCTCCTCTTACCTGGCAATTGCCGTCCTATGTTCCTCTTCACGAGCCCGTAGCTCTCTTAGACAAGCCGCTGGAGATGGACGAAGCTGGACAGTGGTTGGCGTAACACCTCCTACGTGTCGGAGGACCACATCTTCCGTTAAATCCTCAAGTGGGAAACAGGAGTATAGGCATCACAAGTGATGATAACCTGCGATATCACAGCAGTGATCTAACTCCAAAATGCACATACACCGTAGCTGGCTCAGCACATCTACGCAAAACCACTTCCAAAGGAAGGTCCGTCACAGTAATCTCCTCCAAAAGGGCTTAAAATTAATCTCCAGAAGGCTGCTAATAAAAGAGCGTGTGTCCAAAAGCTTAGTCAGACCCAAACTATTTTAGGGCCGGCCATTCCACTCACCGCACTAAAGTTTCACCACAACTCGAAAACAAAATAAAAATAATCATTAACACGATAGTTAGGTAATTCACAACAAGAGGAGGAATCACTGAGCAAAACAACTGAACGTTACGTTAACGTAGAAAAATACAGCTGCTGAACTGAATATAAGAGAAAAACACTTAAAACTAAGGAATACAAGGCTGATTTAAGAAAAAACTAAATCAATAAATTACGTTAATTTGACAGGTGCCTTGAGTACATATTCTGTACTTGCATTCCAGTCTTAAATGTTAGCATATAGGACTGGTTTGTATGCCTGTTCCTCCTCGATTTCTACAGGAAACGAAGAGGGACCCCTCCTTGATGATTGTTTGATGGAATTCGGGGGTCTTGCTGAGCCCTTAAATTCTTTGGAATTTCCAGCACTCTCCAAGTGTTCTGGTTTTTTATGAATACCCGGGAATCTCACTGAATGCTCAAATTCCTTGGAATTTCTGGCATTTTCAGAGTGTTATGGTTTTATGTAATTTCCAAATACTCAAGCGAGACGGACTTCCCTGATAATTGTTATTACAAAAATCGGGAGTCTCGAGACAAGGCTCGACCATTATGTCTGGCAAAAGTACAGATAAGTTTGCTCTTCAGTCTCTCTTGGAGTTTTGCAGAGCTTGGTACTGCATGCAACACCTAGGTGAATGGTCAAGTACCGTCCTCGTGTCTTAGACCTTAGAATCCAAACAGCAGACACAGAATCCCTCTTTATTCTTCTTCTTGGAGCTTCGGCCTCGAAGGAAAACAGTTCACTGGGAAGAAGTAATAGTTCTTTGCTGACGAAGGTCTTTGTTGACGATTCCACTTATAATTATGTAGTGGTGATCTGCTGACCGCACTCGACTCTGCTCGATCAACCAGATCTGTTGTCTGTTGAGCTGAACTCTGCTCTTGATCAGTGCTTTCCCATGCCAGGCCATGACATAGCACCTTCCTTTCCTGTGTTGCAGCGAGTTTTCACAGAGGTCATCATCATATTCATCATCTGAAGCCTCCTTGCTTCCCTCTTTGAAGGCTTCCACGGCCTAAGAAGAGGAAGATAACTAGTTTATCTGTCCCCAGAGAAGTCTTTCCTCAAGACTTCTAAGGGCCTGCATCCTTCCCCTCGGGAGGAAGCAGTTGGCTGTCTCTTTGGCTCACCTACTCCTTCCAGTGTGGGAATCGGGGACCCAATCCCTAGATTAAAGGTTCTTTTCCCTGTCTCTGGGTCCAAGGGCACTGCTCATGGAACCGGGCTGTGCTGGGTACTCATGTACAAGTCTCTCCAAGTGTACAATCTTCAAAGGGGGTTGTACAACCACAGTCAGTGATAGGTTGTCTTCTCTCTGTCATGGCAGTGGTGCATGGCAAGAGAAGAGACCGAGCCGTGTTGGTGGCTCGGACCAACCCGTGAAAGCCAGGAATGGCTATTCTTCAGGTGCCAAGATCGATGCTGCTGTCCCCAGGGACAAGGCATCTGGAGGAGATAGGAGGAAGTTTTCTGTGTAGCCCTCTTTGAGGTTCGATCACGGAGAAGATCGATGTGTAGTAAGATGTGGCAAATTCTCACCAGCTTGTACTGCATTTAACTCCGCTCAACTTTCATGTGTGTTCGCGCAAATGAAACAGTTGTAGTAGGAAATGAATGCTTCATTTGACAGAGTGAAAATGTCGCAAGTTCAGAGAAGATTGGACATGAACAGTCAACCTTCCTCTCTTTTTTTTTCCCCATTACTTCCTTTGTTACACTGGGATGAACAAGGGAATAAGAGGAACCTAATGAGAATGACGGAGGCCTGCTTCCAGTCCTTATTCTTCTTATTCAAATGATGATGAATTAGGCTGGAGTACAATTTACAGGAACCGACAAATATACAAGTATATTCTCCTCATGACCGGCTTCTGTTATCAGTTGCATCGTCCGAGTAACAGGCGTATATGCAAGTTAATTCTTCTGGTATGTGACCAAGACGAACAGTCCCTTCTCTTAATTAATTTGAAACTCAGGACAGCCTTTTGGGCCTCCTAGGAAATTCCGGTTTCGATTTTGAGATGGCTAGTGGTATTCTTTGCCAACAACACCACAATATTTCCATTATCACAGAAGAAGGGAGTTTCTTTCCCTCCCATTTCGGTTAAAATGCAGATGATCTAGTGTATCTTTATTGCACTTGATGGTTCTAAGCCTAATGCATTCCAATATGGAATGCACTACCAGGCAACTCAGTATTAGTCGAGCGAGGGGCAGAGTACTGCCATCTTACTGAGATTCTGTTCATTTTAGTATTGTTTTTCCTCTATTGAGGATAACTACCAACTCGAATCTTTCTGCCTGACCATCACATGGATTATGTCTCTGGTTGGCTCCAAATTCTCTCATAAGGCCCATGTCTCATACTCCATATTTGACACACAATGATATTCTCCAGACAATTTGAGTTTTGTCTTCTAATACACATTTTCTAATTTGTAAGGTGTCCAATTATTCTTTGCTTACCCCAAATTGAAAATGTATGATGGAAGATTTTGCCTGTTCCCTGCCCGACTAGCTCTGCTTCCAGAGTAGACAGAAAATTTTGTCCCTGAATCAACCCACAAGAAGCAGTTCTTCAGGCAGTATGATCCCTGTGTTTTCATTACTGAAAGACTCTCTACCCTCATTGCAAGCACTGTCTTTCTCGCCAACTTTTTCAGTCCTCTGTAAAACAGCAGGGATTAGAGCCGTCTTCACTGGTTGGTGTTATCGACAGGTCTTTTTCCGTGATCAGAATTGTGAGAGAGCACTTTTCTGAGATTAAACTATGAAGACGTAGGTCCACATTCACTTTAGTCATTCACTAAGGAGTATAGTTTCTTCTTAGATGAGATTCAACTACTGATGAGAAACTTCTCTGTCCTACCATCATCTCATCTCTCAGTATTGTTGGCGACGAAGATAGACTATTTACATGGTATGTTCTCAACATCACCTTTCAAAAGGTGGGTGTCATGTTGTGATTCCGTCTCGGATGCGCAATCATTTGGCATCTGTTGACGAGTCCGAATCCTTCTTTTGCCGACCAGCAGCATCACATCACTGTTTTCTTTGATCTAGAGAAGGCTTATGATACAACATGGAGATATGGCATTTTGAGGGTCCTTTATGAATGTAACCTGAGAGGCAATTTGCCTCTCTTTATTAAGGCTTTTTTTTTGTTTTTTTTGGTTTTTTAAATAGGCTATTTCAGGTTCAGGTTGGAGGAACAGTGTCAGATGTATTCAATCAAGAAGAAGGAGTACCAAGGGAAGTGTTTTAAGTGTAACCTTGTTCGCCTTGGTAATCAATGGGGTTTCTAAAATAATTCCCCCAGATATAACATATACCCTTTTTGTTGATGACCTATCGATTTCCTTTGCAGCATCAAGGATGGCAGTGGCTGAATGCCGCCTTCAGCTCTGCATTGATAATATAGTAAAGTGGGCTGAGGTTAATGGTTTTAGATTTTCTGCCAGTCAGACAGTAACTATGCACTTATGTTGTATAAGGGGAATCCACCCTGATCCAGATCTATTCATTCATAGGCAGAGAATTCCATGTGTTGGTGAAACATGGTTTCTTGGCTTGATATTTGATAGCAAGCTGACCTGGATTCCACATCTGAAATATATTAAGGCAAAATGCTTGAAAGCAATGAATTTGCTGAAAGTCCTGTCTCACACTTCGTGGGGTGCAGACCGAACTCAGATATTGAGATTATATAAAGCCTTGGTCTTTACAAAATTAACGTATGGATGTGAGGTGTACACTTCTGCGAAACCAAATATCCTTAAAATGCTCAACTCAATTCACCATGGAGGAATTCGGTTGTGTACAGGAGCATTTAAATCATCTCCCACTGAGAGCATGCTTGTAGATGCTGATGAGGTGCCACTGGATCTTCATTACAAGCGCCTACTGGTTCGGAGCTGGTATAGATTCCAGAGGCCTAAGTCTTAAACAGCATTTGTATGAGGAAGGAAAGGCATAGGCAGTTTTATGAAAATCACCCCAAGGAACCTCATCCATTCGCTTTTAGAGTAAATGTCATTGTCTGTGAATAAAATATGCCAAGGATCGAGATTTTACCAGCAAAATATTCAGTTAGTCCCCCCTGGAACTTCCTGAGGTAAAATTCTGTAGATATTTTAATTTTACCAAGACAGAATTATCCAGTGAGGCCATGCGGTCAATATTTTTGAACACTCCTTGCAACATGGTAACTCCACTGCAGTTTTCACGGACGGCTCAAAGTCAGATGCTGGCGTCGCCTTTGGAGTAGCCTTCCCTGATTTAGAGAGAAGTGGCAGGTTATCACTTGTTGCATTAATTTTTATGGCAGAATTATATGCAGTTTTAAAGGCATTAAAGGAAGTTTTTATTTGGAATGAAAATAATTTTATTATATATTGTGAAGTGTTCTTCAGTCGCTGGAATCTTTCAACCTTTTAAACCCTCTGATTTTAGATATATGGGAATGGCTGCTTTTACTTAAAAGAAGAGGTAAAGAAATGAAGTTCTGTTGGGTGCCTTCCCATGTTGGGGTGGCTGGGAATGAGAAAGCTGACCAACTTGCAAAGTCGCCAGTCAACTCCACAGAACCCACAAGATGCCTACTACCATATCGGGATTTATATCCTCTAGTAGGTCAGAGAATTAAAAAAATGTTGGTAGTCCCATAGTCCCATTGAGAGGATATTTTAACTAATCAAAAAATGTGCAGTATCATATCATCAGTGTCTCCCTGGTCATATCCGTATATGCCAAGGAGACAAGAAACGATGTTGGGTTCTTGATGTCTCTTGAAAATCCTCCGTTTTGTGAGAACTGTACTGTGCCCTTGACTGTGAAACATTTGCTGATTGAATGTCGCAGATTCGGTTCCTGTCTTGGGGTCGTGAAAGAGTAGGCAATTTTTCCTAGCTACAATTCTTGGAAAGGATTGTAATATAGAGCAGTTATATAAAATATACATAGATTATCTATGTAAGAACTTATATATACAAACAGAATTTTTATATACATATATTTATAGATATTTTTATATAAAATTTATTTAAAATTTAATTTATTCTATTTTATTTATTTCGGTGTCAATTACCTAGACGTTGTGATGCCAGGTTTAATAGACACAATCAATCAATCATAATCTCCTGTACTTTTGACTTTGTATTGGTTGATCCAGATCAGTCATTACTTTGTCCTATTGGTGTTTTGCTGTGCCTACGTAGGATTGACACCCTTGAGTGTCGACACCTTTATCCATTTTGACTTCCAATGCAGAAGTGTCTAATGACACTTTTTCCTCTGAGTTCTACAAGATAGTGAGAAACTCCTCTGCAGTTGCATGTGTTCACTGTTCGCTCTCCTAGAAAGCGAGCAGTGCCAGTGGCTGTGTACATTTCATCACTGAAGAATATACTGGACTGGAAGATAGATGCAGTCTCATTACAACCACATTTATATCTTTCTTCCTTGGTTCTGCCCACAGATCCTTGGAACCTTTTTACCCAGACCGGTGGTGGATGCTCACAAGTTGTGATTGCTTACCCAGCTCCTTCAAGAGGACAACTTGCATCTTGCCTATTGTGTGCGGTTCTAGAGGTAAGAAGGATGCAAGAATGACTGATCTCTCCACCTTCCCCTCCTCGTACTTCTATCCTCTTCCTTTAGGTTGAGGATAGGACTCGAACTTACACTTGCTGGTCAGGCAATTGATGCATTAAGCTTGCACATCGAGCTTCCTTTCTATTTTAGTTTTTCTTTTCACAATCATAGAAGCAATCCCCTCCTTCATCTAGCAAAGGGAGGGAAAGAGACTGGCAGTAATGCAAACCCTTCCCAAAACTTTGCATTAATGCCTCCAACTCTAAATATTCTTCCCATTCCTTTTTTGGATGAGTTACTATTTCTCACTCATTTCGAAAAGGGCCAGAAGTCTGACTCTTGATTATGCAGCAAACACTGATCAAGTTGTCAGAGGCAGGGCACTCCTCCTCGCTCTTACGACCAGGAGCAATAACTCAGGTGTGCAGAACTCCAGTCAGTTCACTCATATTCCTCCCACCAATCAGTGAGTCTTCCATATGTAAAGGACCGAGGGTTTGTATATCGTGTAGGAACAAATCACAGTTTTTGAAAGTAAATTGTATTTTTCCTAACTACAAACCTGAGGTCCTTTTGATTATTGCCACCTCATGCCACCCCTCTATCTGAAACTGGCCGAAAGGCAAAGTGGAGTGTTGACATCTGGTGGAGCCTACCCACCTACCACAAGGTAGTTACTGCCTAACCACCTTGTTCAAGAATATAACGGCTGTATTCCAGCCTATGCTGAAAGTGATTCCTTATGTAAAGGACCTCAGGTTTATATAGTTAGGAAAAATACAATTTTCTTTCAAAAATTGTGATATTTGTTTGTGAATTCTTGGTATGTATGAGTGTAGTTGTGTTTTTGTTTATACAGACAGTCAGCAGTTTCAACGGTGGTTCCGTTTCTATGTCATGTAGTAATCTAGAGTGACGTAAAAAAAATGTATTCAAATGAGAAATAAAGTATGAAAGCCTTTAGTTCTTCCTACATTATATACAAACCCACAGTCCTTTACATCAGGATTGTTCATACTCAATATACTAACCTGAGGTTCTTTACATTAGGAATAACTTCCAGCATAGGCTGGAAAACAGCTATTGAAGTTTCAAACAAGGTGATTAGGCAGTTAACTGGGTGTAAACATTCCAATTTGCTTTGGCTGCTGTCGAGTGAGGACGTGTGTTTCACCTCTGCCTGACCACTGTTGTTTACCTTTTTCACCTGCGGTGAGATCTTTCCTCATCTTTAATTGTGTTTTATTTGGTGTATACTTGTGCTTGCATTGGAATCTTAAGATTTACTGAAGCCTGAAAAGTCCTTCTCCCAGGGAGTATGTCTTTTAGGTGGTGTAAGAAATGTGAGAGTTTTTTCTCCACAGTTGATGTGGACCCTCACGCCCTTTGCGCTAAATGTCGAGGGAGTGAGTGTACTAGAAACTTATCTTGTAATGTATGTGTGTGTGTGTCCTGGTTGTCCGAACAGTGGGGAAGGTATGAAGGAAGGAAGCGATCTTGGGGGAAAGCTGCCAAGGCTTTGTCAGAGGGTTATACGCCCCTAAGAACTCCCTTGGTGGCTGATCCTTTGTCATCCTTCCTTTCTCCTTGTAAGCTCCCTTGACTTGCTGTTTCCTCTTGGGGGGATATTTCCCCTTCCTCTCCTTCATCTGATTCATCAGGCAAAGAAGATGGGAGCGGAGTGGATGACAATAGTGCTCGCTCCAAAGGGGATCCTTCCCCTTCGGAATGAGGAGTCTCCCTTCACTAACCAGACTTTCAGGCATGGTGGCTCATGTTCTAGGGATTTGCATAAGGCATGGGTGGAGTTGGGCCTTCCTGGAATACCATCTGTACAGGGCCTTGTCTCCCATTTCTCCTCAGTCCCTGTGACTTATGTGGCTGTGGTGGTGACAACACCTACCTTGTCAGTGCCAAGCTATGTAGCTCCTCCTCACTTAGTTTATTCCTATCACCCCACCAATGTGACTCCCTCTGTGGTGATGGAGACACATTCCCATATTCTGAGGCAGGACATGTCCATGCCACTCCGACCGGGATACTTTGTGTTTTCTCCCCCAGCCACTTTTGTCTCTGTGGTCCCTTGAGCACTGTCACCTTTAGACCTCCCTCCAGGTGTTGATGCTCCCTCAGTTCCTGTACCCCTGCCTGCTGCTGCCCCTCTTCCTGCTCTGGTAGATGTACCTGTGCCCACTCCTACTGCTGAAGAAGGAGAAGGTGGTCTCCCCCCCACTACCCAAGAAGTCTTGTCTAGGTCCTGACCTTTTGCTGCAGCACCTTCCTCAGAGAATGTTTGGTTCTCGCAGCAAGAGGCAGGGAACCTGGAAGCTACTGCTATGGCAGCTTTTCAGGTAGTCTCCTGGCTGGATCTGTGGTCTCACAGTATCCAGGGTTGCAGCTTCCTCAGGAACTATTGTTCCCAGAGAAGACTCGACCTTGGGGAGACTTTGTCAGTCTGGAGGTAGGGCCATTTCCTACCTAGCCCACCAGACTGTCAA
>NC_087222.1:14662412-14674912 GCF_015104395.2 Macrobrachium nipponense
ATAAAAAGGATACTCTGCATATAGTCTTACCTGACTCAGCCGCCAGTTCCAGCATGTGACGGACATAACTCTCTGCCCAAAGGAAGAGAGTAGAATGAAAGGAGGAGGAGAGCCAGTCACTCTCACATTCATACCATACAACAAAAGGCGAGATGCAGCCTTTTCCTGTTAAGAGTAGGGTAAGCTACACAACTTGAGCAGCCACCACAGTCCCAAGAAAAAAAAGTGTCCAAGGTCTTATCCACTTATCCTGAAGGTAGAAAGAGGTGAAAGTGGTCTGATTAGACCAAACCTCCACTTCCAGTACCGGAAGGTTCATGCAGAATGCGAAGGAAGAACCAATACCTCTGACTTCATGAGCTCTCAGACGAAAGGTACAGGTGTCCTTACCTTCAGCGGAATATGTTTCCCTGATTGCTTCATGAAGCCAGAAAGAAATAGTGTTTTTGGACACCTCTTTCTTTGGTCATCCTCAGTGTGAACGAAGACTTGTCAAAACTTGCCTGGAATGTACTTAGCTGACAGCTCTACCGAGCGAGCTGCTGCCCACTCGTGCACCTGCACTGCCAACTGGTGAAGAGGGAGAGATACATGACCCTGCTTCTTGAAACATACCATCATTGGTGTTGTCGCTCATCAAGACCTAGGAGTGTCCCATCACTTGATCCTGGAATTCTTGGAGAGCTAGTAAGTTACCTTGAGTTCCAAGATGTTGATGTGAAGGTGTTTGTCATAATGGTTCCCCACTCCAACAGTCAGCAACTGCTCCAGGTACGCTCCCAACGCTTGGACAATGCGTCTGATAAGAGAAGCATGTCCGGAGGGGGAGTGGGCAACTCCACTCCTATTAAGAGGTTCCTGTCATCCAGTCACCAGGCTAAATTCTCTCTCACTTCCTAGACAGTGAAATGAGAAAGGTTTGAGGGTCTCAAGCCAGTGACCAAAACTCCTTCAGTCTCCACTGAAGAGACTGAAGGTGAAGCTGCACGAGAGGGACCAGCTTCACCAAAGACAACAGGTGATCGATCATGACTAGCCAGTGCCGAGCTGGCTGGCTGCTCCTGAAGTTGCTGATATGAGTCTGTGGGGAAGACTCATGCTGCTACCATATCGATCAGCATGCCCAGGTACTTTATCCTCCGCGTAGGAATGAGATCAGACTCCTCAAAATTTATCATAATCCCAGATCGTGACAAAAATCGAGAAGGTGGTCCCTATCCTGTAGCAACCGAAAGCATGAGCTTGCCAGGGACTAGCCAATCATCAAGATACCTCAGAAGACATATCCCTACCAAATGGGCCCTGCCTGAAGGGTGGTCAAGAGTCTGAAGCACAGTGCCCTGAATTGAAACACCATCCAATCAGGATAAAGTGAAGATACTTTCTGAAGGATTGATGGATGGGTATTTGAAAATATGCATCCTTCAAGTCTACCAACAGCATGAAGTAGTCCTCCCTGATCGAAGCAAGCGCAGAGCATGAACCGAGTCTGGCAAACAAAGTTCAAATGATAGAGATCTATCACTGGCTTCTAGCCTCCAGAGGTTTCTCTACCCAAAAAGAAGATTCGGCTGTAGAAACCTAAAGAGACCATCTCAGAGCTCCTTTGCTCAGCATGGCGTGCACTTCTTCCTTCAGTGCTAGATCCTTGGCCGAACCATGGATGTAGGTTTGAAGACAGACCAGAGTTGGTGAGAGGTGGCCTCAACTTGAAGAGGAGTAGACATCCCTCCCAAAGGGTATCTACTATCCAGATCTCGGCTCCATATCGCTGCCATGTTGCCTGATGGCTCGATAGGGACTCCCCCACCAAAGGTAGCAGCTGGAGGGAACGCTGCCCCTAGCATTTCCCTTCTTCTTCTTTCCCTTAACTCCCTTACCTTGGGGGAAAAATGGTTGGAAAGAGCACAACTGTGATGCAGTTGTATGCGAAGTCCCTGAGGTCTTCGTAACTGCCTGGTGGATGAGATGGTCGCTGTGCTCAGCTCTATGCTTCTCCACTACAGCATCTACCAACTCTCTAGGGAAGAGAACAGCAGAACCCAGCAACAATCCATTCTTAAATTCCAAAGCCAACCCTAGACCAACGGACCTGGTGATGTGATGTAGGACTGCATCCCTCCTCCTCAACACCAGGTTCACCCACAGGTTGGCAGTCTGGTGGGCTAGGTAGCAAATGGCCCTACCTCCAGACTGACAAAGTCTCCCCAAGGTCGAGTCTTCTCCGGGAACAATAGTTCCTGAGGAAGCTGCAACCCTGGATACTGTGAGACCACAGATCCAGCCAGGAGACTGCCTGAAAAGCTGCCATAGCAGTAGCTTCCAGGTTCCCTGCCTCTTGCTGCGAGAACCAAACATTCTCTGCAGGAAGGTGCTGCAGCAAAAGGTCAGGACCTAGACAAGACTTCTTGGGTAGTGGGGGGAGACCACCTTCTCCTTCTTCAGCAGTAGGAGTGGACACAGGTACACTCGGCAAGGAATGTTAAGATACAGTTTTTTAAAATCTTCGGACATATAGTGTTCAATAATGCCACACCTGGCAACTCTAGAAAGGGGGCGGAGCTTCAAAAATCGTAGCGTTTTTTGACTTTTGTTCTAGATTTCAATTAACTTTACACCATAAAGTTCTGTAGAGGTCCTTTAATAATTTATACTTGAATGTAGAAACAGGCTCTATATTATTCGTTAATGTTGGTTTGGTAACGTCAGTTCAGGGTAGAATATCAATCATCCATTTTTAAAACCTACTGTGAAACCTTATTTATAAGTAATGTTTGACACTAAACTGACGTAACATTCATGCGTAATTGAAGACAGATCTTGAAAATTGAGAGAAAGTGTTTTAAAATTTGGTCAGTACTTGTGGAAATCGTGAGGAACAATACAGTAAAGAATGAAATATTATGACGATAGAGAGAGAGCCGCACAACGCATACGACTATCGATTTAGAGATAACTTCAATTCATTATATTTACTTTGATAGACGATTAAGTGACAATATTTTTTTCAAATGTTTCAAAAAGTGGGGGCGGAGAGAGTGAGAGAGGAAGAGAGAAGGAGGAAGGAGAGAGAGATGAGAGAGATGAGGTATAGAGAGAGAGAGCGAGATTGAGAGAGAGAGAGAGAGAGAGAGCAACAAGCATAGGTATCTATAGAGATACTTAAAATTCATTATATTTACTTTGAAAGATTGAGTGATAAATTTTTTAAAATTTTTTGTTGTTTTAAAAGAGGAAGAGACAGGGAGACGAGAGGAGGCCTGGGAGAGGAGACCGGAGGGGAATGCCGGGGGATAAGGAGAGACGGAGATGAGAGGAGAGAGAGAGGAGAGGAGAGAGAAGCACAAGCATAGGCTTATTGAAGAGATACTTAATTCATTAGATTTACTTTGAAAGATTGAGTGATAATATTTTTTCAAATGTGTTTTAAAAGAGAGAGAGAGAAGAGAGAGAGAGAGAGAGAGAGAGAGAGAGAGAGAGAGAGAGAGAGAAATTATAGATAATTGGTGACGGACTTGTGACGGGGAAAGGCAGAAGAAAGAGCGGTGAGTCGGGGCATGGATACCTGGGAAACGGGGTGATATGACTGCCAAGATCGTGCTGCACTATGCTAGATCAAATTTGAAGGATCAGAATGTTCAAGTCAATTCTCTAAGAAATTCATACCCTAATCTTGATTTTATTCGACAGTTGCCATAACATTCAAAGATTGTAAAAAGACGTGGAAAATTTTAGACACAGGCTGCGGTCATTCTTGCTCTCTGATATAATCTGTACTTTTGAAATCGGGTTTCATCCACAAATCATTCCCGAAAAAAGCTGTGTTAAGTAAAAATAGTTATTACCACAAATAACTCAATATGTATTGCACAGGCAATTAAAGTTTTATATCGTGTAAATAATGCTGATGTGTTGGGAGATCTTTCAGCCTCGCAGCAAAGAAATGCAGTCGTGTAGGGCTGTAGGCTACTAAGAACTGCTTTGTAATGGGAGCATATAGCCAGAAAATCTTTGAGCTGACATGCTACTTTAACCTTGATAAAGATTTATGTTTAATGACGGTAGATTTGTAAACAGCAACTAGCATTCGATCCATGTCAACGTCAAAGTAATCAGTGTGAAATCCGTTACGTAAGCCAGTATCCAGTGACTTGCGCTTTCCCGCTCGAAGTTCTAGGGCTCCTCCACATCATAGAAAACGCTCTTGCGGATGCAACTAGATTTGCTCAACCTACCTTAGCCTTAGCAACATTGGCTGCCATTGACGTCAGCTAACATTAAACGTTTTGGAATACAAACATGAGTTTGTAGAAGCTAAAAATAATTGCATTCACCATTTACAATGATACAATAATATCCCTGTTCATGAAGGAAAACGAGTATATATTGTCGTCGTGATACATAGTACTACAATCAGAAATTCACATTCTATCTACCAGATCTCTATGAACGAATCCATCTTAGAAATTCCAATTACTTCGGACATATATCGTATTTTTAAGTATCTGTACGGTTTTGCTTTGTAGTTTTAACTAATATGATATAATTTGCAGTGTATTTTCATATTCTAGATTAAATTTAGCGATATTATGTCTTTTCAGTAAAAACAAATGGGAAATTCAATGAACGAAAGCTAATGAAAACTGTATCTTCAGTTTTCTTGTCGAGTGTACATCTACCAAAGCAGGAAGAGGGGCAGCAGCAGGCAGGGGTACAGGAACTGAGGGAGCACCAACAGCTGGAGAGAGGTATAAAGGTGACAGTGCTCAAGGGGCCACAGAGACAAAAGTGGCTGGGGGATAAAACAAAGTATCCCGGTGGGAGGGGTATGGACATGTCCTCCCTCAGAATATGGGGATGTGTCCCCATCATCCACCAGAGGAGGGGTCACACTGGTGGGGTGAAGGGAATAAGCTAAGTGAGGAGGAGCTACATAGCTTGGCACTGACAAGGTAGGTGTTGTCACCACCACAGTCACATGAGTCACAGGGGCCGATGAGAAATGGGAGACAAGGCCCCATACAGATGGTATTCCAGGAAGGCCCAACTCCACCCATGCCTTATGCAAATCCCTAGAACATGGAGCCACCACGCCTGAAAGTCTGCTTAGTGAAGGGAGACTCTCCTCATTCCGAAGGGGAAGGATCCCCTTTGGAGCGAGCAATATTGTCATCCACTCCGCTCCCATCTTCTTTGCCTGACGAATCAGACGAAGGAGAGGAAGGGGAAATTTCCCCTGAAGAGGAAACAGCAAGTCGGGGGAGCTTACGAGGAGAAAGGAAGGATGACAAAGGATCAGCCACCAAGGGAGTTCTTAGGGGCGTATAACCCTCTGACAAAGCCTTGGCAGCCTTCCCCCAAGATCGCTTCCTTCCTACATACCTCCTCCACTGCTCGAACGACCAGGACACACACACACATACATTACAAGATAGGTTTCTAGTACACTCACTCCCTCGACATTTAGTGCAAAGGGCGTGAGGGTCCACATCAACTGTGGAGAAAAAACTCTCACATTTCTTACACCACCTACAAGACATACTCCCTGGGAGAAGGACTTTTCAGGCATCAGTAAATCTTAAGATTCCAATGCAAGTACAAGTATACACCAAATAAAACACAATTAAAGATGAGGAAAGATCTCACCGCAGGTGAAAAAGGTAAACAACAGTGGTCAGGCAGAGGTGAAACACACATCCTCACTCGACAGCAGCCAAAGCAAATTGGAATGTTTACACCCAGTTAACTGCCTAATCACCTTGTTTGAAACTTCAACAGCTGTTTTCCAGCCTATGCTGGAAGTTATACCTAATGTAAAGGACTTCAGGTTAGTATATTGGGTATGAACAATCCTGATGTAAAGGACTGTGGGTTTGTATATAATGTAGGAAGAACAAAAGGCTTTCATAACTTTATTTCTCATTTTTACTACATTTTTTTTCTACGTCACTCTAGATTACGACGTGGCATAGAAATGGAACCACCATTGAAACTGTTGACTGTCTGTATAAACAAAACAACAACTACACTCATACATACCAAGAATTAATGCAAAGTTCTGGGAAGGGTTTGCATTACTGCCAGTCTCTTTCCTCCCCTTGCTAGATGAAGGAGCGGGATTGCTTTTATAATTCTGATGAGAAAAATAGAAAGGAAGCTTGATGTGCAAGCTTAATACATCAATCGCCTGACCAGTAAGTGAAAGTTCGAGTCCTATCCTCAAACTAAAGGAAGAGGAGTAGAAGGACGAGGAGGGGAAGGTGGATAGACCAGTCATCCTTGCATCCTTCTTATCTCTAGAACCGCACACAATAGGCAAGATGCAAGTTGTCCTCTTGAAGGAGCTGGGTAAGCAATCACAACTTGTGAGCATCCACCACCGGTCCGGGTAAAAAGGTTCCAAGGATCTGTGGGCAGAACCAAGGAAGAAAGATATAAATGTGGTTGTAATGAGACTGCATCTATCTTCCGGTCCAGTATATTCTTCAGAGTGATGAAATGTACACAGCCACTGGCACTGCTCGATTTCTGAGAGAGCGAACAGTGAACACATCCAACTGCAGAGGAGTTTTTCACTATCTTGTAGAACTCGGAGGAAAAAGTGTCATCAGACACTTCTGCATTGGAAGTCAAAATGGATAAAGGTATCGACACTCAAGGGTGTCAATCCTACGTAAGCACAGCAAAACACCAATAGGACAAAGTAATGACCGATCTGGATCAACCAATACAAAGTCAAAAGTACAGGAGATTATGATTGAATGATTGTGTCTATTAAACCTGGCGTTACAACGTCTAGGTAATTGACACTGAAATAAATCAAATAGAAAAAATTAAATTTTAAATAAATTTCATATAAAAATATCTATAAATATATGTATATAAAAATTTTGTTCGTATATATAAGTTCTTACATGACAATCTATGTATAATTTAAATTTGGTTGAGGAGGCCCGCCTCCCCCATAAATTTATATAACTGCTCTATATTACAATCATTTCCAAGAATTATAGCTAGGATAAAATTGCCTACTCTTTCACGACCCCAAGACAAGAACCTATGTCTCAAATTCCCGAATCTGTGACATTCAATCAGCAAATGTTTCTCAGTCAAGGGCACAGTACAGTTCTCACAAAACAGAGGATTTTCACGAGACATCAAGAACCCAACATCATTTCTTGTCTCCTTGGCACATATGGATATGACCAGGGAGACACTGATGACGTGGTAATGCGCATTTTTTGATTAGTTAAAATATCCTCTCAATGGGACTACCAACATTTTTTTAATTCTCTGACTTACCAGAGGATGTAAATCCCGATATGGTAGTAGGCATCTTGTGGGTTCTGTGGAGTTGACTGCCGACTTTGCAAGTTCGTCAGCTTTCTCATTCCCAGCCACCCCAACATGGGAAGGCACCCAACAGAACTTCATTTCTTTCCCTCTTCTTTTCAGTAAAAGTAGCCATTCCAATATATCTAAAATCAGAGGCTTTAAAAGGTTGAAAGATTCCAGCGACTGAAGAACACTTCACAATATATAATAAAATTATTTTCATTCCAAATAAAAACTTCCTTTAACGCCTTTAAAACAGCATATAATTCTGCCATAAAAATTAATGCAACAAGCATCTGACTTTGAGCCGTCCGTGAAAACTGCAGTCGAGTTACCATGTTGCAATGAGTGTTCAAAAATATTGACCGCATGGCCTCACTGGATAATTCTGTCTTGGTAAAATTAAAATATCTACAGAATTTTACCTCTGGGAAGTTCCAGGGGGACTAACTGAATATTTTGCTGGTAAAATCTCGATCCTTGGCATATTTTATTCACAGACAATGACATTTACTCTAAAAGCGAATGGATGAGGTTCCTTGGGGTGATTTTCATAAAACTGCCTATGCCTTTCCTTCCTCATACAAATGCTGTTTAAGACTTATGTAGCCTCTGGAATCTATACCAGCTCCAAACCAGTAGGCGCTTGTAATGAAGATCCAGTGGCACCTCATCAGCATCTACAAGCATGCTCTCAGTGGGAGATGATTTAAATGCTCCTGTACACAAACGAATTCCTCCATGATGAATTGAGTTGAGCATTTTAAGGATATTTGGCTTCGCAGAAGTGTACACCTCACACCCATACGTTAATTTTGTAAAGACCAAGGCTTTATATAATTTCAATACCTGAGTTCGGTCTGCACCCCACGAAGTGTGAGACAGGACTTCCAGCAAATTCATTGCTTTCAAGCATTTTGCCTTAATATATTTCAGATGTGGAATCCAAGTCAGCTTGCTATAAAAAATCAGACCAAGAAACCTTGCTTCACCAACACATGGAATTCTCTGCCTATGAATGAATAGATCTGGATCAAGGTGGATTTCCCTTAGTATATGACAAAAGTGCACAGTTACTGTTTTACTGGCAGAAAATCTAAAACCATTAACCTCAGCCCACTTTACTATATTATCAATGCAGAGCTGAAGGTGGCATTCAGCCACTACCATCCTTGATGCTGCAAAGGAAATCGATAGGTCATCAACAAAAAGGGTATGTGTTATATCTGGGGGAATTATTTTAGAAACCCCATTGATTACCAAGGCGAACAAGGTTACACTTAAAACACTTCCCTTGGTACTCCTTCTTCTTGATTGAATACACCTGACACTGTTCCTCCAACCTGAACCTGAAATAGCCTATATTTTAAAAAAAGCCTTAATAAACAGGGGCAAATTGCCTCTCAGGTTGCATTCATAAAGGACCCTCAAAATGCCATATCTCCATGTTGTATCATAAGCCTTCTCTAGATCAAAGAAAACACTGATGTGATGCTGCTTGTCGGCAAAAGAAGGATTCGGACTCATCAACAGATGCCAAATGATTGCGCATCCGAGACGGAATCACAACATGATACCCACCTTTTGAAAGGTGATGTTGAGAACAAACCATGTAAATAGTCTATCTTCGTCGCCAACAATACTGAGAGATGAGATGATGGTAAGACAGAGAAGTTTCTCATCAGTAGTTGAATCTCAACTAAGAAGAAACTATAGTACTTAGTGAATGACTTAAGTGAATGTGGACCTACGTCTTCATAGTTTAATCTCAGAAAAGTGAATTCTCACAATTCTGATCACAGAAAAAGACCTGTCGATAACACCAACCAGTGAAGACGGCTCTAATCCCTACTGTTTTACAGAGGACTGAAAAAGTTGGTGAGAAAGTCGGTGCTTGCAATGAGGGTAGAGAGTCTTTCAGTAATGAAAACACAGGGATCGTACTGCCTTAAGAACTGCTTCTTGTGGGTTGGATCAGGGAGGAAATTTTCTGTCTACTCTGGAAGCAGAGCTAGTTGGGCAGGGAACAGGCAAAATCTTCCATCATACATTTTCAATTTGGGGTGAACAAAGAATAACTGGACACCTTACAAATTAGAAAATGTGTATTAGAAGACAAAACTCAAATTGTCTGAAGCATATCACTGTGTGTCAAATATGGAGTATGAGACACGGGCCTTATGCGAGAATTTGGAGACAACCAGAGACCTAATCCTGTGATGGTCAGGCAGAGAGATTCGAGTTGGTAGTTATCCTCAATAGAGGAGAAACAATACTAAAATGAACAGAATCTCAGTAAGATGGCAGTACTCTGCCCCTCGCTCGACTAATACTGAGTTGCCTGGTAGTGCATTCCATATTGGAATGCATTCGGCTTAGAACCATCAAGTGCAATAAAGATACACTAGATCATCTGCATTTTAACCGAAATGGGATGGAAAGAAACTCCCTTCTTCTGTGATAATGGAAATATTGTGGTGTTGTTGGCAAAGAATACCACTAGCCATCTCAAAATCGAAACCGGAAACTCCTAGGAGGCCCAAAAGGCTGACCTGAGTTTCAGATTAATTAACAGAAGGGACTGTTCGTCTTGGTCACATACCGGAAGAATTAACTTGCATATACGCCTGTTACTCGGACGATGCAACTGATAACAGAAGCCGGTCATGAGGAGAATATACTAGTATATTTGTCGGTTCCTGTAAATTGTACTCCAGCCTAATTCATCTTCATTTGAATGACAAGAATAAGGACTGGAAGCAGGCCTCCGTCATTCTCATTAGGTTCCTCTTATTCCCTTGTTCATCCCAGTGTAACAAAGGAAGTAATGGGAAAAAAAGAGAGGAAGGTTGACTGTTCATGCCCAATCTTCTCTGAACTTGCGACATTTTCACTCTGTCATATGAAGCATTCATTTCCTACTACAACTGTTTCATTTGCGCGAACGCACATGAAAGTTGAGCGGAGTTAAATGCAGTAAAAGCTAGTGAGAACTTGCCACATCTTGCTACACATCGATCTTCTCCGAGAGCGAACCTCAACGAGGGCTACACAGAAAACCTCCTCCTATCTCCTCCAGATGCCTTGTCCCTGGGGACAGCAGCATCGATCTTGGCACCTGAAGAATAGCCATTCCTGGCTTTCACAGGTTGGTCCGAGCCACCAACACGGCTCGGTCCCTTCTCTCGCCATGCACCACTGCCATGACAGAGAGAAGACAACCTATCACTGACTGTGGGTGTACAACCCCCTTTGAAGATTGTACACTTGGAGAGACTCGTACATGAGTACCCAACACAGCCCCGGTTTCATGAGCAGTGCCCTTGGACCCAGAGACAGGAAAACGAACCTATACTCTAGGGATTGGGTCCCGATTCCCACACTGGAAGGAGCAGGTGAGCCAAAGAGACAGCCAACTGCTTCCTCCCGAGGGAAAGGATGCAGGCCCTTAGAAGTCTTGAGGAAAGACTTCTCTGGGGACAGATAAGCTAGTTATCTTCCTCTTCTTTGGCCGTGGAAGCCTTCAAAGAGGGAAGCAAGGAGGCGTCAGATGATGAATATGATGATGACCTCTTTGAAAACTCGCTGCAACACAGGAAAGGAAGGTGCTATGTCATGGCATGGGAAAGCACTGATCAAGAGCAGACTTCGGCTCAACAGACAACAGATCTGGTTGATCGAGCCGAGTCGAGTGAGGTCAGCAGATCACCACTACATAATTATAAGTGGAATCGTCAGCAAAGAACTTTGTCAGCAAAGAACTATCACTTCTTCCCAGTGAGCTGTTTTCCTTCGAGGCCGAAGCTCCAAGAAGAAGAATAAAGAGGGATTCTGTGCCTGCTGTTTGGATTCTAAGGTCTAAGACACGAGGACGGTACTTGACCATTCACCTAGGTGTTGCATGCAGTACCAAGCTCTGCAAAACTCCAAGAGAGACTGAAGAGCAAACTTATCTGTACTTTTGCAAGACCATAATGGTCGAGCTTGTCTCGAGACTCCCGATTTTTGATAACAATTATCAGGGAAGTCCGTCTCGCTTGAGTATTTGGAAATTACATAAAGCCATAACACTCTGAAAATGCCAGAAATTCCAAGGAATTTGAGCATTCAGTGAGATTCCCGGGTATTCATAAAAAACCAGAACACTTGGAGAGTGCTGGAAATTCCAAAGAATTTAAGGGCTCAGCAAGACCCCCGAATTCCATCAAACAATCATCAAGGAAAGGGTCTCTCTTCGTTTTCTGTAGAAATCGAGGAGGAACAGGCAAACAAACCAGTCCTATATGCTAACATTTAAGACTGGAATGCAAGTACAGAATATGTACTTAAGGCACCTGTCAAATTAACGTAATTTATTGATTTAGTTTTTACTTAAATCAGCCTTGTATTCCTTAGTTTTAAGTGTTCTCTTAAATTCAGTTCAGCAGCTGTATTTTTCTACGTTAACGTAACGTTCAGTTGTTTTGCTCAGTGATTCCTCCTCTTGTTGTGAATTACCTAACTATCGTGTTAACGATTGTTTTTATTTTGTTTTCGAGTTGTGGTGAAACTTTAGTGCAGTGAGTGGAGGCCGGCCTAAAACAGTTTGGGTCTGACTAAGCCTTTGGACACACGCTCTTTTATTAGCAGCCTTCTGGAGATTAATCTTAAGCCCTTTTGGAGGAGATTACTGTGACGGACCTTCCTTTGAAAGTGGTTTTGCGTAGATGTGCTGAGCCAGCTACGGTGTATGTGCATTTTGGAGTTAGATCACTGCTGTGATATCGCAGGTTATCATCACTTGTGATGCCTATACTCCTGTTTCCCACTTGAGGATTTAACGGAAGACGTGGTCGTCGCTCTGTCCCGACACGTAGGTGGTGTTACGCCAACCACTGTCCAGCTTCGTCCATCTCCAGCGGCTTGTCTAAGAGAGCTACGGGCTCGTGAAGAGGAACATAGGGAGGCAATTGCCAGGTTAGAGGAGATATCCTGTATTGTTCCTTGGGATCGAATCGACACCTGTGTCTACTTGGACAATTTATGAGCTCCCCTGTATAGCTGTTGGGAGGTGGAAGCAACCTCCGTGAACTCCTGTGTGCTTCCATGTAATGTGAGGATTTGCTGTGTATTATATAAGGGTAATTTATATTTATTCATATATGTATATACACGTTGTATTGAGT
>NC_087222.1:14679912-14735373 GCF_015104395.2 Macrobrachium nipponense
GGAAATAATACTAAGACAAACAAAAACTCAATAAGGCAGCAGCTCTTTTCTCCTCACATGAGTTGCCTAGTAGCACATTCTGTCTTGGAATACATTCATCTTATAGAGCTATCGAGTGCACAACAAATACCCCCAAGCACCTACAAGTTAACCAAAAAAAAAAAAAAGGGAAAGAAACCCTTTTTTTCCCAGTGATAATACCAACCCTGTGGTGTTGTTGCCAAAATAATACCACTAGTTGTTCTCAAAATCAAAATCAGAAATTCTTGGAAGGCCCAGTACTATTTGTTTTGGTCACACACCAGAAGAATTAACTTACAGGTATGCGGCTATTACTCAGACAGTGCAACTAATAACAGACGCATGTCACAAGGAAAACATACTAGTATATTTGTAGGCTCCAGTTGATCAAGCATCAGCCTAATTCTTCTTTACTGCGAGGAGAAAAAGAATATGGACTGAAAGCAGACGCCCTTTATGCTCTAACGAAGAGAGCGAAGGGGAAAACCATCTAAGAGGGAAGCTTCTACGGCAATAACAGGACACCAGAGACGACTGGTTCATGCTGAACTGGTTGTTCCCAAAATGGGAACACTGGAGAGATCCCAAGATCGAACCAGGAACATAAGCTCTCGCATTTGAACCCTGGGGAGTATACTCCGTAGAGTTCCTCTTATTCACTCGTCCTGTCCAGTTTAATCCATGAAGTAGAGGGGAAAAAGAGGGGAGGATGACTGTTCTTGCCCGCTCTTCTCAGAACTAGAGGGTGAGGGCAATAATACATACAATCATCAACTTGCAGTGATGGTAGCAATCCGGTTTCATGTTGCATTTATGGCGCCATAACGGCCGAGTTTCTGTTATCAGTGCCAGAAGGTGCCAATGATAGAGTTGAGTTATGGCAATATAACATATCAAACAGAGTTGCCATTAACCCATTATCAGCACCATTATCCAAAACTTGTCGCCATAAGCACCATAAATTGCCGGTTAATGGCAGTTTTTGCTTAGCAGCACCCCACCAAGAATGGAACCCCTCCCCCCCCCCCCCCCCCCCCCCCTCACA
This sequence comes from Macrobrachium nipponense, assembly GCF_015104395.2. Taxonomy (NCBI): domain Eukaryota; kingdom Metazoa; phylum Arthropoda; class Malacostraca; order Decapoda; family Palaemonidae; genus Macrobrachium; species Macrobrachium nipponense. Next base: position 14,680,979 of record NC_087222.1, read on the forward strand.
ATAACCAAGGACTGCCTGTAATGCTTCCTGAAGGGAGAGCAGACGTTTTCACCCATCAAATGGAGCGAGGTTTCTTTTCCTACTACTGGTTCGTTCACGTACATGTGAGAAAGAGTCAAGTTGAGATGACTGCGCCAAAAGTTGGTGAGGATTTGCCACTTCTCGCCAAGCATTTGTCTTCTCCTTGATCTAAATTTTCCAAAGAGGACTACACAAAGAACCTCTTCCTCGACTCTTGTGATGTCCTGTTCCAAGTGGTGGCTCTCAAAAGATCCCCTAGTGTTGATGAAGGTTAACGAGGAGACTGTGTCTTCGGGCATCCAACAGCTGCTGCCAGGTGAGGCATGGAAAGCCCCAAGTGAGCTGGAGCAAGGAGTGTGACATCTCAGATGGTACAGAATGCCTGTGCAGGGGCTGGTGCTCTGCAAAAATGCCTGATACAAGAGAGATCCCAGCACCTAGTTACTAATACCTGGTGCTCATCGTGAGAATCGGTATTAGTCTGATTAGTCTGGGGCAAAAGTATTTGAGAAAAGTTCAAATGCAGCAAGGCAGGGGCTGCGAACTCCTGGGAGAGGACTGGCTATCGGAAGCAAGAGGTCACTTACAATGCTTCCAACGTCTAGGCGCTAGCACAAGGCATTCAATATCAATACTAATTATGTAAAATAAGTAACTTTTCTTTAACCCTTAGTGGATAGGTAAAAAAATATTGATATGCAGCTCCTCAAGCCAGGTAAATTTTGAGGGCAGCCAATTTACGAAAAAAACACATTAAGTGAAAGAGGAAGATATGCAAATGCACATGGTGAAGAAAAATAAAAATTCTAAAAATTATTTCCTACCTTCCACGAGAAGTTGAAAATGACTATTTACAACCCCTTGTGGGGCCTCTTTTACAAGACAATTGTAAATATTACCAACTTATGTATATGTTTTCTAATAAATGATTTTATTTTCTTAGCATATTTGTTGAAAAACGTTTAAGTTAATTTACCAAAAACGAAGATTCAATAACTTTTTTATTTGTATATGCTTTTACTAATATTTCTTTGCAAAATTACATTTACAACCGACATACTATCGTAAAAGAAAAAAACTAAAACCAACAGCAGCCCTTTGGTATATTTATGAGCAAATTAAAATAACTACTAAGGTTGCTTGCATAAGCCACAAAGTCTTAATATTATCCAGGGTAAAAGTTGCCATTAGTGAATTTATGGGCTACAGAAGTATTGGCACCTCTTTCCTGCCGAATTCTTTCCAAGTTAATGGCGCTTAATATTGCTTTTTTACAGGATCAATCCATTCACCACCCCAACACTGTTATTAATACTCCTGAGAAGCAATCCATCCATTAAGGGTTAATCTGATGACTCACTAGACGCCTTTCCAGCGGCATTCAGTTGAAACCTATACATGCATGACAAGTTCAATTGAGGGTAAAGAAAACCATCGGACTCCCTTCGGTCAAATCAGCTGAGTTATGAGTCGAAAATCAACTGAGTCGGATCAGCTGAGCGCGAGTTGGACAAACATTACGGCAAGGGGATGAGGCTTCATCAGCTGAAGAATACAGTGGACCCCCTGTATTCGTGTTCTCCGGATTCGCTGACTCACACATTCACGGATTTCTCTCAGGAACATTTCCCTGCATTATTCGCAGAAAATTTGCCTATTCGTGGTATTTTTCTGTGAGACATATCCCGATATTCCTGATTTTTTTTTATCAATTTCATCATAAAATGCACTTTTTGTGATAAAACTATTTAAAAAACCAGGTATAAACATTTTTAGTGGGTTTTTCTTAAGTTTTAACTAACAAAATAGGCTGTTTTTAGCATTTTTATAGGGGTTCTAACTATTCGCGGATTCTAACTATTCGCGGGGGGGGGTCTGGTATGCATCCCCTGAGAATACGGGGGGACCACTGTACCTTATCACAGATCAAGAGGCCAAAGAATCATGCCATCGACACAATCTATGAGGTGACGAACCGCTGGAATAGGATGACAACTTTGTACTAAAAGATACTCCTTTCCAGTGGAGTTCAGTAAAAACCTATAAACTTACGACAAGTTTATAAAGGTTCAACTGAGGGGGCAACTACCGGGAACAACCCCCTCGGACTCCCTTTGACTTTTAAATCTACGAGATGCGAGGGGCCAAATAGTCACCTTCTATAACACATTCCAGCGGCTGTCTGTCGATAACTGGGACAGACAACAGGTTCGACTGAGGAAGTGACTACCTGTATGTAACCCCTGACCTCCCTTAGACCTCAGATATGTCTTCTTCCTGGTGTGGGGAAGCAGGACAGTGACCTTTGTCTAGGAGAATTGAGGGACAAGTAGCCGCCTCCTCCACTGCACAACACTTCACTGTTACACTGATAAATTCATGATAATTAATCGATGGGTAATCGATTGCTAACTATAGTACTTTATATAAGCCTAGAGGAAATTTAGGCATCTAGGCCTGAAAACATCATAAAGTGTATGAATAACATTAGCATTTCATATACTCAGACATATATTTACAAATAATGTAAATGTATGTATAACCTTTTAAAAATGATAATAACATAATAATTGTAATTTTATATCACCAAGTCCTTTTCGTATTAAAACATCAAAGTCAATACGTATATTTATATTGCCAAGCAGTTTTCACATTGAAGTCTCAGAGCAAAGTTCACTCTAATATAAGAGAATAATTTTACAAATAACCAATTACTCAAAAAGAATTTATTAGAAGAATTATCAGGAATTCAAAGTAATTGAATTCAAAGAAATCGAAATCAGTAACCAATTACATGCCCCGCTAATTGACTATAGTGGCCTGTGCTCCAGTCCGCCAAGCAATCTGGAGGCTAGTAGCAAAGATGTGAAATGTTCACAGTTGCGTGACACAATGAAAGTGCCTCCGTACGCCAAGGCTCCTGTAGCCAAACATTAACAAAATTCTCTCCTTACTACTTTTCAACCTCCACACCGTCAGTCTTTGCAAAGGAAAGGGATGAGTATCATAGGCATGGTAAACAAAAAAAAATGTGTTCCTACATTTGGCCTAAAAGAATGTCTTAACATTCACAAATTACTTCAAGGTAACTATATTTACCGGTAAGTTGCGACTACAATAGCCTAAGGCTGGTAAACAAAATCCCAAAAGCAAGGTATAACCTAAGGGAATGATGCAAACTTCAAGAATCACTTTAAAGGCAATTATTAACCAGGGACTTGTACATAACCTAATCTTCTTTCTCTTCTTCTTTCCCACCCTTATCCCTACACTAAGGGGTCAGTTGCATGATGCACTTTTCCTTACAACATCAGGCATGCTTTATTATTTGGCAAAGAGGTTTTTACAACCACATGCCCTTGCTGTCATCAACTACAGTTATTGGTGGTCGGCATAGTTTTTTACTAAATAGGTAAGACTGCAAGGCAGCTGCTGTCCTTTTAGTCACGGTTTACGACACATAGGACCTACGGGGGTAGTATTCTTGCACCCCTACCACAGGGTCCTCTTACCCATACCCTAATCCCGGTAAGGAAATAATAAATGCAAAGGTTTCGGGGTATAAGAATGGAATAACATTCGAGATTTATTTTAAGACAATTATTTACCAGTGTCTTTCTAATAGCTTATGGCTGGTAAACAAAATCTAAAAACAAAAGTTTGGCCTAAAGGAATAATGTAAAATCCAGATTACTTAAGGCAATTACTAGCCGACAACTTGCACATAGCATAAGCTCGGTGAGTGAAACATATATGCAAAAGTATTTAGCCTAATTGAATGATGTTACGTTCAAGAACTATTCCCAGAGAATACAAATATCTGGCTTGATGATAATCTAAATTAAAAAAACAAAAGACAGTACACATCTCCCGAGCGTCCCCCGTGTTGTGTTTGCACTATTTACATGATTTTCACTGTATTTGTGAACATTTTTTATAATAAGTGATGGGTCCTAAGAAAGCAAGTGCTAAGATGGGCAGTGAGAAGAAAAACACATGATGACGATGGAGATGAAGCATGAAATTATCAAGAAACATGAGCGTGGTGTCTGCGTGTGTGAGTTGGCATGTGTTTACGAGCAGAGTACATCGACGATATGTACAATCCTCAAACAGAAGGATGCTACCATGAGCACAAAGGCTTCCAAAGCCATAACCATCATGTCTAAGTTATGGACAAATATAAATGACGAGATGGAGAGACTTCTGTTGCTGTGGATTAAGGAGAAGCAGCTGGCAGGAGATAGCATTACTGAGAATATCATCTGTGAAAAGGTCAGCACAATCTATGAAGATTTGAAACAAAAGGAAGCAGCTGAGGGTGGGGAGACATAAACGCTGACTAGGGAGACGTTTAAAGCTAGTTGTGGATGGTTCGATAATTTCAAAAAGCGAACCGGGATCCCCTCGGTTGTGAGGCATGGGGAAACTGCGAGCTCAGATGTGAAAGCCACGGAGGAGTACGGTGAACGATTGGCTGCACTTATTGCTGTGAGAGGCTAAATCCCCCAACAGTGATGAAACAGGTCTTTTTTGGGAAAAAGATGTCATGGAGGACATTCATCATGGCTAAAGAGAAGAAACTGCCGGGCCATAAATCCATGAAGGATAGATTGACCCTAGCCTTGTGTGCTAATGCCAGCTGTGACTGCAACATCAAGCCACTGTTGGTGAATCATCCGAGAACCCACAAGCTTTCAAGAGTCACAAGTGATGTGGTGAGCTAATGCAAAGGCATGGGTTACCAGGCATTTTTTTCACAGAATGGGTAAATCTGGTCTTTGGTCCAGCAGTCAAGAAATATTTGCTGGAAAAAAACCTGCCATTGAAATGTCTTCTCATCCTAGATAATGCCCATGGCCACCCCCTAAGTCTTGAAGATGACATTCTTGATGAATATGATTTCATTAGGGTCCTCTATCTCCCCCAAACACAAGTCCACTGCTCCAGCCCATGGACAAACAGGTCATTTCTAATTTCAAGAAGTTGTACACAAGGCATTTGTTCAAGAAATGCTTTGATGTCACAGATAATACCAACCTCACCCTTCGTGAATTTTGGAGGGACCATTTCAACATTGTAAATCGTTTGAAAATTATTGATGAAGCATGGCAGGGTGTCACTCGAAGAACCTTAAATTCAGTGGAAAAAATTGTGGCCTGAGCCTGAGACCGCTGTGTTGGAAGAGATTGTCTCTAGGAAAGTCCATGGAGCTGGAGCTAGATGAGGCAGATGTCAACGACCTTGTCGAGGAGCATCAAGAAGAACTCACGACTGAGGAGTTGATCGAGCTACAGACGATGCAGCATTCGGAAGTGTTGCAAGAGATCAGGTCAAATTGGAGGGAGTTATTTCTTCAAGGGAGATTAAGGAAGTGTTAGCTAAGTGGCAGGATGCTTCTGACTTCATTAAAAAGAAACACCCTGATAATTTGTCTACTGGTCGTGCTTTAGCTCTTTTTAATGACACTTGCCTTACTCATTTCCGCAATATTTTGAAAGGGAGGCAGAAACAAAGCTCCTTAGATAGGTTTTTGCTTAAAAGGCCTGCAGCAAGTCAAAGTGAAAGTGAGGGAAAATAGTGGAGTTCCACATCTGGCAAAAATTGAAGTTTCACTTCACATTCACGCAAAAGTTTATTTTATGGTATCAAATTAAAGCTTGGGATCTGAGCAACATTTTATATCTGAGTGGACAACACGCAAACCTCTCTGGGGTATGTTTAAGCACATGGATCCATGGATGGGGTTAGACGACTGATGTGAGCATTGTAAAAGTTCATGGCCTTTGCACCTGTAGTGCAAAATAAACATTTTAGAGGCCAATAGTAAAAAGATTTTCTTTTATTAACAATAAATACAATAATTACTTTCTAGAAGATAAACATTTGATTTCCTTGACAAATTTTATCTATTTTGTTACCAAATATATTGATTTCACACATTTTTTCGGATAAAAATAATTATCTCAAAATATCACTATCCTGAAATATCTGTATAAGCTACATACAGTAGTGCCTCAGGTTACGAAATTAATCCGTTCCGAAGCGGCCTTCGTAACCTGATTTTTTCGTATCTTGAACTACGTTTTACATGTAAATTGCCTAATTCGTTCCAAGCCCTACAAAAACACCACGGAAAATTTTGTAATAAAGTTAAAATCACCAATAAACAATGAAATACAACAATTTGGACCATTCAATACCTAACATAACCATGACTGTACCTGTAAATAAAGTGTATTAGTGTACAGGGTACAAGAAATACTGTATGTACATGTACTTATGTATGTAGTAAAATGTGGAACCTTACCTTTCAAGTGAGGTGATGTCCAAAAGTGACGACAGAGGAGGAGGACAAATGGCAGAAAATATGAACACTTAACTTTACGAAACACATTAAAAAATGGCAGAAAACATTAACACTAAACTTTACAAAACACATTAACAAATGGCAGAAAACATTAACACTTCTTGATTATCTCCATCTTCGTTCTCCATAGAAAGCATCCTCTTCTTTCCGTGAACTTCAGCAACATTCTTGGGACCTATGGCTAATAACGTAAGTAATTAAGTTCACACACAACATGATAAAGTAACATACAGTACAACGAAAGCGAAATCACTAACACGAACGTACATTAACAAATGAAATATATGTGAACGAACAAATTCCAGTGTTTACGATAATGCTGTTGCAAAAAATGGTCAAGGAACGCCTTTACATAGAGGCATGATGAGACAGATGCTGACCAATAAGAGAGCAGGATCTTACGGCGGTGACTAGCATCAGGAACCAATGGGAGAGCGGGAGGATGGTGGCGAGTCTACAGACTTGGTGGTGCGCTAGTTTTAAAATTGTTCCCAGCAGCCCGGGTGAATCTCAGACTTTACCCTTTCGCAACCTGAATTATTTTCGTACACAAAAGCAAAAAATCTTCATCTTTGATTTCGTAACCTGAATTTTTCATACGTAGGGACTTTCATATATAGAGGTTCCACTGTACTTATGTATATAGAACAATTATGTCAACTGAAGATAAATGGATCAGTTATAACAGACCTACCTTAAGAAAGTGACATTTAAGTAAATGGCACCTGTGGGTTTTATCTCATTTCTTCTCATATGTTTATGCCTAAGTCTGAAAACCGTAACCATTCTTTAATATTGTGGCTATGTGTTTTGCATAAATTGTTAATTCATAAATGTGTAGGTTTGTGAAATGTTCTAGACTCTAATAACACAACACTCACAGCACCAATGAAGAGAAACAAGTTGCTGCTTTTCCATGAGGAGAAAACTCAAGAGAAAATTGCACTGAAGAGCAAAGTACAACATATTAAGTCTAGGAGGAGAAAGGGAGGAGGCGGTAGAAGATGAGACTGACGAGGATGAAGACGATGACCCCTTCCTGTGGAAATTGATTCTCTAGGAGATGACACCAGGACTGCACGAAGACCGTAAGATGGGAAAGGAGGGTGTTATGCCATGGCAAAGAACCAACCTGATCAAGGGCAGAGAGTTCATTTGGCTGACCCGGACAGGCCGAGCCGAGCTGAGTGAGCTGAGCAGATCACAACCACATAATTATGAGTGGTAATTGTCAGCAGAGAACTATCACCTCCCCCCAATAGACTATTCTCCTTTGAGGCCAAAGCCCCAAGAAGAAGAATAGAGGGAATCTGAGCCTGCTGTCCTACGTGTTCAGACCCTAAGGTCCTGGCACAAGAATGGGACTTGATCATGCACCAAGAAGGTGTTGGCATGCAGTTTCACGCTCTGCATAAGCCCAAACCAGACTGAAGAGCAAACTCCTGTACTGGTAGAGGGATGTAATAGCAAGCACTCGGCGAGGGCCAGAATTCATATGAATTAACATGCTTGGCAAAATTCCTAAGCCTCCCAAGGACAATCATCATGAAAACTTATCTCACCTGAGAGCTCGGATATCGCAAGAAACCAAGCAATCAGCAAGTGCTAGCATTTCCAAGGGAACTAGGCATTTGGAGAAGCTCCCAAGTCTTGTAAAACAATAATCGGGTGAGTTTCGTCTCACCCGATTGCTCAGAAACAGATGAAACCAAGCACTCAATGAGCACATGAAAATTCCCAAGAAATCAAGCGTTCGCCGAGATTCCCGACTCTTGTGATAAAAATCATCAATAATGCCTGACTCACCTGAGTGTTTGGAAATCACAGAAAACAAAACACCTAGAGAGCACCAAAAATTCTAAGGAATTCAAGCAATCAGCGAGACTCTCGTATCTTGTCAGACGATCATCAGGAGAGATCCTTCTTTGACTTCCATAGAAGTCAAGGAGGAACAGGCATAGAACCAGTCTTATATGTGAGAATTTAAGACTGGATCAAGAGTGTGATTTAACAGAATATGGACTTGAGGCTCCCAAAATGCGAGACCCATGGGAGACTGCAAATTGGAATCCTCCCAAAGGACAGAAAGAGCCAGGGAGTACATTGTATCCAGGTGTTTGAATCCTCAGAATCAGAACACCAGGTGGGAGTGTACCAAGAACTGATGAGCACTCCTTTGTGTTGGCAGAAAGGGATGAGACACATGAATGTTTTGTTCCTTCTCTCATCCTGTGCCTGAACCGGGAAGGTCCATCAACAGCTCTGAATGCTTGTGTGTTAATAGAAGCCCAAGCACTTGGAATGACTTGCAAACGAGTGTCCGACACAACATAATAAGAAAGGGACGAGACACATGAATGTCTTGTCCCTTCTCTTGTCCTGTGTCTGAACTGAAGGTTGGAAAGAGTCAATGAAAGATCCCATTACGCTTCCTCGGGAGGAGGCAGCCCCTTAGAAATCCTGCAGGAGGACTCCTTAGGGGAGGAGAAGCATCATTCCTCTTCTTGGCCAGAGGAGGCCTCCTTGAGCTTCAGAAAAGGAAGGGAAAGGCAATGGAGAAGATGTTCTTCAGCGGGACTTCTCCTACAGGATGAAGAACAGACATCATCAGAAGTAGAGTCAATAATCACAGGGCAGCTGGAATAGATGTTGTCCAGTGATAAAACTTCGGGAAAACAGCTGCATTTTAATATGATTCACAGCAGGGGAATCATACACACACTCGAGAGTCAGTGCCAGAGCATGCTATCATGTCGAGGTTTAGGATAACCAAAACAAAGAGATAGCCACCCCTCTACTGCTGTGATTTACTATCGCTCACTGTCAGCCTGCAGAAAACAGAAAACATGATTAATAAAGAATGATACTCCTCTCGTACCAAAGGGCATCCACACCATACACACCACCACATCTTCCTTACCTGACAAGTGAGCGAAGAGGGCAAGGAGAAGGAAGAATACCAGGAGAGAAAAACTTCTGAGGTTTCCCCCGGTAAATTCTCCTGGAGTGTAAGCATGAATCCCAAATTCAATACTAAATACACTAAATATATACTGCTTTCCCTTACTATTAAAGGGTGAAAAAAAGTGTAAGAATGTTTATATGCCCTTGCTGCTGATCCCTATATACATGAAGGGGACAGGCAGCTTGCAAGGCTCTCACAAAAAGTGGGTCTGCATATTAACAGTATTAATATCAAACATAGTATATTGAAAATATATAAAAACAATAAAAGAAAGATACCACTGGGGAAATTAATTAATGGCAGTTGAGCAAGATCTCACGAAAGCACGTCTTCATCTGAAGACAGCTGAAAACAAAATTGGAATGTTTACATCTGGGCAGGCAGGTCTCCCTGCCTACCAGACGGTAGTTACTGCCAGACCACCTTCTTCAAGAATTCTATCAGCTGTGTGCCAGCTTCGCTGTAATTCCTATTGTAAAGAACATCAAGTTTGTATATTGTGTAGGAACAAATGTCAGTCAGTGCATTATGAATAACTAACAGACTGGGTTTTGAGCAATCATTTATGTCATTAAGTGACTAAAGGTTCTATATAGCTTACATTAAATACTACATATAATCCATGGACATTCTCTCTTACTGCAGTGACTTCACTTTTATATCACTTACCTAGAATATGTTACTGAGGAAAATTAACAGGATACTGAAGAAAACCTGTTCTGCAGCAGATTATCAGTGATCATCCATAACAATAGTACAGGTTGTCTGTGACAAAGAGATGTGATCTCCATTAGCACACAGAAGTTTTCTACACACAATACAGTACCAATGAGATTGTACACTACGCACTTAAAGCTTCAACTTAAATGTTAGACTAATGCAGGGCAAAACATGTGTGAAAAAATGTAATTCATCCCATTCCTGTCTGTGTGGGTAATTCCACATCACTATAAATTAAAAACATGTCATTTTAAAATATGCTACTTTCACTTAAACATTTCAAAATGAAAATGTATTGCAGAACTACTGTAAAGCTTTATTTGCAATGGTTTACATACAGTACACCACTTAAAAAAGACAATACAATAATTCTGCAATATAATATACATAAATCTATGGAGAGATATAATACCATTCTAGATTTAGTTCCAATGAACTACAAGACCAAAACTTATTTCCTCACAACACTTATCATTTAGTTGTTTAACCAGACCATTTTTTCAAAATATCTGACCCTCATTGGGCTGGGTAAGAAAACAACTTGTTGAGCAGCCACCACATGTCTAAGGAAAAAAGGTTCCAAAGATTTGTGGGCAATACCTGAATGTAGATGGCCATAAATGTGCTCCGATGAGACCACATTTCTGTAACCAGACCGACAGATTCCTCCAGAATGCAAGGGATGGATTAAGCCACTGGTTTTATGATCTCTCATGAGGAGCATAGAGGTGACATTGTTGCCAGCTGCAGAGAACCTCCTCCCGATTGTCTCACAAAACCAGTAGAAAGATGTGTCTTTAGACACTTCTTCCTTGTGCGAGTCAATAGTACCAGTGAAAAGTCATCGTGATATTGAAGAAGATCCATGCAGATCATTTATCTTCTTCACCAATGCTGTTGCAGGACGAGATGCCGTCTTGGGAGACAGGAACTCTAAACGAGTCAAATGCTAACAAGAGACTTGAGAAGTTTCTCATCAGCAGTTGAATATCGACTGAGGAGAAACATTAATACTTTCAGGTGAAAGGCTAGGGCGAATGTAGACCTAAGTTTTTCAGAAGTGAATAGGGGAGAAGCAACTCTGGCAGCTCTGACCAAAGAAAAAGACCCACCAACGACACCAACCAGCGAAGATGGCTCCAATCCCTGGGATGTTATGGAGAACTGAAAGAATTATCCAGCTATTTCTGTTCCTGCTCTATGGAGGAGTTATGGAGTTCCATTTGACAACGTCTGTGTGAGAGAGAGAGAGAGAGAGAGAGAGAGAGAGAGAGAGAGAGAGAGAGAGAGAGAGAGAGAAGAGTAATTGGTGGTTGGATGGTTAACGACTGTATTGGCTGTTGGTGAGTTCTGGGTTCTCTGCAGTTAGAGATCAGAGTTCTGTGTTTTGAGTGAGTGTTTTTAATCAGTCTTTGGTGAGAGCTGGTGACAGTTAGTAGTGTCGGGAGCAGTATATTAAAGGCACTGGAAGTCAGTTGAGTTTTGTGTGTTATTGATTTGTTTGATTGATTTGTTGTTAGTTTGGTGTTGTTTGCTTTGGAGTGGTTGTGCCTGTATTGTTGGATTTGTTGTGCTTTTGAGTTCCTGAGGGTTGTATGTGATTGTTGTGGTTGAGGGGTTGTTGTTGTTGTTGTTGTTGTTGTGGGGCGGGGGGGCTGTTGTGGTTTCTTGGTGTGGTTGTGAGTTGTTGAGGGTTGTTGTTGCTGGGGGCTGTTGTGATTTCTTGATGTTGTTAGTGGGTGTGTGTGTGTGTGTTGCCTTTTTGTGTTGTTGGTTTTTTTGTGTTGTGGTGATTAATTGTGCAGTGGTCTTGGGTTGTGGTTGTGTCCCTTTTTTGTTGTTGTGTTGTATAGTTGTGGTTTGTTCCGACACGGAATACAAACCTTTCAGTCCTTTTACAATAGGAAGGTTACTAATGGCAGCTGGATAGGTCGTAAGCTTTCGAACAAGGGGTTCGGTAGTTAACTGCTTGTCTGACAGTGCGCACGCCGCGCGACTGGGAGGCGAAGAACCACTTTTGCTTTCGGCCTACTGGCGTGTGGACGTGTGTATCATCGCTCTCTGCCCGCTTCATCGTCGTTTGCTTTCGCATGGTTGTGTTTTCTTTTTCAGTTTATATAGTGAAAGTGAATTGTAAGTACAATCATTTCAACTTTGTTTTTCTTTTATTCAACTGTGAATTAAAGAGTTATGGATTCACCACGCCCTCCGATTATCCGGAGACTGTGCCCCGGAACTGAAGGGCGTAAGTGCGGGAAATTCTGCAGTTTCCCGGAAATTGATCCCCATGTTTTGTGTGCTCCATGTCGGGGGCGCGAATGCTCTCGCACCGAGCCTTGTAATGTATGTGAGAATTGGTCGGAGGTGCAGTGGAGCTTGTACGAGGGCAGGAAGAAGCGAAGGCCTGTTGAGTGGAGGAGGGCGCTTGGTACCCCGACGTCCAGCTGTACTCAGGGTCTTCTGTTCGTTTGGGTTGGGCCTCATCCCCCCTCGCGCGGGTAGAACCCCCCCCCCAATAACCCGACCGTTCCTTCCACAGGTGCTTCTGCTGCGAGGGACGACCTTGGTCAGGTGTGGGTGTCTTTGGGCTTGCAGGGCGTGCCCTGTGTCCAGGGGCTGCTCTACCATTTAGCTGGGTCTGCTGTGGTCATGCATGCTACGGTGACCACTACTACCACTACCCTGTCAACTCCAGGGTACGCCGTTCCCCCTCACCTGGTGTACTCCCCACATGCTGTGTCTGTGTCGCCTACCACCTCAGTGCAGGGTCCAATCGCCGTACCGAGGGGGGGCGTGCCGCCGCCGCCGCCGCCCGGGTTTGCCGTGCTGCCTCAGCCCGACTTCCGCTGTCCCAAGAGCTCGCCCCAGGATGTCGCTGACGTTGGCTCAACCTCCTGTGATGCCGCTACCGACTGCCGTACCTGCTCAGATGTTGCCGACTGTTCCTGCCGTTCCCGATTTGCCTGCCGTTCCTGAGATGTCCGCACCTGCCAATGTCGTTCCTGCTCGTGGCGTTGCTGTTCCAGACGTTGGTCTATCCGGACAGGTGCGTCCGGGCCCTGTTGTTCGGCAACAGCAGCCCAGGCTCCGCCCTGGATGGTTGATTTAATGTCTGTCCTGAGGAAGCTGACGAAAAAGAAGAGGAAGAAGAGGAAGGTGTCGTCGATGTCTTCGTCGTCGTCATCTGCCGCCTCTCCCCCTTCGACTTCTAAGGCTTCACAGCCGAAGAAGAAGAAGGTTGCCTCCTCCCCTCCTAAGAAGTCTCCTTCGGGAGCTTCTCAGGGCCCGTCTCACTCCGGTGTGACGGGGGGTTCTTCCACTGGTCCTCCTGCTCCTTCGAGAGCTGGGCCCGTCTCTTCTTCCGCAAGGAAGAAGACTATGGGGACCAGAGGGGTACCGGCTAACACCGGTACTTCCTCGCCTGGTGTCAGAGGCTCTGCCGCTGCATCAGGATCCATCTCGGCCTCTCGTTCGCGAGAGGTACTGAGTGTATGGTCGCCTACCGGCCATTTGGTATCTGGACCTGCTGGCTCTTCTCGCAGGAGAACCGAGAGAGATTCCCCACTGGCACAACCTTCTCGCCCAGCCACACGTAGAACGGTACCACCGAGCAGTCCATTCCCTACAACTTCACGGCTGGCTGTTATCCACCATCTCTTGTGAACGAGAGGCTTTTCTCGTAGCGCAGCAACAGAGATGGCTGGAAACGTCCATCAGTCCTCTGCAGCAATGTACCAGGGGAAGTGGGCCGTCTTCTGTGGTTGGTGTCATAGGCGGGGTCTATCTCCTCTCAGAGCCACTCTTCAGCAGGTAGCGGATTTCCTCGTATTTTTTTGCCGAGAGAAGCTCCTCTCAGTCCCCACAGTGAAAGGATATAGAGCCGCCCTGGCACTAGTCCTGAAACTGAGAGGATTGGACATTTCGAACTCGTTCGAGATCTCCTTGCTCATGAGGAGCTTCGAAAGGCCTTGCCCACCCAGGGAACTCAGGCCCCCTGAGTGGGATGTGACTCTCGTCCTTAGGAGTTTGACTCGAAGACCCTTCGAGCCACTCCGAGAGTCATCAGACAGGGATCTGACCCTCAAGACCCTCTTCTTGCTGGCTCTGGCATCGGTGAAGAGAGTAGGGAACTTCATAGTCTATCCTTCGACGTACAACACTCCAGGGATGGGGATCTGTGACGCTCAATTTCATCCCGAACTTCGTTGCGAAGACTCAGAATCCGTCGATCCCTGACGACAGGTTCGAGTCTTTCACAATCCCCTCCTTAATGGACTTCACTGATAATTCACTGGGCAACAATTTTTTACTTTTTTAATGTTGTCTAGATTTCTACAACTGATTTAGGGTATTTTTGCACGGCTGAATCAGGAAATGGCATCCGTTTCTCTCCATCAGGTCAGGTTTTTGTGCTACGTTGATTTGAAAAAAAATCAGATCTTGTGACAAAATCGATTACAATTTTGTGGCATTATCAGCAGATTTTTGTCAACACATATCATCCTAAATATGTTTTTAAGAGAAAAAAATGTTTTTCCAACAACATATATTGATTACCTGATAGAAACATCGATTACTGTAAACTGAATGGTGGGCATTGATAAGGGTAAGTACACGTAAATTGCATGTTGCTTCACCATTTTTCAAACTTCAGGGCTTGAACTTCCGTTTCTTCGAACTCCTGGAATGCTCAGCGGCAGAGAGGTCTCTCTTCAGAGTCCAACAGTAGTCAGCCATCATGACTGCGTCCTGATACCTGGTCTCCATCTCTTTCATGTCCTGATGGAATCTCTCCCCCTGCTCGTCACTCATTGAACCCAGGTACTGCATCTTGACGCTCATGTTGCAGCCCAGGTTTCCGAAAGCAGTCAGCATATTGTTGACAAGTTCTGCGTAGTTTCTGGCCTTATTGTTGCCAAGAAAGTTCTTCACTACCAAAACAAATGCCTTCCACGCTTCCAGTTCCTCTTCGTTCACTGAGTTTTCGAACTCTGGATCTCTGGTGAGCTGACGGATCTGAGGACCTTCAAAGATGCCAGCTTTCAACTTCTCCATGGTCAATCCTGGAAAAGCCTGGCACAAGTAAGTGAAGCAGTCACCATCCTTGTCCAGAGCCTTGGTGAACTGCTTGATTAAGCCGAGCTTGATGTGCAGCGGTGGGAAGAGTATTCTGTCTCTGTCCACCAAAGGGTCGTTGATGACATTCCTTTCTTTGCAAGGCACCAATTCCTCCCGCACAGGCCAGTCCTTCTTCGTGTAATGCTGAGCACGGTCCCTACTATCCCACATGCACAGAAAACATGGGTACTTGGTGAAGCCAGACTGTTGTCCCAACAAAAAGTTCACCATCTTCAGGTCAACACAAATAAACCACTTATGCTGACCATAACCAATTTTCTCCAGCACATACTTCACCGCTTCATACTTCTCCTTAAGTGTAGTCGAGTGAGCCAGGGGTATAGAGGCAAATTGGTTGCCATTGTGTAGCAGAACACATTTCAGTGATCGCTTGCTGCTGTCAATGAACAGTCTCCAATCTTTGGGTTCGTACTGTGCACAGTACACCAAGTCCTTCTCTTCAGAGAAAAAACGGAGGTACTCTTGATGCCTGTTGTGGAAGAAGCTGATGCGAGCACTGTCAGAGAGGAGTTTTTTTTCCTTCAGTCTGGATGCCAAAAGTTCGGCAGAGTCCTTTGACAAGCTGAGGTCGCGAACTAGATCATTCAACTCCTTTTGGGAAAGTGGATGTGGAGCATCATCTTCAAGAACCACTTCTTCTTCTTCTTCTTCTTCATGTCCTTCAATACTGGAGGCATCTTCGTCACTAATGTCAAGAAGTTTTCCGAAGATAGGCACTGGAATTTCGTCACAATGAGCTACAGGACGACGTGCTGATTGAAGATCAGGATACTTGAGGCTGCCCCAGTACTTTCTGTTGATCCCAGTCACATCAACAGCGCAGGAGTAGCAGTCAGTGACATGGTTTGTCGGCTCCCTCCAAACCATGGGAATTCCAAAGTTCAGACTCCTCTTGCCATTGGTCCACCCACGTAGAGTCTCGGTGCATGCCTTGCACACCATGTGTGGCGCACAAGCTTTATCCTGGTTACCAAGTTTAATACCAAAATAAGCATGGTAAGCACGCCTTATGAAGCTTGTGACTGGCTTCCTATTAGGAGCAATGTATTCTCCACATATGTAGCAGAAAACGTCTGGCTTATTTCTGCACGATCTTCTGGCTGAAGCCATCTCATTCACCTGCAAAACAAAAATATGTGCAAATTAGTCATAAGTTGGCGCATGTAGGTATTGTACATTCTTCAGATTTGTTATTTCAAGAAATACAACTTTTTTGTATCATTATCACAAAATTACAACCAGCGGCTTCACGTTTAGTTGCCACTTCCACTGTACACAACCACCGCAGCCCACCGCGTTCCGTGTTTCGCGCCACCAGCACGACAACACAAATATTCCGCAACACACATGAAGCGAAAACACCCGTACATGCACTGGTGGAACTTCCTATACACTTCGTGGGGCGGCTGCCCCATTAAGGTAGTTTTGATCCACCAACTTTATGCTTTGCCGCACCAATTTTTTGAAGATTTCGAGGTTTTTATGACTTTTCGACATAATCACCCAGAACTATCGGACCTGAATACTTCTTGTCATTAAAATAATAATTTCCAATAAAAAAAAATATTCGACATGGCATTTTACCCCAACCAACTTCTAAAATGCTCCAAACAAGCGTACATGTGAACAAAAACGTAAAAATATGTCATATGGCCACAGTTCAAAAACTTGACCTGATTGAGCAAAACCAATGTGAGTTTTGGATTCAGCGCATCGGATTCGTCCTAAATCAGCTGAAAAAAAGCAGACAACAAATTTGTTGTTGACCAGTGATCGATGCGGATGAGATGCTGCTTTGTCCTGTGAGGGCGCTACGGCGCTACCTGAAGAGAACTCGACACCTCAGGCCTGAGTGTCGACGCCTCTTCGTTAGCACTGGGGTAACCAAGAAAGAAGTATCCAAGAACACTCTTTCTTTCTGGCTGCGTGAGGTGATCAGGAGAGCGTATGAAGCTGATGGTAGTGACGACATCCGTACGCTCCGTCCGAGAGCCCACGAAGTCAGGAGCATTGGTCCTTCCCTTGCGTTCCGCAAGAACTTCTCCGTGGCGCAGGTCCTGAAGGCAGGGGTCTGGGCCAACCAGACTACCTTCACCTCCTTCTACCTTCGGGATATTGCCCACAGGTCCTTGGATACCTTTTCCTTGGGAGGGGGGGGGGGGGGGGACCCGTGGTGGCTGCTCAACACGTTGTGTAGCTAACCCAGACCCTCGCAGGCTGAAACAGCATCGAGTCCTGGTGTGACTGTGAGAGTGGATGCGTGAATGAGAGTGTGACTGGCTTCTCTTCCCATCTTTCTCTTCTCCTCTACCTGTGGGCAGAGGGTTACGGTCGTCACTACGCTGGATGAGGACGAGATGCAGGTGAGCTATATGACAGAGCCCCATCCTATCCCTTTCATTAGGGATAGGAGCAGAATATCCACCACTTCCTCCTACAAGGGGGGGAAGTGGATGCCAACAAGAGACAAACCCATAACTTTATGTTGCCTCTTGCAAACAGGAACTTGTTCTTGCTTGCTGGTACGAAGAGATACGCTTGCCTCTCTCTTAGTACTTGGTCCAGAGGTCTGACCATTGATCCTGCGGTGCACACCCTGAACAATCGGACAGAGGCTTGGATCCCTCCCTCGCTCTTACGACCAGGGAGGCTTCCAAGGTTGGGCGAACACCAGTCTGTTCACAAAAGACTCAGATTCCTCCCACCAAGAAGTGAGTCTTCCTATTGTAAAAGGACCGAAAGGTTTGTATTCCGTGTCGGAACAAATGATAATTTGTCCAAAATTGCATTTTTCCTAACTATACAAACCTGAGGTCCTTTTACACATAGCCCCACCTCATGCCACCCCTCATTCTGCAGTTTTTGCTTTGGCCAAAAGCAAAAGTGATTCTTCGCCTCCCAGTCGCACGGCGCGCACACCGTCGGACAAGCAGTTAACTACCGAATCCCTTGTTCGAAAGCTTACGACCTATCCAGCTGCCGCTAGTAACTTCCTATTGTAAAAGGACCTAAGGTTTGTATAGTAGGAAAAATGCAATTTTGGACAAATTGTCATTTTTGGTTGTGGTTCTTGGTTTTTGTCTTGTGGTTGTTAGTGTTCCAGTGACCTCGACCAGCAGACAGCACAGGATAGCCCTGGAGTATCTGGAGTTGGGTAAGTACATGTGTTTGTGTTTTTTTTCTGTGTGTAGGTATAGTTCAATTGTCCTGCTGTAATCTGAAGTGTAAAGAGGAAAGTATGATTGAGGTGAGTTTGGCCGCTGGATTGATTAGGTTTATGTGGGGGGGGGATTTACCCGCTTGTTTTTAAAAGCTTGTGATCCCGCTACAGCTCAACGAGAAAGCCTATGCTTGCAAGGGAAACTGTATAGTCTTTAGTCATGAAGACACAGGGAATGTACTGCCTGAGGAACCCCTCCTGTGTTGCTGACACCGAAGGTTGGGTCAGGGAAAAACTCCTCTCGGTACCTAGGAATCAGAGCTACAGGTTGGGTAAAAGGCATAGTCTTCCATCATTCAATTTTAATTTGGGGTGAACAGTGTCTATTGAACACCTTGCAAATTAGAAAAATATGGAGAGAAGACGAAAACTGGCAAGTTTTTCCCCAAAAAGTCATCCTGAGTCATTGTAGTGGTCCATGGGTCAGGTGCAATGGCACAGAGGACCCACAGACTTCTGCTGTACCAGGCAGTGAACAGAAAGATGGCGGGGAGTCTTCCAAGACAGATCTCTGACTGATGATTTTGCAAGAGTGTGCAAAGCATGAGAAAGGAACCCTAAATGAGAATCAAATACTACCCAGAGACCTGGGAGTTCCCTGTGATGGTAAGACAGAGAGAAGTTTCTCATCAGTACTTAAATCTCGACGGAGGAGAAACAATACTATGACGAGCAATCTCTCAGTGAAGGATTGAGGAAAGAAGCACTCTACCCTCTTATTTGGTGATAAATGGCACTACATACTCTGGTGGCGTTGCTCAACAACACCACTGGGTGCCTCAAAACCAAATCCTGAAACTCTTGGGAGGCCCCCAAAGGCTACCTTGAATCTCAGAATATTATAAGAAGGTGCTTATCATCTGGTAGCATATCTTGAAAACAACAGTCCTACAGGTATGAGCCTATCATACACGGTCGATGCATCTGAAAATAGAAGCATGTCACAAGGAGAATATGCAGGCCAAAAGGTCCTGTTGATCAAGCACCAGCCTAATTCCTTCCACATCATTTGAGAGAGGAAAAAGGATTAAGGACTGGAAGCAGACCTCCTTCATTCTACAATGAAGAGAGTGAAGGCAAAGGTGTCCCAAGGGGAGTCTTCTATGGCGATAACAGGACACCGAAGACGACTAGCTCTTAGCCGAACTGACTATTTCCAAAATGAGAACATGGGAGAGGATGCGGCACAGAAGTTCGATGGAAGATGGTTGAAACCCAGAAGATAGCAGGTGCTTCTCTTGAAGGAAGGATACCTACTACCTGGTCTCAGCTATGTTGTATTATGAAGTCCAGACTATACAGACAACCCTCCTTCCAAGCACCAGCAGTAGCACACCTGTTACGAGAGAAGAAGGCTTGGTATTTTCATGATTGTCCTACAAAGCCTGAGACTTCTTAGGGATCAAGGAGGAGCTGGTCCGACCCTAAGGCCGGGCCATGCAAATACAGATACCTGAGGGCTTGGCCATTGCCCAGAGGACAAGGCAGATGCCCTGGCACATTCCTTGCCATTTGTAAGGGTCGAGCAGGACTTTGGGACTTACAAAACTAGAGATCTGAATTAGGACAATGTCCCTCTTCTTAGCACCAGAATTGCCCACAGGTTGCTGGCTAGTGCTGGGTAGGGAAGAAACACCCCCACCCCAACCCCGCCTGGTCTCCAGAAGGTGGAGTCCTCTCCAGGAATGATTGACTCTGAGAAGACAAAGGCTTCAAGGAATGAAGGATCACAGATATCATAAGAGATATCATAGGAGACTGCCTGGAGGGAAACCATAGCAGTATCATCCAGGCTCACTGTCTTGTGTTGTAAGAGAAGATACCCTTCATGGCAAAGAGAAACAGCCTGAGACCTGAGTCTGGGCAAAGCAAAGACAGGGCAATCTGCAGTCAGCACAGGACCTCTCCAAGGTAAAAAAGAATCGCTCCTGTCATGGCAGCAGAGGGGAATGGAGCTTGACTGGGCGTCTCAAAACTGAATGAACTCCTTGTTCTGAGGATAGGTATTCATCTAGTCGAGAACATCCTCACAAACAAGGAATGCAGTGACCCTAAGAAAACCTTGTCTCTCCTGAAAGAGAAAGGGCCTCGAGCAGTGAGGATTATTCACAGGGGAAGCTACAGTCCTATCCCCCAAGATCAATGTACACAAAAATCTCTGGTGATTAAAAATCGAGGATATTCGTATCCCAAAGAAAACACTCCCAGGTTTTCTAGGGTATGAAACTCCTGATCATCTCTCCTTGAAAGGAGATTAAACAGGACCCAAGGAAACTTTCCTTGACTCCTTGAGTGTACGACGAGACAATCTGAGAATTAAAACGCCAAGTCGCCGCCTTAAGCACCTTGGCGACAGAGACATTCTTCATAAAAGCTACTGATGTAGCAACTGCTCTAATACTGTGTGCTCTCAGCGCTGGTCTTCACAGGCAGCTGAGGAAAAAGGATACACTATTCTTTGACATAGGTCCCTTGGCATTTCGGAGTGAAACAAACAGATGACGGGGACGACCCTGAATGTCCTTCGTGCGATGTAAATAGCATGAGAACACCCTAACAGGGCAAAGAACTACTTCCTCATTCAAATTACTGTCAAAGTCGACCAGCGACTTCAGAGCGAAAAGACCTGGGAATGGGATTATCAGACAGTTCAGTCTTTGCGACAAATTCGGGAAGGTATGACAAAATCATGTCTTGTCCAGATCTGGCAACCAGAAAATAGCGCTTGCAATTCATGCACCCTCTTTGCTGTTGCCAGCAAGACAAGGAAAAATGTCTTAGAAGAGAGGTCCCTAAAATCGGCCATATTCAGAGGTGGAGGGAACCTTAAGACTTTATTAACGTCCCATGTCAGAGGAGAACACTGCGGACTGGGTTAAGATAGGAAAAAAGATCGAATTGAGTCTCTAATGACATAAGAAGAGATTTCAGGGATCCTTGCCTTAAAAACATACGAATGCATCGACCTATAACCCTCAGTGCACGAAGGTGACAGGTCCCTGTCATGATATAAATGAATTAAAATCTCCACTATATTTGGTAAGGAAGTTCTTGAAATTGAATGCCATTGAGACCTACACCAATGTCTGAAAACCGACCATTTACCCTGATAATTTACTCTAGATGATTGCCGTCTGGCAAGAGCCAACTGTCGAGCCACTCTGGAGGAGAACCCTTCGTGCTTGGAGAATCTCTTGACAGTCTCCAGGCATGAAGATGAAGCATGTGGAGCCTCTGATTGAACCGATGAAAATGAGGTTGTCTGAGAAGATGGGAGGCTCCACCAGCGCTTCCAGTAGGTCGGGAAACCACTCCTTCTGTGGCTAGAAGGGGGCGATCAAGGTGAGATCCAGATGCTTGGTTGCCCTCACTTTGTTTAGGACTGCCCTCACCAGAGTGAACAGAGGAAATGCATATGCTTGAAGGCCCTCCCAGTCCTGCAAAAGAGCATCTGTCCTCGCACTCTGAGGAGTCTGGTAAGGGGGGAAGAAGATCTGGCACTGAAAATTCAGTGAGGTGTCAAACAGATCGACTGTGACAGGCCACTTCTTTCTGAGGCTGTCGAAGACTTCCTGGCATAGTGTCCATTCCGACCCTTGAACTTCGTTCGGTCTCGACAATGCATCTGTTAAGACAATGTGATGGTCCAGGATAAACTGAGGAACCAACGTAATCCTCCTGTCTTCTGCCCAACACAGGATTGATCAGGCTTCTTGAGTGAGAAGGTCCGACTGTGTGCCACCTTGGTTTCTTAAGTACGAGACTGCTGTGGTGTTGTCGACGAAGATCGTTACAACAGACTCCAACAGTTGAGCCAGAAATGAAAGAAGGCCTATGTACACTGCCCTTAGTGCCCTCCAATTTATTGACATGATCCTCTCTTCCTCTGACAGCTTCAGAACCCAGGTGCGTGCCCCAACCTTGATCCAAGGCATCTGATCAAAACATTAGGTCTGGCAGAACTGAAAGAAGAGATGTCCCTGACTTGAGGCAGTGAACTTGCATCCACCAACAGAGATTCTTCTGACATTGTGGAGAGGAGGTGACTATCGTGTCCTCGGACATGAAATCCCATCACCGGCGAAGTGACAACTGAAGGGACCTCATTCTGAGACTACCTCCAGGAACCAGTTGGATGAGGGATGACAAATGGTATAGGAGGGTCCTCCAAAGAGAAACTGGCTGCATTATGGAGGACAGAAATTCTTCGGCCAGACTTAGAAGCCTGTCTATCCGTTTCTGAGAGGGAGAAGCCCTCAAAATCTGGGAATTCAAAACAATCCCCAGATAAGTCATGATCTGGCAAGGGATTAGATTGGACTTGTCGAAGTAGACACGGATGCCTGACTCAATAAAAAGAGACAGAACTATCTCCCTCGACCGGAGACATTTCTCTAGAGGGTCGGCCTGCACTAGCAAATCGTCCAGATACCGAAGCATCCTTACATTTAACTAGTAGGCTGGGAGGACTGCAGGCAATTGCCAACCCACGGTGGTGATCGAGCAGCAGGTCTGGAGCAGCAGTCTCCTTTTGGAGAAGCGCTGGACTGAGGATGGTAGCATCGATCTTGGGCGTCAGGGGAGCTGCTACCAGTCGTGCAAGCCGTCTGGTCCCGGTGGGAGCGACGGTCGGGTGACTGGTAGTGACCACTAATCCAGTGAGTGTGAGCATCGTCCTCTCGACGCGCCATGGTACCAGTGGTGACTGGGGGGACCTCTTCCCAGCCTCACCACGTGAACAGTCTGGTGGGAACGTCACGTCAACCCTGGGTACCGGATGATCGCTGTGCGAGCGATCGCCGGTCTGGCGAGAGTCACCTGAGCGACTCTTACCATCCTCCCGCTCCGTGCCTGGGTCCTGGCGGTGAGCATACTCAGCAGTCTGGACCTTGGCTGCACGGTCACCCGTAGGTGACCGTACACTCGGTGACACTCGTGAGTGAGCAGCAGAGATGGTTCCCGGTCCGGAAGTGGAACCTCTTGAGCCGGGAGGAGGTACCAGCGGTGGCTGGTACCTCCACGGTCCCTGTCTTTTTCCCTGAGAAAGGAGAGACGGGCCCCGTTCCCGGAGGAACGGGAGGACCAGCGGAAGACCCACCTGTCTCACTGGAGCAAGACAGACCCTTAGAAGTCCCTGTGCGAGACTTCTTTGGGGCGGGGCGAGGCCACCTTCTTCATCCTCGGTTGGGGGCCTTGGAAGTCAGAGGGGAAGAGGCGGCAGAAGACGATGACGAAGACGATGACGACACCTTCCTCATCTTCTTCACCAACTTCCTCAGGAAGGTTCTCCCATCCAGGAAGGGGCAGTGGCAGCTGCCGAAGCAGCAGGCCCCAGGACGACCTGGGAAAGAGGACCTGACAGAGCAGCAGTGGAGAGAACGCTTCCTCGAGGAGGGTTACGAAACTCTCGCGCAGCCAGACGAAGCGTCTGCCACCATCCTTCTGCTCCATGCCTGGGTCCTGACAGTGAGAGTACTCAGCAGTCTGGACCTTGGTTGCACAGTCACCCATAGGTGACCCTACACTCAGTGATGCTCACGAGCGACCGACCGAGATGGTTCCTGGTCTGGAGGTGGAACCTCTGGAGCCGGGAGAGGAGGTACCAGCGGTGGCTGGTACCTCCATGGTCCGGGTCTTCTTCTTCCCTGAGGAAGGAGAGACGGGCCCCATTCCCAGAGGAATGGGAGGACCAGCAGAAGACCCACTTGTCTCATCCGGAGTGAGACAGACCCTTAGAAGTCCCGTGACGAGACTTCTTAGGGGGGGACACCACCTTCTCTTCTACGGCAAAGAGCCTTAGAAGTCGAAGGGGTGGAGACATGAACATATGATGATCTCGATGAGGAGGATGACGACACTTGATGAGCTCTCTTCTTCATCGATACCTCCAAAATCTGCCAGACTTCTACCATAGGAATAGATAAACATCACAGGGCAGCAGTGAAAGCTTCCTCCAGTGACATAACTCCAGGGTAGTAGTGGTAAATGAATATGATTACCAGCAGGGGATCAGTACACACTCTTGAGGATCGGTATCACAACATGCTACGAGTCACAGGTACAAGCAATGCGAAGAGCTATCCAATACTCTTGTAAACACAATCACCACTGTTAGTCTGTAAAATAAAGAAAATGATTAAAGTAATGAGGATACTCCTCTCGCATCCAAGAACACCGCCCTCCGAAGTGAGAGTAGATCCCCCAAACACCAACACTTTACCATAAAAAATTACCATAAAAAGAAAACAAGGACAAACCTCTGAAGTTACCCTCGGTAATTCCCAAGCATAAGCGTAATTTTCGGATGAATACATGTCTCATTACAGGATCTAAAGGCTATCACAGAAAGTGGGTTTGTATATTAATTGAATTTAATAATAATATCAAACACCATATATACATATTTATTTAAAAAAACAAAAATAAACCAGAAAGATCCCACCGGGTAAAAATGATCAACGACCAGACAGCAAGAGCTCACAATCACATGTCTTCATTGGAAGGCGGCCAAAAGCAAAGTGGTGTGTTTACATCCAGGCAGGCTAGCCTACCCACCTGCCACACGGTACTTACTGCCTAACCACCTTGTTCAAGAATTTAACAGCCATAATTCCAGCTACGCTGAAAGTATTTCCTTATGTAAAGGACCGAGGTTTTGTATATTGTGCAGGAACAAACCTAACTCCATAACTGTACTAGCAAGAACATCAAACTTTCTTGAACCTAGATTCGAGGCTGGCAATAGCGTAGGGAGAAACTACACAGGAAGCTGGTAAAGGAGTTAAAGGAGTAGAAGGAGGACTCAAGATTTGAAACATGGCTTGAGAAGGAGGAGAAGGAGAGACAGGACAAACTGGATCTGCGGACAATGCAGAAGAGGCTACGCTCTTAGAGCTGCCTTCCTCGTCCTATCCTTTACTAGTTTATGAGAATGTGCTAGAAAAACCTTCCACTGATTGTCACTACAATCTTTACATTTGTCACTAGCCGATTCATGGGTACACTCAGACCCAATACCTCTACATTTAATGCACTTTGAGTGTGGATCGTGAATAGGCTTAACCTTGCACCCTCCGGCACAAAACCTAACACCTGACGGGCTAGAATCTGACATGATGATCTGAATGCCACAACTAAATGCAGTTAAGCTAACTAAAATAAAAGCAAACAACTAGCAAAAACACGAGGTTGAGTGCTTCACCAAAATACGACAGTCAAAAACCATCCAGTGATTGAGAAAATGTCTGGACCAACCACTGAAGTTAACCAGAAACCGGCAGAGAATGAACTGACTACACCTGGTCTGTTGTACCTGTTCCTCCCTCGACTGGTGGGAGATGACATCACCTACATCAGTGATGGCAGCACTACTACGAAAGTTTGAATCTTTTGTCTGCCATGTAGCGAAGCTACAGCTGTATAATTGTTCGGTATGTATGCAATAAAATTCACAGATTCCATTAGCTATTTTCTTCCTATTTCATAATAATATGAGATTTGCATAATTATTTTTAATTGGCATGAAAACAACAGTAAAATGTCTTCTCTCATGACCAGTATTTTTTAAAATACTTTTTTCTCCACTATTATTTGCAGTCGACTTGCATCCATGTTCCTGATGGACGATAATTTATAGTCAATAGCAGTGTGAACATTTTTTTTCATCAGCTTCTGCTGCAACTGCGTCTTAAATTTAACAGTACTATGTTCCCTTGCCAATAATTTCTTGATATCAAATAAAGGTATATATAATGTAAAAATATTTGCTCCACTTAATCAACGTCATTTGTAACAAATCTACAGTAATTTTTTACTAGTTGAAATGCAAGCAATATATTGTTATTATCAGATTTGGTCGGTTGTTGTAGCAAAGCAACTGTTTTCATTCAGTTGTTTATGGCTGTAGCATTTAAGCAACAAATACAGTCAACCCGCCGTATTCACAGACTCTGGATTCGCAGACTTACGTATTCACAGATAGCTCTCTGAAACATATACTCCCATTATTCGTGGTATTTTTCTGAGAAATATCCACAAATTCCTGGGTTGTTTTAGCAATTTCACCATAAAATACACTTTTTGTGATAAAACTAATAAAAAAACAGGTACAGCTAGTTGTTGACTTACGACCTATGCGAGTTATGACTGATCGACTTTACGACCACCCACAACTAAAACAACTGGGAAGTGGCTCGAGCAAGAAAGAATGGTGTCCCGCTGAACATACGACAGTTTTTCCCCTGCTCCCGCCTCTCCACACACACAGCTCACTTTTTGCGCTGCTAATGACTATTATCATGCATCAACAACAAGGATATAACTCCAGTAAACTTATACCATCAAACACAACTGTAGATAAAATTGAGAGAGAATAATTTTACTTAAAACTTCAGATCTTGAAAGAAAACAATTTACTGTTGTTTTCATGCAAATAAAAGATAAGTAACGTAATTAACAGTAAAGCTTGTACTACGA
This sequence comes from Macrobrachium nipponense, assembly GCF_015104395.2. Taxonomy (NCBI): domain Eukaryota; kingdom Metazoa; phylum Arthropoda; class Malacostraca; order Decapoda; family Palaemonidae; genus Macrobrachium; species Macrobrachium nipponense. Next base: position 14,707,889 of record NC_087222.1, read on the forward strand.
AGAACTCAAGTGAAAATACTGAATGGAATCACGTAATATTTTACACAATAAACATACCCACAATGCAATCTGTTAATGAAAAAAATAATTCTGTTAATGAGACGTATTAAATTCATATTTCGACTTAAAAACATGCCGTATAATGACAAATTACCTTGTCTCATATAAGTAAAGTATCTAGATATTTTATGCTAACTAGAAGCAAGGCAATTCGCTCTGAATTGCATTAAATACGGCGAAATAACACGTAAACACAGCGAACTAAACTCATATTTGCCATCAGCTGATTTCCAAACCAAAACATTGACTGTTTTGTTAATATTTTATGATAGAATAATCTGAGAATACATACAATATTATTGGATACAATAATGTACAACTTTTTAAAAGATGCGTATTCATTGTGTTTTTCATTCATAAATATACGTAGCCGTCAGCAGCCTGACATCGCTCAATTAGGTATGCCGATGTCGGTCCGAATCTGATTCCTGTTTCATGTTCATTTTCTTTTTTTTAACTTGTATATCATAGTCAGAATGCATTGAACATCCAAAATTTCATAGCTTCATAATTATCACTATTAGTTTCTTAATTAATTTTTATTGTAGAGGATAAAGAGATGAAAAAAATAATGAATGAATTTCGGCAATAACTGTGCATTTGAATGTCGCCGTCGCCGTCAAACTGTAAACAAAGCAAACCAACGCCATCTATTGAGGAAAATTATATTGTTATGATACAATAAAGTTTGTTCATACTTACCTGGCAGATATATATATAGCTGTATTCTCTGAAGTCCGACAGAATTTCAAAATTTATGACATACGTAGTGGGAGGCCAGGTGGTTAGTACCCATTCCCGCCGCTGGGAGGCGGGTATCAGGAACCATTCCCATTTTCTATTCAGATTTTCTAGTGCCACTGTCTCCTGAGGGGAGGCGGGTGGGCACTTTGATTATATATATCTGCCAGGAAAGTATGAACAAACTTTATTGTATCATAATAATATCATTTTGTTCATGAGACTTACCTGTCAGATATATATATAGTATAGCTGAATCCCACCTTTGGAGGAGGGCAGAGACAGAATAGGATTTAAGAAACAAATACATGTAGATGATTGACATCTTGGTTCCTTACCTGTTAGCATAGCTGACTTCGTGATTACTGTCACCCAAGTCTGCTTCTGCTTTACTAGAGTCTCCAGCAAGGTAAGTGACCTGTATAGCTGGTGAGTTCTAGATGATCTGTCAACGGGGGCGTGACCACAATGTGACTAGACCATTTGACCATACTATGAGGGCAACGAAGCAAAAAACCACCACCTGACCAAACCTAGCAAAAGTTAAGGTAGTCTATCTTAAGCTAAAGACTGGGAAGTCTGCCTCAGGCGGCCGACCCAACAACCATAAACACAATAAAATTAAAAACTCCTCCTAACTATTTTCTACAGGATAGGATGAGTGCTACTTCCTGCCCCCAAAATTGTGTCTGCGGAAACGTATGGCCCTAGCGAACAGCAGTTCTCGTATGTCGTCTTCACGTCCCGCAGGTAGTGTGAAGCGAACACTGAGTTGCTCCGCCAAAAGGTGGCACCCAGGATGTCAATGAGTGCCATATTCTTTTGGAAAGTTACCGAGGTTGCGATAGCTCTCACTTAGATAAAGGAGGAAGTCTGCTATTTGGTTCACAGAGGTCGTGGTAGAGGAAATGCCCTTCTTTCTACACCAACTCCTGAAAGCGCCCCACTTCGATTGATACACTGCAAGAGAGGAAGCTCTCCTTGCATTGGCAATAGCTCTTGGAACTGGTTTGAAAAACCTCTCGCTCTGGCCAACTTTTCGATAGTCTGAACGCTGTCAGACTCAGAGCGGAGAGGTTTTTGTGGTACCTCTCGAAGTGGGGCTGTCTGAGTAGATTTATCCTCAAGGGTAGCATTCTTGAGAAGTCTACTAAGAAGGTCATGACCTCTGTGAACCATTCTTTCGCCGGCCAAAGTGGGGCGATCAAAGTCATTCTCGTCCCTTCCGACGCTGCAAACTTCCTTATGACTTCTCCCAAGATCTTGAATGGGGGAAAGGCATAAAGGTCCATCCCTGACCAATCCCAGAGAAGGGCATCTATCGCTACTGCTCCTGGATCGAGAACAGGAGAGCAGTATAGCGGAAGTCTCTTTGTCCTCGATGTAGTGAATAGGTCTACTAGTGGACGTCCCCATAACCTCCACAGCTCCTGGCATACCTCCTGGTGAAGAGTCCATTCGGTCGGCAGCAGTTGATCTTGCCGACTGAGAAGATCTGCACGGACGCTCTCGACACCTGCCACGAACCTCATAAGGATCGTTACATCTCGTGCTTGTGCCCACAACAGATCTCTCTTGCTAGACCGAACAGGGGTCGAGCCACCACCTTAGGTGAGCTTTTACTTTCTCCGGAATCCTCAAGATCGCATCCAGATCCTCCTTGTCTTCCCAGTTTTCTGCCAGGAGAAACTGGAGAGGTCTGAGGTGCAGTCTCCCCAGGGAAACAAACTTCTCCAGCGAGGAAATGGTCCCCAGCAGACTCATCCATTCCCTAACCAAGAATGTTTCCTTCCCCAGGAAGGCTGACACTTTGTCTAAGCCTTGCTGCTGACGTCCCGACTGTTTCGGCACTAGGAACAACCTGTTGTAGAAGCCTGGGGATTCCAGATCTAGGACCTGTTCCGCAGCCCTCTTTTCGAGCATTTGCTCGAGCAGATCTTACAGAATCTGCTGCTTCTCCCGATGGTAAGAGGGTGACAGATCCCTGGGTGTTGTGCACAGCGGAGGCAGTTTGATGAAAGGGATCTTGTATCCTCGCTAGATGACATCGAGGGACCAGCTGTCCGTCTCTCTCTCCAGGCTCTTGCAAATAAACGAAGCCTGGCTCCGACTGGTGTCTGAAGGACTGACGTCTCCCTTTTTACCCTGATCTTGGAAGGGGCTCTGCCTCTGGGAAGACCTCTTCCTCGAGGAGACGATCTCGAGGAAGCTCCCCCTTGAAAGGGCTTCTGCTTCTTGTAAGCTTGCCCTAGCGTAGAAGTCGAAGGGACTGCCGGACATCTGGAAGACTGGGCCAGATGATCTTGTGTAGCCTTCTCCTGCAGGCTGACGGCTAGATCTTTGATCATAGACTGGGGGAAAAGATGGCTCAAAAGAGGGGCGAACAGCAACTCTGCCCTCTGAGAGGGAGAAACAGACTTTGCAGTAAAGTTGCAGTACAAAGCTCTCTTTTTCAAGAACCCTGTACAAAAGTGCGAAGCCAGCTCCTCCGAACCATCCCTTACGGCCTTGTCCATACACACTAGCAGGCTGGACAGCTCCCCCAGACTAATCGAGTCCGGACTCCGTGACTGAACATCCAGGACACCCAAACACCAGTCCAAAAAGTTAAAGACTTCCATCGTCCAAATGAAAGGAGAGACCTCCTTTGAGCGTCAACTGAGCTTGCAAAGTCGCCTTGGACAGAGGAAGGGACCCTCAACCCAACGTCCTCTCCTGTCTCATAGCACATCCCTGCTTTGCCATTGAGTCTCGACGGAGGCAGGGCAAAGGAAGTCTTGCCTTGGGCCTTTCTCGAATCCATCCAGTCATGGACCTTCTTGAAGGCTCTTTTCGTCGAAAGGGAAGTATTCATTTTAAAAAATCCCGGCGTTTTACTGGATTTGGAAGAGGATAACTGTGAAAGAGGAGAGCGAGGGGCCGAGGGTTGAAACTTGTCTCCAAACGAAGTACGAAGAAGTCAGGCCAAGACCTGGTAGTCTGAAGAAAACGATGTCGAAGGCTGCTCTTCATCTACTGCCTCCGTCGAACTGCTTACTTCTCCCTCTTCTACGGGAGCAACAGACGAATCCACAGAATGGAGAGGTCTAAGACCTTTAGACCCAACTATCAAGAGAGATTTATGCTTTGAAGAGGAACTCTCCGCACAAGGCTGGACGTCTTCCACAACAGCCTCCGAAGCGTCTGGCAGAACTGCGAAGGCAACATCTTGATGAGCGTCTTGACGAGCGTCCTGATGTTGGTGACCGTCCTCATGAGCATCCTGATGAGCGTCCAGGCGTCGGCGAGTGTCCAAACAAGTGTCCCGACGAGCGTCCATACGAGCGTCCTTAAAAGCGTCCAGCTAGGCGTCCTGACGAGCAGTCCGACGAGCGTCCTGACAGGCGTCCTGACGAGCGTCTTGACGAACCCTTTGGCGAGAAGTAGCAGCTTGAGAAGCATCAAGCTTAGCAGCTTGAGGAGGGTCCTGCCTTGCAGCAGACCGAGCGTCATGCTTAGCAGCATACGGAGCGTCACGAAGGGACGTGAGAGGAGCGTCTTGACAAGAAGGAAGACGATCCCTGCTGCGATGAGCATAAAGGTCTTCCTCCCTCTCGACAGACGAGAGTTTGGGGAGACGCTCATCGCGCCCTCTAGACAAACGCTGGGGAGCGAAACGAAATCCAGAGGGCAACGAAACAGGTGAAAGAGACGAACGGGGAGAAGGCGAGGGGGACTGCCTGGACCTCTTGATAGGCAGACTGGCATCCTTCCTACGACGACGCGGCTCTGCATTTCTCTCCGCCAGCAACGAAGCTAATTGTTGCTGCATAGAAAGGAGCATCTTCTTGGTAGGAGAAGACTCCCTCTCAGGGGAAGGGCTGATCCTGTGAGAAGACGAGGAGCGAGGGGACGCCTTCTTCCTTTTCACAGGAACAGCAACAGCTCTCTCCCTGTAGTGACTGGGGCGCTCAACAGCGTCATCCTCGGATGATGTCCTGGTCCTCTTCTGCGGTGGAAAAGCGTCAAAGTCCGGAGAAGACCGCAAAACATCTGGAGAAAAAGGATGTGAAGCGTCCTCCTCTCTGAAGCTTCTCTTCAAGGGGCGAGAGTCCTTCCGAGAGCTCCCCCCCTTGCGCGGGGGTGACGCTTTGGAGGATACGTGTACGAGCACGCTCCTTGGCAGCCTGGGAAGCGTCAACAGGTCCTGCCGAAGGGACACCAGATCGGTGGGGAGCCCCCGTAACCCTCCTTCGGCTTTCGACATGCCCACTCCCTGATTCCTGGGAGTCTGACAGAGGTCCAGGCCTAGAGGCATTATGGGGCCAATCTGACGCCCCCTCCACAACACTATCACAGCACTTCACTGCACCAGTCTCCAAGGCAAGCACTTTGGATTCTAGATTACGGAGAGAATCCAAAATCACAGAAAAGCATTACCCTCCACAGACACAATCTCAGGGCCCGAAGGCAACACCACAGGGTTAGGAGAAGCAAAGTCTACTGGAGGGTTAGCAGGAGAAATATTACTGCCCTGACGTCTACTGCCTGATACACTCCTGGAGGAAGACCTCCTGATCCTGTCATGCTCTAACTTACGTACATGGGCATCATACGTCTTCCAACCTGAATCAGACAAACTTTCACACTCCTTACATCGGTCATTTATTAAACACACATGGCCCCTACAACTCGTGCATACAGTGTGAGGATCTACCGAAGCTTTCGGTAGCCTCACCTTACACTCTTCCATACAACATACTCTGACACTAGCAGAACTAGAACCAGACATCTTAGTTCAAGGAAAAATCAAAGCCAATATCATAAACCGTCCATAATAGCGTGTGCCTAGCCACAAATCCAAAGTCAAAAACCATAAGATCCTTCTTTCCTGTTGGTCAGCATCTCTCCCATCGTGCATCTACGTAGCGGCGTGCTTCTTTGGTCACTTCGCGGCATCATCGGTATCGTAAGCACGCGGAATTCATTCGTTCTATATGATTTTGTTTATTAACGTAAATTCGTTAGTGATTTCGTTGTAGAGCTAGTACTTTATTGTGTTGTGTGAGAACTTTACTACATATGTATACTACATAACATAATTACGTACAGTATATACGTAGTCATGGGTCCCAAGAAAGTTGAAGTTCATGGAAAGAAGAGGATGCTTTCTTTGGAGACGAAGATGGAGATAATTGAAAAATATGAAGCTGGTATGCGATTGAGTGTGATCGCAAAGGAATGAGGCAGAAATCCGTCGACAATAGGCACCATCCTTAAGCAGAAGGATGTCATCAAAGTAGCTACACCTTCCAAAGGCGTGACTATTTTGTCCAGCAAGAGGAGCCACATGCACGATGAGATGGAAAGGCTGCTTCTTGTCTAGATAAAAGACAAAGAAATTGCTGGCAATACGATAACGGAGACGGCAATCTGCAACAAGGACAGCGCTATTTTCGTCAATTTGATTGCCCAGGTCGAAGACGATGGAGGAGAAGGGACATCGACGCCAACCCCAGAGTTCAAGGCTTCTCATGGGTGGTTCGAAAAATTCCGTAAACAGACTGGCATCCATTCGGTGGTGCGGCATGGTGAGGCGGCCAGCTCGGACACGAAAGCGGCCAAAGCCTTTATTAACACGTTTGACGAGATGACGATCAATGAAGGCTACAGTTCTCAGCAAGTCTTCAACTGTGATAAGACTGGCCTTTTTTGGAAAAAAATGCCTCGTCGGACATACATCACGCAGGAAGAGAAGAAGCTACCCGGGCATAAGCCTATGAAAGACAGGCTTATGCTCGCACTTTGTTCAAACGCCAGTGGGGATTGCAAGGTGAAGCCCCTACTTGTCTATCATTCCGATACTCCTCGAGCCTTCAAGGCCCACAAAGTGCTTAAGGAGAAGCTTCCAGTGATGTGGAGGGCTAATGCGAAAGCCTGGGTAACGAGACTTTTGTTCACCGAGTGGGCAAATCTGTGTTTCAGCCCGACAGTGAAGAAATTCTTGGAAGAGAAGCGCCTCCCTCTGAAATGTCTGCTGGTGTTGGACAATGCCCCTGCTCACCCTCCTGGCCTCGAGGAAGATATCCTAGTGGAGTATTCGTTTATCAAGGTTCTTTATCTTCCGCCTAACACCACCCCTCTCCTCCAGCCCATGGACCAACAAGTGATATCGAACTTCAAGAAGCTGTATATGAAACATCTTTTGAAGAGATGTTTCGACATCACCGATACCACAAACCTCACCTTGTGTGAATTTTGGAAGGAGCATTTCGATGTTGTGATATGCATCCGACTCATCGACCAAGCTTGGCAGGGTTTCAAGGCGAACCTTGAATTCTTCATGAAGGAAACTGGCCTGATGCCGTATCTGCCAGAGACTTTGAGGGATTTGACGTGGGCAAAGCTGGTGCTGCAGATTCAGGAACAGTTGATGATCCTGAAACTGTTTCGCAACCAGATCTTGACGAGATCGTTGCACTTGGCAAGTCCATGGGGCTGGTCGTCGACGAGGACGACATCAATGACCTTCTCGAGGAGCATCAAGAGGAGCTTACGATGGATGACCTGAAGGAGTTGGAGGCCATGCAACATAATGTCGTTCAAGAAGAGTTCTCTAGCAGCGGCGAGGAGGAGGACGACGACTCTATAACAATGGCAGAAATTAAGGATGCTCTAGCTGCTTTTCATAAGGTGCAAAAATTCGTAGAAAAGAGACACCCCAAAAAGGCTTGCACAGGTTGTATGCTTGCACAGTTCGATGACGTTTGCCTGATACGTTTCAGGAACATTGTGAAAAGTAGGCAGAAGCAATCTTCCTTGGATAGTTATTTTTTAAAGAGGCCTTTAGTAGGAGTAAGCAAAAAGGAAGAACCAAGTGATACTACGAAAAAACAGAAAGTTCAAAGTAGTGAAGAAATTGTAATTTTCTAAAAAAAAAAAAAAAAAAAAAATGTAAAGTATAAAAGTAAACAAAAAAAAAATGTAAAAATCAAAAAAGAAAAAAAAATTAATTTTAAGTTTTTTGTAAAGTTAAGTGTTACAGTTTTGTTAATGTGTTTTGTAAAGTTTAGTTTATGTTTTCCTGACATTTTTTTGTTTCATGAAGTTAAGTGTACGTACTATAAGAAGTTTTCTGCCGTTTGTCCTCCTCCTCTGTCACCACTTTCGGAGATAGCCTCACTTGAAAGGTAAGCTTCCACATTTTACTACATACGTCCGTATGTACGTACAGTATTTCTTGTATACCATGTACACTAATACACTTTAATAACAGGTACATACATGTTAGTACTACTAGTACGTATTAAGTTAGGTATTGAATGGTCCAAATTGTTGTAGTATTTCATTGTTTATAGGTCAGTTTAGCTTTTATCATGAAATTTACTGGGGTGTTTTTGGAGGGCTTGGAACGGATTAGCCATTTTACATGTAAAATGCGGTTCAAGATACGAAAAACTCATGATACGAAGGCCGCCTCGGAATGGATTAATTTCGTATCTCGAGGTACCACTGTATAATCTCATGGGAGGCATATCGAATAGGTAAATACAGTTACATAAAAGAAATTATCAAAATGGTCTCTCAAGCACATACAGAGTAAGGAATTTGTGCTTGACAAATGTCTCATTGTTTTGTTTAAAAGTTAAAAGGTTTAGCTTGGTTGAGCCTTCTCAAGCAGAATATTTATAGAATATATATTTATTGTTCCAAGGTTCATATAAAAACATATTTGACTTTGCATATTCACATTACTAACAAAGGGTATATGGCATAATTTTTGCTGCCTTGAAGTTGTAAACAATATGTGGCGCGTCGCTGGTGGCGGCGGAATGATCTAATGGCTGCTGATTTAAAATCAAGCCAAACCACAGGAGTTTCTGGACCATAGAATGCCGGTTTTAAGAGGTTCAACTGTATTAATAAATTACTGAATTATATCGTATATGTAGTATACAGTATACTGTAGGCTAGGTTACTGTATTCGTATATATATGATATACGTACCATGAAAACATCATCGTATACACGAAGCTAACTTGTTAAATGTTATTCAATTTCTCTATGTACTGAATTATCATAAGCCAATGTGTATTGAACCTAAAGAATTAGCTGAAATTAATAATTATAATTACTGTCATGCATGTATAAAGTATGCTGTGTAGTGTAGGCTACGCTACCCTATATGTAAAGATGGTACTGATTACCCTACTGTAGGCTATGCTAGTATAATATTCTTACAGTAAATTAACATGGGCCGACTTACGTCCAAATTGATTTACGACCTGTTTGTCGGAACCAATTGCAGTCGTAAGTTGCCAACTACCTGTATAAACATTTTTAGTGAGTTTTTCTTGTGTTTTAACTAACAAAATAGGCAGTTTTAAGTATTTTATATGGGTTTCAACTACAAGTACTATCCTACTTACAACCAAGTTTGGTTCCGACCCACTGGTTGTAAGTCAGAATGGATGTAAGTCGAACCTTAGAAAGTGTCCAACATACTGGATAGGGTATACTATCAAACCTTTGCTATATAAAAGTGCCTACTTAATACTGTAATGTAATGTACAATCATTATTTCAATCTTTTTACCATAATATACTTCTACTATACATGTTAATCATTTATGTAATAGTATATATTACGTACAATCAGGCATTGAGTTACAATGGGGTTAGGTTCTTGCATGCATGTCAGAAGTTGATTCTTACGTAAATTGGTTTGCAATTCAGTCTACAGTACAGTTAATACCAAATGATGCTGCAGATAGGGCAAGGTAACTCAAACTGATGCTGCCTGAGTGATGAGAGTTCTCATGAGATGGCACAGTGCCAAGTAACTCAATGGTCAACTGTCTGAAGTAAGGTTGTAAGTATGAGCTGGTTGTAAGTCGGATAGTAGTTGTATTCACAGGTTCTAGCTATTTGCGGGGGAGTCTGGTACCCATACCCCGCAAATATGGGGGAACACTGTATGACGTTACTAACAATACGTTTATCATTCTCCTTTACTTTTTTAACTCATTTAACTAGAAGATATGATAAATAAAGACATGGAGCAAATGTCAGCAATCTGAAAAAGGAAAAAAAAATTTTTCTCTCTCTCTTATTCTAGGCCAAGATTTACCAGTAAGTTTATGAAATCTAACATTAAAATTTGTAGAACTACCATGCAGTAGGTGAAGCATAAGGATAAATGCATACCGGGTTGATACCCCCTCAGGCAGGGTCTTTATCCCATCTTCTAGATAAGTAAGTTACAAATAGTAAAAGAGAATGATAAAAGTAGTTTTAACGTGTACAGCCATGAACAACTGAACGAGATACAACTTTTCAGCAAAGTGTAACCGAATCGGATCACAAAATCCATCTTGCTTGTATTTCAACCATCGAGCAATAGTAAAAAATTAATGCAGTTATGTTATAAATGACGTTATGTAGAATAGGCCTGATATATTTCTATGTAATAACTTTATTCCCTATGGATAAAAGATTGGAAGGTAATATACACTGGTAAATTTAAACTGAAAGTTGTAGCTTAAGCTGAGAAAACAGTGTTCAAGCTGCTAATGACTATTATCGTGCATCAGCAACAAGGACTAAACTCCTGTAAACTTTGATATGCCATCAAACACAACTATAGATAAAATTGATGGAGAACTATTTTAATCAAAACTACCTGGCATGAAAAAACATATTTTACTATTGTTCTTATGCTAATAAAAGATAAGGAATCAAGTGCAAAAAGCGAACTGAATGAATTTTTTTACACAATAAACATGTCCCCAACGCAATCTATTATGGAGAAAATAATTTAGTTCACGAGATGTATTCAAGTTATATTTCAACTTGAAAACACATTGTATAACAAAAAATGACCTTGTCCCATATAAGTAAAGTATCTAGATATTCATTTATGCTAACTAGAAGCAAGAAAACTCACTCAGAATTGAGTTAAGTTCAGCGAAATAAACTCGTATCTGCCATCAGCAGATTGCCAAACCAAAACAATGACCACTATGTTAGTATTCTATAGTTAATACAATAATAAGAGAATACATACAATATTACTGGGTACAGTGAAGGAATATATGACTTTAAAAGATTCATGGAAAAGATGGATATTTGTTACGTTTGTATTTCATAATATGTAACCATCAACAGCCTTACACCATTCAATTATGACAATGTCAGACTGAATCTGATTCGTGTTCAATTTCCTTTTATATTGAATTATCATATGATCAGATTCTCATTTCGTGTTCAATTTCTTTTTGCACCGAATTATCATGTCAGAATGCAATGAACATCCAAAATTAGCTGATATAATTACTATACCATACGTGTAGTATATGGTATACTGTAGGCTAAGCTACTGTATATGTATACGATATACCATAGTATATGCTAGGCTTACTCTTGTAAGTGTTATTCAATTTCTTATTGTACTGAATTATCATAAGTCAAACTGCATTGAATGTCCCATAGTATATGCTAGGCTTACTCTTGTTAGTGTTATTCAATTTCTCATTGTACTGAATTATCATAAGTCAAACTGCATTGAATGTAGAGAATTTGCTGATTAAAATAATTATTATACCACATGTGTATAGAGTATACTGTGTCGTGTAAGCTAGGCTACCATATAAGTAAGGATGAAACTTACCGCAGTGTAGATTAGGCTATATTCGAGATACGATTTCTCCAACAAACGATGGGTTTTTTGGAACCTAACCCCATTGTAAGTAGGTGAATGCCTATAAAAATAAAAGACAAACACTGGTGAAAGACACAATTTGCACCAGTTATTTTGTAGCATAAATCCTCCTCTACTCGTCTTTGGTCAATTTAAAAAATAACCTAAGACATGGGGCTATAGCCTAGCCTAGGCTATAGGGTTAGGGGGAAATACCGCAGTGGAGCCATCGTCATCATGTGGCTCAGCCTTATTCACTCAATATTTAATTGGCAAAACAAGAATACAATTACATCTTTAAGCATACCATTCAAAAGATTGAAGTTTCGTCAACATAATGTGATATATGAAAGCACCATACGAACTAAAATAAGCATGTGAGCTCTTCGTAAAATATGTTTTCAAGGCAGTTTTGAAATCTAATATGGCGGCAACCACGTGACTTGCCATTCGTAACCACAGCCAAGCCACCATCTTTCCCAGCACTCATTTGAACAATGTTTATTGTAAGTATGTAACATTTATTGATCTTACTCAAGATTGCAGTTGTAATCAGCACAATAAAACAACATTTTGTTGCCTATATTAGTGAAAGTATTAAACTTATTATTCCTGGGGTCATGGTTTGAACTGAAATTCATTTTTACCTTGTAAGCGGTGGTTTTATCCTTACTACCATCCCGACTGAAACTCCATAGTGCTTATTTGATTGTAATTATACATGTTTTAGTCTTAATTCACTCCAAATTGCACTTGAACTACGTTGCTGTTCCTGGTTCCTAAGCGCTCACTTCACAAACACAGTTGCGAGCAGCACACAAGTACATGGTTTATTAGGTGCAAAGCTTTATTCCCTCAATTGTTTACTTTACTCATTATTTAGTTTAAACTTTACTTTGTTACTTCAAAATGTTTGTTTAATTCATGTCTATTATCCTTTTTTTGCACCCAAATTAACCCCCAAAAATTACAGATATTTCTGAAGTACATACGAGCAGATGACGGCAAAATGACTCATCGTTGCCAATCTATTGGAGCTTCACACATACGCCGATACATTTACAAACTGTTTCCATGAATTCTAGTTGTCAAAGTAATGCAATAATGAGAAATTTGCTCTAATATGCATATATACTACAAATAGATACGCTAATTTCACTTATTTCCCCGGTTTTGTGTAAGTCTTATACCCAGTTTGGCGGGTAAACACATACCAATTGGCAACACTGATAAAAAATTGAAGAGCGCGAAGAACGCCATAGGCACCGTTCACAAGCAAAATTGTTGATATTTGAGTCAGGAATCTAGTTACTTTTTCAACAACGAATATTTTCAATTTAATAACCATGAATATGTAAAAATATTTATGCAATTCATGACCTTATACTACCGTTTAACTATCTATTTAAATAATTATCTAGTGCACGCTTCTTCCTCTTCTACCAAAAATCGTAGTTTTCTTAAAAAAGTAGTGGTTGGAAATAGTTTACGACTGTTGTGATGAAAGTGCCCCAGCGTCTATGAGTACAAGTGGTGTGCGAATTTAGCACAGGAAATGGGAAGTTTATTGACACAAGTGACTCCACCAACATCTAGATGGTGTCAATCTTCAAAATTTGGTAGTTGTAAGTAAAAATTTTGAAAGCGTCATGGAGGTAGTGTGCACTGCGTAGAGCCAGACTTTTCATTACACTTTGTTTAATCTTAAAATACCTATGGCCTTAATTTCTAACTTTGGAGAAAATACTTACTTCGAAAGGAGAGTAGAGGTCTCGAGCTCCTGCTCTCACCACCAACAACTCATGTCAGGACGTGTTAAAGTACTTTTTCAGAGGGTGGCTTCAAACGCGGTAGAAAGTGACTCGGCTAGTCCAGTCGGTTGTTTCCCCTATAGATTAAATTGCCGTAACTAAACCTTCCATGAAATCATTAAAAAATCATAGAGTATCACTGAACCAGACACTCTGAAGATAAAGTAAGCCAGGATACAGGATACAGGCATCCTGTAGCCTACACTTATGAGATCCTACAGAAATTTACAGCCTAGCCTAAACCCAACATTAGCCTATGAATAAATCATTGAGACATCATAAAATATAACTCATTTAATTTAGACAGTCTCAGGTCAAGACCCCATAGAAGGCTAAGGTCGATAGGGTAACCTTCCAGTACTAGAACAGAGGCTACCTATAACTCTAGAAGTCAATGATACAACCTAGCTAGTATAAACATCTGTTACTCACATTACACCAATTATCGGTGATCCTTGTAATTTACCAATTATTACGATTGATTAAGAATTGTCTCGATTAAGACGGCAATTATAGAAGAGAAAAATAAGTTTGAACTTTGAATAAAGTTGCGCTACTAAGGCGGTCAATGGCGTCGCTTTGTTGACATTTTGAGCGTCTTCTATTTTATAGTATTAATGTTTGTGGTTGTGGTTTAGAAGCAGTTCGGTCATATTTATTCGTTCTAATAAGTCAATTTGTGGATAATTGTAAGCAATCAGTGGGAATATAATTAAAAATTCATGTAATTTACTAATAAACTGAATAATATAATGGTAATTATTAGGCCAAATAATGGATTCCGGTTATGTCGGTTTGTTTACGTTTTGGGCGTCGTCTCCTAAGGACTTCTCGTTCGTGGTTCCCGTTTGAATTTGACGTTTTGATTCAAATCTAATAGATGAAAAGGGGGAAGTTAGATATAATCACTGGAGAAATAATAAAAAAAACAGATAATTTATTTCATTATTAGATATTAGAATAAATGGCCGATGTGGTATTAATAGTAGTAGGGGGAATTTCAATTCTTTTATACATTCTTTCCTATTTTCAACCTCTTCAGCAGATTGGCAAATAAAAGCATAGCTATTAGCCATCAAGGTCTCTATGAGCTTTTTTTCTATTAACGGAGTCAAATGCTCTTTGGAAGTCTATTGATACCGCAAATATTGGGTCCTTTTTTTTCTCTACATTTCTTGAATCCAATATTCTAAGATATATAAATTATCAATTCTTCTTCTTTGTACAGTAAAGCTTGATTACAGTTCATTTGTTTTCTCTATATTTCTAAATTCGTTTTCTATTTTGGTTTTCAGGATCCCCATGAAAACTTTATATCAGTGGTTCTCAACCTGGGGGCATCAGCAATTTCCAGGGAAGGCACGAGCCCTAAGGAAAAATAAATTTAAAAAATCTCTAGTTATATTCATTGTTCTTTTAACAAGTGTGAGCAACTAATATTCAGAAGTTTATGAAAAAATACAAAAGTATTGCCTTATAATGTTACTTTCCTATAGTCTGCTACCCTAGTTAGGGTCGTTGAGCTTACAATGTGTTGTAATTATTGACCTCCCTGCCTATCCCTCGAAATCCCTTCTTTCTCTCTTTTTTCAAGTCTGGGAGGGAATTTTACTTACATATGCAAGGGGGGCATGGAAGGAAGGACCTCTTAGAGGGGGCGTGGTCATATAAAGGTTGAGAACCACTGCTTTATATGATACACTTGTTAGTGCAATTGACCTAATATCTTTGACTGTGGGGTGTTGCTTCTTGGGTGTAAGTGTTTTTTTTTTTTTTTTTTTTTTTTTACTTAAACAAGCTGCTCTATATTTTCCTGCCTTTCAGTATGCTGTTTAAACATTCTGCCAATTCTCTTTGAATGTTGGTGCTTTGTAAGAATAGTTTGAACAGAACTGGTTTCATTTCGTCCCCAGTGCTTTATTTGATTAGTTTTCCTTTTCTCTAGTTGATTTTTTTTTTTACTTCTTCTGCAGTTATACTTCTGACTTTAATTTCTGTCTTTATCGGGTCATTCACTCCATCCATGTTTTCTCTCCTATGCTTTTCTTATCTTGTCATTGGTCTTTTCATCATTTCTTCCATTTCATGCTCATACTGTTCTTTTTTGCTCTCATTCCATATCTCTCTTATTTTGTTTGCTTCTTTTGGGTGTATTGTTTTCCTGATTTTGACCAGCCCTTTCTTTTGCAGGGTAGAATTCTTCCTTAATTAATCTCTTGCTTATTATTTTTGTCGTATATCCTGATCCATTCTTTATCTGAGGTAGTCTCTTTTTGTCATCCATTATCTCATTTCTAATTTTTTCTTCATAATCTTCATGTGTTTCCTTTATTACTATATGTACTTTCTGTCTTTGTTTCCCCCCTAGATGCTGACCCCTTGGGTAGGGGGCTTAGGGACCAGCAACTGTGGCGTGATGCCTGGTGGGGTTGCTTTCTCACTGGTCCTTGGGGCCCAGCTGCTGATCTAACTAAATTAGTCAGAACTTTTCCTTCTTTCTGCAATTTTTTCATTCTTACTACATTCTTCTCCTTCATGTATTTTTTCTTTTTTTTTTCTTTGGATTAATTATGTGGAAATTTCCACCTTTGCTAAAATTTACTGGACCTGGTAAACAGAAAAGATATCAAAACTGGGATTGGGTTTTATATTTGAAGCTAAATAGTGGGAACCGTGGCAGGACCATCAACTGCCTGATAATGTTCGGACCTGAGTGATATCAGGTGGAACTATTTTGCAGGGCTGGACCACGGATTTCAGGGGGGTCTAGTTTTGCGGATAGGACTCTCGGCATTCTGTCCGGTTTGCCCATAATGTGATTAGGGTGGGGATGATTGTATTCTTGTAATACTCTCAGTCCTATCAAGCGGGTTTGGCTTACACTTGGGCCACTCTAATCATGTTGTGCCATCCCCTGTAGGGTAGAGATGCGGAAATTTGGGAGTCGGTTCTCGCTTGTGCCATTAGTGGAAGAATAATCTCCATGAAAGGTTGATGATATCTTTTTAAGGTTTTCAGGTTTATTTATTTTTTTTCAATCTTTAATCTTTATGATAAAAATAAATAAAGATTCAAGTATCCCTGGGCCCTTTGATGGTGGTGAATCGGCACAGTTGATGGCAGCTGGAACCTCCCCTGACAACCTTCCTCTGGAGAAATCATATAAACCTTCCAGTGTAATTAGTACACTGAAACCCTATGCTCCAGTACAGAGTAAAGGGATATTGAACAGAAGCATATTTGAAATTGGACCGGGAATATTTGAAAAGTCTTATGATAAGTACCTAACTTTTAATCTGGAAGAATCAAGTTCTGATATTTTGGTGTGTATTGAAATATCGTGAAGTGTCGTGGCCGAGAACCTATGATTTCTTATGAAGGTCGAGAAAAGCTGACGGTGGAATCTACCTCAACAAAAGAAACTGAAATATTGAAAGCATTACCACACCTTGGAGGAGTCAAAGTGGAATGTGCAGTACATGCCTTTTGAAATTACCTACTCTGAGAAATACCTTGTAGAGGAATTAAAAGATCAAGGTGTAATAAGAATTGAACGAATGAAGAAGAGGGTAAATGGAGTCTTTGTCCCACTTACCAGTTTAATTATTACATTCAATTCTACTCGATTGCCCTCTATAGTTAAAGCAGCCTGGCTAAGTTTTAAGATCAAACAATATATCCCAAGACCGAGGAGATGTTTCCATTGTCAAGAGTTCGGACATATGTTAGAGTCCTGTAGACAGAGACTGAAGGGCAAGCCGGCTACTTGTGTCAAGTGCAGTGAGCCGGACCATGGCATGTGTGGTAAACAAGCCAGATGTATACATTGTGGAGACAATCATCCATCGTCTTCACTTAATTGTGATGTGTACATCATCGAAAAAGAAATTCAAACATTTAAGGGTAACAGAACGTATTACATTTAGGGAGGCAAAAGAGAGAGTATTGAATCAATTTGTTAGACCAGGAATATCCTTTTCCAGTGTTGCTGCAAATCGAAGAAGAAACACAAATGTTACCAAGGATATTTTAAATAGAAAATCAGTGATGACCTCTACTCGTGCCTCTTTGGAGGCAGCGCCAGCTGTTGCTGGCACTCCTTCCTCTTCGGAAGCTGCGACAGTGATTTCTGGTGCTCTTGCCTCTCTTGAGGCTGCACCAGTAATTTCTGGTGCTCCTGCCTCTTCAGAGGCTGCACCAGTGATATCTGGTGCTCCTGCCTCCTCGGAGGCCGTGCCAATGATTTCTGATGCTCTTGCCTCTTCGGAGGTGGTGCCAGTTGGTTCTGGCACTCCCGCCTCTTTGGAGGCAGTGCCCGTGGTTTCTGGCACTCTTGCTTCTATGGAAGCAGAGCCAGTGATTTCTGGTACTCCTGCCTCTCTGGAGGCTGTGCCAGGAGTACCTGGCACTCCCGCCTCTCTGGAGGCTGTACTACCTGTAAATGCTTTCGAGGATGCACCAATATCCGATCCTCACACCCCTCCTCAGGCGACACTAGCTTTGTATGCTGTTCCTGAGACTGATAACCCTCTAAAAAGGAAGGCAGCCTTAAACAATCGGTCTCCTTCCAGGAAAAAAAGAGCAAGGTTGTAAGCTGAAAGCTCTTAAAAGAGGCTCTAATGTAACAGCCTCTAAAGGAAAGTAAAATTCATTAATTTTCTCCAGTGGAACTGTCAGGGATTAAGAGCTAAATGGGAAGAGTTAAGGCTGCTCATATCAGAAGTGTCTCCTGCCTGTATAGCTCTGCAGGAGACCATGATTGTTAATAATATGTGCCCCAGCCCACGAGAGTATACATCCTATCACTCCACTTATAATCTAAATATTGTAAGCCATGGTGGTGTTGTTTTGTATGTTCGAAATGACACCCCACAAAATCCTATTATTATTCAATCAGCAAAGAAAATATACAGAGTGCTCTCTCTATGTACCACCTAACGAAGCCTTCCCCATCAATGAATTCAAATCTCTTATTCAACAGTTACCACGTCCTTTTGTTATTTTGGGAGATATGAATAGCAGAAACCCTCTTTGGGGTGACATCAACACCAATCAAAGAGGAAGGTGCTTAGGTTCCATCATAAAAGATGAAAATGTGCGGATCCTCAACTCTGGAGAGTCTATGCATTTTCATGTTCAAACAGGCACGTTATCAGCATTTGATTTATCTATATGTAGTGATGACTGTCTTATTGACTTTACTTGGAAAGCTATAAATGACAGATTTACCAGTGACAATTTTCCAATAGTGGTGAGTGTAGCATCAAGTCCTCCATCTTCAAGGCTACCCAAATGGAACATTGGCAAAGCTGATTGGTCAACATTCCAGGAGCACAGCTCAATAGATGACTGACTCTGCTGATGACTTTCCCTGTGTAGATGACGCTCTTGACTTTTTTAATACAATACTGTTCTCAGCTGGTCTTCAATCTATACCTAGGACTTCGGCAAATTTGTACGCCGACCAGTTCCCTGGTGGACTCGTAAATGCCAAAAAACTCATAGAACTGTGAGATCTGCCTTCACCAGATACCGCAGACGAAAATGTGAGTATTATCGTGTAGAATTTCGAAAAGCGAGAGCTCATTTTCGCATGGAAATAAAAAAAGGGCACGAAAAGAATCTTGGACAATATTCATATCTTCACTAAATTCAAAAACTCCTCTGACTCTAGTTTGGAAGAGAGTTAGAAAAATAGCAGGCAAGTTCACTCCTTGTCAACCTACAGTTATCAAGGTCAATGGTTGCGAGGTAGCAAACCCCCAGTTAGTGGCAAATGAGTTTGCTAATCATTTTGCTAATGTTGCAAAGCAAAATGATGATAGACCCTATTCAGCTCAAAGACGGATAATGGAACAGGTCGAAAATTATTTTAATACCTCAAGACATGAGCAGTACAATGCTCCTTTTACTAGTAGAGAATTTGAATCAGCCTTGAATAAATGTAATGAATCAGCTCATGGACTGGATGATATAACATATTCATTGATTAAGCATACTCCTGAAAATACCAGACTTTTCATACTAAGCCTAATTAACAGAATTTACCGAGAACATATCTTCCCCAAGCTTTGGGAGAAGTTAAAATTACTGCCATTTGTGAAACCTGGAAAAGATCCGTTCAAGACAGAAAATTATCGTCCTATTGCATTGACATCTTGTTTGTGTAAGATCATGGAAAAAATGGTGAACACACGATTGATGTGGTACTTGGAAAGAGGTAAATACCTTTCGCCTACTCGGTGTGGTTTTTGGAGTATGCACTCCACAACTGGTGTATTGGTATGAATGGAATCTTCAATATGTGAAGCTTTTGCCAGCAAGTAGCATCACATCACTGTTTTCTTTGATCTAGAGAAGGCTTATGATACAACATGGAGATATGGCATTTTGAGGGTCCTTTATGAATGTAACCTGAGAGGCAATTTGCCCCTCTTTATTAAGGTTTTTTTAAATAATAGGATATTTCAGGTTCAGGTTGGAGCAACATTGTCAGATGTGTTCAATCAAGAAGAAGGAGTACCACAAGGGAGTGTTTCAAGTGTAACCTTGTTCGCCTTGGTAATCAATGGGGTTTCTAAAATAATTCCCCCAGATATAACCTATACCCTATTTGTTGATGACCTGTCAATTTCCTTTGCAGCATCAAGGATGGCAGTGGCTGAACGCCGCCTTCAGCTCTGCATTGACAATATAGTAAAATGGGCTAAGGTTAATGGTTTTAGATTTTCTGCCAGTAAAACGATAACTATGCACATTGGTCGTATAAGGGGAATCCACCCTGATCCAGATCTATTCATTCATAGGCAGAGAATTCCATGTGTTAGTGAAACAAGGTTTCTTGGTTTGATTTTTGATAGCAAGCTGACTTGGATTCCACATCTGAAATATATTAAGGCAAAATGCTTGAAAGCAATGAATTTGCTGAAAGTCGCGTCTCACACTTTGTGGGGTGCAAACCGAACTCAGATGTTGAGATTATATAAAGCCTTGGTCTTTTCAAAATTAAGTTATGGGTGTGAGGTGTACACTTCTGCGAAGCCAAATAGCCTTAAAATGCTCAACTCAATTCATCATGGAGGAATACGATTATGTACAGGAGCATTTAAATCATCTCCCACCGAGAGCATGCTTGCAGATGCTGATGAGGTGGCACTGGATCTTCATTACAAGCGTCTGCTGGTTCGGAGCTAGTATAGATTCCAGAGGCTACCTAAGTCTTTAACCAGCATTTGTATGAGAAAGGAAAGGCATAGGCAGTTTTATGAAAATCACCCCAAGCAACCTCATCCATTTGCTTATAGAGTAAATTTTATTGTCCGTGAATTAAATATGCCAAGAATAGAGATTTTACCAGCAAAATATTCAGTTAGTTCACCCTGGAACTTTGCTGAGGTAAAATTTTGTAGATATTTTAATTGTACCAAGACAGAATTGTCCAGTGAGGCCATGTGGTCAATATTTTTAGAGCATTCCGTGCAACATGATGACTCCACTTCAGTTTTTATGGATGGCTCAAAGTCAGATGCTGGCGTCAGCTTTGGTGTAGCCTTCCCTGATGTAGAGAGAAGCGGCAGGTTATCATCTGTTGTATCGATTTTTACAGCAGAATTATATGGAATTTTAAAGGCTTTAAAGGAAGTTTTAATTCGGAATGAAAATAATTTTATTATATATTGAGACTCAAGAAGTGTTCTTCAGTCACTGGAATCTTTTAACTCTTTAAACCTTCTGATTTTAGATATATTAGATTGGCTGCTTTTACTAAAAAGAAGAGGGAAAGAAATAAAGTTCTGTTGGGTGCCTTCCCATGTTGGGGTGGCTGGGAATGAGAAAGCTGACCAACTTGCAAAGTCTGCAGTCAGCTCCCCAGAACCCACAAGATGCCTACTACCATATCGGGATTTGTATCCTCTAGTAGGTCAGAGAGTTAAAAAATGTTGGCAGTCCCAGTGGGAGGATATTTTAACTAATCAAAAAATGCAGAGTATCATGTCATCAGTGTCTCCTTGGTCATATCCGAATATGCCAAAGAGACAAGAAACGATGTTGTGCAGATTGAGGATTGGACATACAAGACTCACACATGGGTTCTTGATGTCTCGTGAAAATCCTCCGTTTTGCGAGAACTGCACTCTGCCCTTGACTGTGAAACATTTGTTGATTGAATGTCCCAGATTCGGAAATTTGAGACATAGGTTCCTGTCTTGGGGTCGTGACTGAGTAGGTAACTTTATCCTAGCTACAATTCTTGGAAAGGATTGTAATATAGAGCAGTTATATATCTATATGAGGGAGGCGAGCCCCCTCAACCAAATCTAAATTATACATAGATTGTCTATGTAAGAACTTATATATATAAAGAAATTTTTTATAATATATTTATTGATATTTTTATATGAAATTTATTAAAAATTTAATTTTTTCTATTTAATTTATTTCGGTGTCATTTACCAAGATGTTGTAACGCCAGATATAATACACAATCAATCAATCAATCAATCTGTCTTTGTTTATAGTATGCTTCTTCATAGCATCTCTTCTCTTCTATGCTTGTGGCTTAACTTCTCAGTTTGTTATATACATCCTTCTTTGGCTTATTTCTTTCTTTATGTACTTGGTGACCCATAATAGTTCTCTCTTCTTGCTTTCCTTGCTTTAACCTTCTTTTTATTCATTATCTTTTCTATGTTATTTGTTTTTGCTTCACACATTGTTTCTTCCAGCTGGGTTAGAGCTCCTTTTCTGTCTTGTTGGCTTTGTGTACATGATATATAAGTATTCCCTGTGGACTCTTCTGTTATTTTCAGGTATTTGATTTCTTTTCTTTCATTTTTAAATGTTTTTCTTAGTTTTGTGTTCATTCTGAATTGGACTTTTATGAGGTGGTGGTTTGATAGGTCACATTCATACTTTCCCTCATCTATCGCCATACATTCATAGTTTTTATACATATTTTGGTTGACTAGGGCAAAGTCTATAGTGCTCTTCTGATCTCCTCTACTCCAGGTTATCTCCCATTTGTAGCTGGGATCTCCATTTAATAGTGTTAGGTCATATTTTTCCATTTAGATCCATGAAGTATTTTCCATTTTGGTCAAGTTCTTGTGTCCCTATGAAACCTAAATGCGCATTGAAGTCCCCAAGGACAATCAGAGGCAGATACCTATGTTGTCTTCTTTAATGCTTGATGTAAGGAGCTCATCAATCAATTGTTTCTATCTATATCACTAGCTGACATGTAGACTAGGATTAGGTTAAATCTTGTTCCTTTATAATTACTACCCTCTATAATTACTAGTTGGATGTCTCTGTGTTCTGATTTTCCTTTTTTTAACTGGATATCTCCTTTGGATCTATACATTATTAATAGACCTCCTCCTTTGGTTCCATCCTCATCTCTCATTGAGAACAGCAATTTTGTTGTTTCAGATGCGTTTCGGTGATGCACATAATTGTGTTCCTCTGTGTTAAGTCCATTAGTTCCATTAGTTCAGGTTTCGCTGAACGAATGGAACTTCAAGATCTCTTTATGCATCTTCTGAGTTGTTCACGATCTGTTAATTTCCTTTATTAACAAAAGGGCTTCTACATATATCCTTTATCTATTGCTTATGATGAACCAGGAATCATCGGGTGGCGTCCAAAACTACCTCACTATCCCTTACCAAAACTTATACTGTACTTGCATATGAAATCACATACATTATCACTATTTCATAATGCATAATATAACAAAATACATAACGATAGTAAATATATGTTAAAATTATACGAGATTTAATTGCATTTAGACATATTATAATATTTTGTTTTATTATTTCGTATATTTATTCACCAACCGATACACTGACTTTGCAGTTGGCTCGCTATCCCTTACCATCCTTATAATTCCGTACATTATCCATATATCGTTATATAACGAAATATATAACTAAATAAAGAAGATAGATAACGAAAATGAATATTTAATTAAATATTAGACTATTTCATCCAACTATTTATTAACATTACCTTTTTATTTATTTTGGAAATTTTTCCCCAACGGGGATGAATGACGTCATTGGCACGGCAGGATGAGTGCCCTAGAAGAGGTTATAATGAAACTCAGTGAGCTGATGGAAGTGAAAAGAGGCTTAGATCCTGAAGAGCGAGTAAGAAGTGAGGATTTTAACACAGTGATTAGAGGAAAGGTTGAGGAATTATGGGAGAAAGAAAATCGTAAAAATAACCTTGTTATTCACAACATTAAGGAATGCTTAGAAGGAAATAATGAAACTAGGCTAAGAAACGACACAGAAACCTGGGGCTAAGGGACATTGAAATAGTAGAACTAAGTAGATTAGTAAGAAATGATAAGATGCAGGTGCCCAGTAATACTACAGGGGATCAGGATAGAGACAGAGAACCGAGGCCAAGTCCTATTTTAGTCAAGATGAAAAGTGAAAAGGAAAAATGGGCAGTAATAGGAAAAGCCAAGATTCTCAAGGGGAAGCAAGAGGTAGGATACAACAGAATATTCATAGCACCAGACCTAACCTACAGAGAAAGAGAACAGGATAAGACATCGAGACAGGAACTCAAAGACAAGAGAGAAAGGGGGGGACAGGGATGGTAAACTGATCAGAAATGAAAATTTTCAGAGTCTGGAGGGGGCAACAGGAGAAATGTAATAAACGGAGATATAAATGATACATTAACCAAGAAGCCCAAATAAAAAAAAAAGTTGAAATACAATTTAAAATTTATATGATAAATATACAATGTTTAACTAGACAAAAGTTAGTAGAAATAGAAAGTGTTATAGACAATGATAATAGGATATTTTGTTTAACTGAAACTCATCAGATACTAGACAAATTAGCATTAAGTAATTAGAAAATATGAGGGATATGAAAGACAAAAGGGAGGAGGGTTAATGATGCTATACAGTGATAACACAGAGTTAAACACGGTGGAGACCATTAGCAAAGATTTATTGTGTGTTAAATGTAAAATATACGATAATAAAAATCATATTTTGTTGTTATATTTATCAGTAGGAAATACAGAGGAGGATAAAATTAGAGATAAAGCAATAAAATTAGAATGCGAAAACATTATTAAAAACATAAATGACCAAGAATCATGATTAATATTGAGAGTTTTTAATGGCCATGAAGGTTTCTTTGGTCACCAGAATACAGACAGAAACGGGGAAATAATACTAGAATGGATGAATGAACATAGGTTAATACTACTTAATGGAGAGGACAGATGCACTGGAGTCTACACATGGGAGAGGATGCAGATGAAAAGTATAATAGATTTGCTTTAGTCAATGAGAAGTTATATGAAATTTTTCAGGTGATGGTATGCTTGCAAAGAGAGGCCGGCCGCTACTAAAAGGTAAGAGTTGCCACTTATGTAGTTATGATAGGGTGTTAATACATTTATATAATGAACAGGGAAGAAAGCTAAATGAGGCTGAAACAAAGGACGAATTAGTGAATTATTGGAGAACCATATACAGTAAACACGAAAATAAAATAAAGGAAATCTGGAATGAAGAGAAAAGGATGGAATATGAGAATGAAATGGCAGAAATAGATGATTCCATAAGAATTGGAGACTATATATTCCCAAAAGTACTAAGAGAACACATGGACCCATTGATGGAATGCAAAAGAAAGATAATACCAATGCAGGAAACTCTGATAACCGAGGAAAAGTCATAGCTTGTCTAAGTAAGCTCAAAGCAAAAGAAGCTGCAGACCCAGATGGAATCAAACCAGAGCTTTACAAAGCATTAATGAAGAGCAAAACCTGTATAGAAGTATTGGTTAGATGCTACAACAAAGAGCTAGAAATCAAAGAAAAGCCTGAATCTTGGAAGAAATCGAGAGCGAAAATGACAGAAAAGAAAAGGAAACCAAAGGCCAAGGATCTAAGGCCAATAGCTTTATTAGATATATTATATAAAGTATTCATGATGCTGATAAAAGACGAAATAGAAGCACACCTCAGACTGAATGAAGAAGATCACGAATGCCAAGCAGATTCACAAGAGGGAGTAGGATTGAAGATAATATCCTTATACTACAATATTGTGTAGAAGAGAGCTATAGGAATAGAAAACCTCTAATAGTAATAGCTATCGATTACAGTAAAGCCTTTGACTCGGTAAAAAGAGAAGTTATGATCGAAGTCATGAAACAGTTCAAAATACATTCAAAATCATAGAGGCAGTAGCTAATATATACGAAGGGGATAGCACACTAATAGACCTAGGGGAGGGAGTCGAACAGGAAATGGAAATTACCAGTGGAATTAGGCAAGGGTGCACAGGTTCTACATCACTTTTCAAATTGATGACATATTTGATAATTAGAAAAATGGAGGAGGAAGGGACAGGATCTGCTGATGATGGGTTAGTATTAGCAGGAAATATAGAAGACGCAAGGAAAAATATAAAGATTTTAACAGATATGGGAAACAAATGTGGGCTAGAAAATATAAATAAAGAGAAAAGCAGCATCATTATTTTCAATATGAAGGAAAAACCAGGAGAGATTGGGGATATAAAAGTGCGGGAGAATATAACATATTTAGGAATAAAGGTAAACAATACTAAAAATCTGTTTAAGCTACAGAAAAAGGAAATGATGGACAAAGCACAGAATTTAGCCAACCTAACGTATTCAGTGATAGAGAAAAGCTGTAAAAAAGTACTTATAAGTAAAACATACTGGAATATAGCTCTACCATCAATCTTATATGGGACCAATGTAGTTAATTTAACAGATAAAGAAATAGAAAAATTGCAAAGAATAGAGAATGGGGTTTATAGGAAAATATTAGGAGCTTGTAGAAGTACCGTAGTAGCCACATTAAGGGGGGAGATAGAAGCATCTTCCATGATAAACAGAATTATAAGTGGAAAGCTAAGTTATGTAAATAATACTATAAATGGACGGAAAGAGTTACTGAAGAAAATAATTATAGATATGCAAGAAAAGGAAAGAAAATTGGGGAAAACAGTGGAAAAGTACATGGATGGAATTAAAATCTATTTAAGAAAACTGGAAGGAATGTCCAAAACAGAAACTAAGGACAAAGCCAGAATCTGGGACACAGTAAAGTGGAAAGAAGACTTGGAAAATAAATTGACCGTAAATATATATATAAAAAGTGGAAAAGTGAAATAAAAGATGAAGAAATTTACGTCAACACTTTTGGTTCGATACTTCTCTTTAGAGCCAGAACCAACTCACTGCATTTAAATATAACAAAGAGACATCAGAACGGGAACACCTGTTGTCCTTTTTGTGTTAATACAGAGGAAGACATTTTTCATTTTCTTTTATGTTGTCTTGCTTACAGAGAAGAACACCTAAGATCAATTGGCCTTCAGCAACCTTATGAAGAGAATGAAAACGATATTGTTGGAAAATTCCTATTTAGAGAAGAACATAATGAAATGAGGAAAGAGACTTTAAAAAAGATGTGGAAAAAAAGAGAAAAAAGAATAAAAGAGCTCAACAATTAAAAATAAGTCTTAAGATTAAGAGGCGCCGTTGTAAAGGCATTGCCTCGACCCATAACCAACCAACCAACACACAATTCCCGTCCTAATACGGCAAGTTAGCACAGGTTGTTCGCAAATTATAGATAAATGGTTAGATGGTAGAAGCAATTTTGTACATAGAGAAAATGAAAAGATAGTGAGCAAGGCTGAAGATACATCAAGAAATCTTGAAATAAAGCTCATAAACACCCAATGGCTGACAAAAGCAAAATTAATCGAGCTAGTGGACTTAACAAAAGAAAACACAATAATGTGCATCACAGAAACACACCTTTAACAGCAATTATTACTATTTCCAACAAGTATCAGAATGATAGACTCAATGAGAGGTGAAGACGACACCAAAGGAGAAGGTCTACTAATAATGTATAGATCCAAAGGAGAGATCCAGATGGAAAAAGAAAAGTCAGAACACAAAGACATTCTAATAGTAGAGGGCAATTATAGGACAGCAATATTTAACCTAATTCTGGTCTACATGTCAACCAGTGATAAAGAAAGAAATAAACGAATAATAAGCGCCTTACATGTAGCAATAGAGAAGACACAGACCTGCCTGTGGTTGTCCTTTGGGATTTCAATGGGCATTTAGGTTTCATAGGGACACAAGAACTTGACCAAAATGGAAA